>NC_140296.1:188732636-189075136 GCF_964211825.1 Aythya ferina | reverse complement strand
CAAAAAGTCATTAAAACATATTTTATAGTAAGGAATGTTGCATTTACTGTTACAATACAATCATATAGATTGTATTGAATTACCTAAGGTAACTTCTTGTTGGCTTTGGAACAACATCAATAATATGAATTACTGAACTTTATTTCCTACGTCAGTGCCTTTTTACTACCTGGTCTTTTAGTGAACATTTCAAGAAAATAAAACATTTTGAAGAAGAAAAAATGTCTAAAAAACTCCAGCTGCTATTAACATTTTGACTCTTATTAAGATATGAGGATTTCCTGAAACTTATGAGAGCAGAAACTATCAAGTATTCTGCTCCTAATGGATCTAATCTAACATCCAATAAAGTCAACGAAAAGATTCCAAGCAATGCCTTCTGTTGTTCATGAACTTAACTAAATTAAGTGGCTAATGCATTAACTTGTGGCAGTGACAGATGTCAGGCCTGGGTAAATGTTTTCAAGGATTTTACTCTGATAGTTTTGCCTCTTCTCAGTCATAGTGGTTTCAAGTTAAGCATCTGAGCTGACACAGTGGCACACAGGTTATTGCCTTTTTCTTTGTAGCTAAACTAAAGTGTCTTTGAAAAATTCACTTTTGAAGTATATTTTAATGAACATGAACAAATAATAGCACATGAACAAATGTGGATTATTTAGGAACATAAAACTGATACAAGCCTTCTGAAATTCTACCACTGTAAAATGGAATTCCATTTTGCCAGACAGCATCATTATAACCACAGTTATATTTCATTCAGTGGTGGATTCTTTGTGACATTTCTGCTATGGCTTTGGTTTGTGCTTTCTGTTACTAACCATCTCTTCCATGTCTTTTTCCATCTCTAGAAAAAATATTACAAGTGACAATACAGCACAGATTTGAGAGTAAGTGATCCACATCGTGATTCCTGATATGGACAGGATATCAATGCTACTCACAAAAGGATTGAGCTCTGCAACTCTGCACACTCACTTTAAACATCATCATCACTTTAAAAATAGCAAGCTGAAGCTACTGACAGGTTTGTGTCATTTAGGACAGGAGGTAGGATTTCGGACATTTAGGTAGGAGGGTTTAATTATCATCCAGCTAATCCCATAAGGAGACATAGCTTGATTTCATTAGTAGAATATAATTTTGCACACTTCACAGTAGCTGCACAGCTTGCTTTAGTTACTCTATGAAGTAGCTCTATGAAGTAGCATGCACAAACCTATCCCCTTACAATAAAAGGTAATGCAAGCAGAAAGAGAATGAAAAATGGGTTCAGGTGAAGAGGTCTAATCAGGAACGTACTGTCAATTTCTTTCAGTTACTTTCCTTCAAAGGAATGTAGGCATTTCAAGTTAGCTCTCTCTCTAGTATTCATTGCCCTTTTCAGAGTAGCTGGAAAAGTGAATTGACAGTTATGTCATGTTACATACTGTATATTTGGAGGACAATTTGGATGGTGCTATGAACTGAAAAGAAAATAACATTGGGGGAAAGGAGTATAAATACACACACAACACGTGCAGTCCTACAAATGCACAGTTGTGTATATGCAGTTATGTGTCTCTGTATGTGAGTTCTCTGTTATTTTTTACATTAGTCAATATATCTGAGGACATATATTTTGTTAATGTAAAAATAAATATGGATTTCCATGTAGAGTTTAAAACTTCATCAATTTGAATTACTCTAATGAATATTTTTATAGCAAAGGAAAGATGAAGAAAAAATGGTCATTTGGAATTGCTGTAATTGTTTTTCAATATCTTTTCCATAAACCCTTTCTAATCTTATGTTTTGAAAAGAAAATAGAGAAAATTAAATAAATGCATTAATATTTCTAAAAATAAAAAATAAACACTTTGCTTGACAAAATATATTTGCAGATTATTTGTGTTTGCTGAAAGAACTAAAATTTACCTTTCATTTCAAAGTTGATTTAGCGCTTTTTTTTTTTTTAACCTTTTGGGCAATAATATTAACTTGAAGATGTGTTAAGCTACTGAAAGCTGAGGCAACTATAAGATTCTGCTAGCTGAAGTGAAAGTAGAGATATTTGAATAATTTTAAGAAAACTTTTGAAGTACCATCATCTTTCCCAATAATTCCCATTTTCTACTCTTCTGTTTGTCCTTGTTTTATTGTCTGCTGTTTCCCCTCTCTGTAAATTTGAGTGGTAGCCTGAGAAGACATTGAGGTTTATTATGAAAGAAGAAGAAAAGGGAATAGTTTAAAAGCAATAAAATGGTATGAGAAAAAAAGGAATTGAAATGAAAAAAAAAAATGTTTTGAAATGTAGTGCTACTTGGGGAATAATTCTAAGAGAATTAATCAGCCACAGTACAACAGGGGTTCAGTTTACTGCTTGCTTTAAAAGAGCCTTTAGTGTCTTGAGTATGCCAATCTTTCTAATGGGGCCAATCTTTCTCTCAGGAAAATCAACAGGAATTTTGACATTGACAGTAGGGGGAGCAGGACTGGTCCAAAGACCACTTTTCAGGGGAAACCTAAGCTATCATTTTTAGCATTGGATTTGAGTTAATTATTCTAACATAGGTCACCATGCAGGAATTACAGTATGTGTGTTTATCATGGCATTCCTGAATCCTTACTTGAAGCTTGTCAGCTACAGAGAGAGAAAAAATAAATAAAATAAAATAAAATAAAATAAAATAAAATAAAATAAAATAAAATAATGTATTTATTAAATGGAACAATATACATCTCCAATGTAAGCTAATCTCAGAAAGCTATGTTATCTTTCTGAGGCCAACAAGATCTAAACTAGTACTTTCTCAATGATAAAAAAACACCCCAGTAACTCACACATATGAATCAATGTATCACAGAGATTAGTTCTTCATATATATATTAAAAGAACAAAACAGCAAAAATGAAGACAAATTCTAACAATGAGCTGCTCTCAAATTTCTACTATTTGGATGTTGTTCATTACAAGATATTTCTAGGCAAAAAAAGATAGTTTTCAGCAGCATTACCACAGTTTAGCACACTGTTGTCTGAATGTTGTGGATGAAATTATATATTTCATGCATAAAAGAGAAGCAGCAGTATATGTATTGATACAATGTATTGATCTAACAAAGCTTATTTGCAGATAAAACAAAATTAACAAGATTTGAGATTACAAGGGACATGATTATTTACTGCATAGAGGATGGGGTAAGTCAGACATGTTGGGGAAGACCCTCCCATTGACTCATGAAGTTCAGAGTTGACCTCCCCTTGTTTTGTTTTCTAAACTCGTTGAACTGAAGAGGTAATGGTGCCCACTCCTAGTCCCAGACTTGGTCAATGATTTATGTCTAAGGATTATATGTGCATAATCAATCTAAAATATAATCTTAGCAAAGCTTACAAAGTTTAGCAAACTATTAATCACTTACTGTGGATCTGTTGTAGCAAGGAATCTCTTGCGTGGAGTAAGGGCAGGCATGCCCCTGACTCAAGGGGAGATCCTGCTGTGCAGCCAGCTGCCCTGCAGAAGAGCTCAAGGGCTCTTGGGCTGCTTACTATTTATGGGGTAAGATGATGAACTAGTAGTCATACTGTGTTTTGTTTTGTTTTGTGTTGCTTTGTTTTGTTTTGGTGCATGCTATATAGGCCCTTGGCTGCTGAGCAAGACATCTGTCTGCCAGTTTTTCCAGCACTTGGCGTGAGCCAATATTGTGGTCACTATTTGCCTGAGCAAGGCCTTGGGTGCAAGGGCCGCTCTTTGAGCAACAGCCAGACTGAAGGCAAGAAGGCAAGAAGTGTTTGTGTGTGTGTGTGTGTGTGTGTGTGTGCACGTGCTGGGGAGGGGGAAGGGAGTAATGACACCATCACATGATGCTAAAGCAGCAGACACTGAGCTGGGATGGCTGAGATTGTGCCATACATTTCATTCTGCTCACAGGCGACATCACTACCTGGAGGAGATCATGGCTTTAATCACCTTAGCAACATGCTACAGTTTCAGAATGCCTTGCTTCATTTTTTTAAAGATACATCACAGAACTTGCATTCTGGAAGGATGGACATTTAAAGCAGCCCTAGTCTTTCTGGTTAAAAGCCTTTGGAAAAATTAGGCAATCCTGAATTCTTCAGTTATGGAAGCATACTGAGGCCAGTTCCAGTATACACTTGCATTGTTTCCAGTCTTAACTGAGCTTACGACACCAGAATTGTGATAAGGATTTGAAGGCCAACATCATGACTATTTTTCTCTGAAACTGAGTTAGAAGGCTCCTTCTGTCATTTTGGTCCTCATCATTGAAGGAGACACTTGAGAAAAAATGATTATCAGCCACAGAATGTTCCTTTATGTGACCAAGCTCTTCTTTGCCTGTGACTTGTTTTAAAAAGATTTGTTTTGTATATGATATTAATTGTTTATATCATGTCTACTGATTAATTAATTATTATTTTTTAGTGGAACAAATCTTTCAAAAATCTTTTTAAAATCTGTTTCACTTTGTAGGCATTGGAATAACCTCTTCAGATGAGCAATTGCATCCCATTTGCATTTGTATCCTTGGGTCATTTGTCTTAATGAGAAATATACTAATGTCTCAGCTATACAGACCCAAGGGTTTATGTCTTTCTTTCCACAAGTGACCTATGATACTGAACTGCACAGCTACAGAAATTGAGATGATCTACAGAATTCAATTCTAAACCTATACATCATGGTGGCAGAGACTTCTGGTGCATAAGCTCAAGTGAACTTGCTTTCATTTCAAACCTGCATGTACTTACACCATGTGTTCCACACAAGTTCTTAATTGTACTTTTTCTGTGACTTTCAGCATTAACCTGGCATAGACATAAGAAAAAAGATATAATTATATATCACATGCTGTAGAATTTGCACAACATATGATGAACAAAAAATCCCAATCAAATAGCAGTGTGTATCATTCCTACTGGTATCAAGGAATGAGAAGTACTAATGATAAAAATTATATAGAACTGCAGTGGTGATATAATATAGCCATTGTCACTTCAGTAAAAGTTTCAAAATTTCATGGACCTCAAATAAAGATAAAGGATCCTAATTTAAGGAAGTCACATTTAAAAACTTTAACCTGTGGGTATTTACTTCACAGTAATAATGTAATTAACATTTACAAGTCTAGATCCTAATGACTAAGATCAATGATATAGCTCACAGAAAATAGTTAGAATAAAGACAAACTCAATAATTTGCCACTGTTAATGAAAGAATGGACTTCTTTTGTCTCTTTGTACACATTATTAAATTATGGAAAGGATGGAACACCCATCAACAACTTTGTACTTCTGAAAGAGAAGGAACAAAGATCTTTCTCAGCACTTTTTTTTTTTTTTTTTTTTTTTTTTTTCCCAAGCAGTATTTGTAGTATTTGGAAATGGTCAGTATCAGTGTTTTCAAGAATTTAGGAACAGTTAAATTTTCTGTAAATACTCAGCAGTGGGTATGCTATTGAAGATAATGGCCCATATTAGAATGGCAAGGATTCCAACAGATTATTTTGATCTCAAGTACCAAAGGTGATGCATTATCAGTTGAACAAGTTTTAAAATACTTTGCTGTTTTCTTTGTGTTCAGATTATATTTTATGAAAAAATGAACACTCAGTGATTCCCTCTTACTGTACATGACAGCATGTCTGACATTGCATTGTGAACATAAGCAAAGAGGTATACATCTGCTTTGTCCACAACATAAAAATGCCAGTTGGAAAAGCCAACTCGTTACAGCTGCATCATTTGCTTTCTAATAGAAGATTGCGTATTAAAGTGATGATAGATCTAAGTTTTTCTTCCTGAAATTCAAACAATAAATGGTATTTAAATAAAGACATAATCTCAAGGGACACACTTGTTTCTCCTTCAAATGCTCATTCCTGCACTCTACATACATTCAATTTTCTTCTGAATTATTATATCCATAGACCTACAGATGCACTTTGGTTAGAACAATTTACCCCCACGCTTTTTTATTTTTTTTTTAATCTTCCCTGCCATGAAAGTCAGAAGGCTAAAATTCATCTTGCCTTTTCACCACTTTTGCAAGCTTTCACATGCCTAAAAAGACCATAGTTGATGACTGCTTTTTCATCAGACTTAAATGCAGGCAGTGACACTGTTTCATGAACGAGCAGGTAACTCTGTAAATACGTATCTTCTCCCTCCATGATCTTGAGCACTGGGCACAACGGGGATTCTTGTTGCTAAACATCAAGGACCAAATAGGGTTGAAAATGCTCACAGATGATTCTACTAATTGTAGCACCAGTGCTTAGACTCAGCAGTTCAGCATCCTACAGTCCCTCAGGGAAAAAAAATCTTATGAAGTTATCAGTGACTGGCCAGTAAATTATTTGAAATCACAAAGGTCCTATTAATCTAAAATGACTTTAAAAGAATGACAGAGTTCTAGACCTGGACTTTCCTCCTTTTTTTTTTTTCTTTTTTTTTTTTTTCCCACCATGGAGGCAATGATCTAAAAAGGTAAATGATTCTTATGAAGTATTAAAGAATAAGAAGTTGTCAAATACCCTTATAAAATGTTGTTTATATAATTGTTTTCAGAGTTTGGTCATCATTCTTTGGCAAAAAGGCCTGATGTGGCAATTATCATTTAAAGTATCTGAGGGGCTCCCTATTAGTCTCCTTGTGCCAGAGGTATCTTTCATTTATCAAGGACATACTGAGGACTCAATTTACAAGGTAGAAAAAAGCACCATTTATACAATAGTACATTTTTGTTGCTACTAAATAGCAGACCCATTAATATCTCATATTGGTTTTGAGGTCTGAGATTGTTGGCCTTGTTGGCCCCATGATGTATCACAGAATATCTTTAAACTGGAATAACCAACAAGGAAAAAAGAAAAAAGAAAAAAAAAAGTAAAGAAAAAGAAAACCAGATAGAGATTAAATAAGAAATGCAAATGCAAAAACCTTTTTTCACTATTTCCTCTTAATCTGGACACTGTTGATGACTTATCTCCCTAATAACAAGGTCATTTTTTTCATCGGTGGGAAAAAAAAAAAAAAAAGAAAAAAAGAAAAGTTCATCCATCTTTTTTATAAGCTCCCTTTAAGTGCTGAAAAGCTTCAATAAGGTCACCCCAGAGCCTTATCTTCTTTAGGCTGAACAGCCCCATCTCTCTCCACCTGTCTTCATAGGAGAAATACAGTAGTCTAGTAGTCCATCCATTAAATCCATCTCTCTCTCCAATTTAGAGGCAAGTATGTTGTGTGGGACCATATTAAAGGAATTACAGAAGCCCAGGTACAAGATATTAGTTGTTCCTCCCTTGTCCAGTGATGCAGTCATGACATCATAGAAGGGCACCAGATTAGCCAGGCATTAGAGATGAAGTTACATTCATAACATCATTGCAAAACTTATTTTTCCATTTATTTTCTTTTAATATAGTTTTAATGCTAAAAATATTGTTTGTAGATAAGCAAACTCTTCAAAGGAAGGGAACAACAACAAGACAGATAACTACTTTTTCAAAAACTATGGAATAATAATTTTAGGGTCTTTCCATTCCCTTATGCATGAAAACCAAAGCCTAGTTTCTGTCTGAACATCCCTCCAATAAACTGACTTGAATGTCCTTCTGCTGTTTCACCAAAGATCTCCTTAAAAAGACAAGTATTTTATCATCTAGCTCAGCTCTAGTACATTAATATCACAGATAAATAATAAATGGAATTAGTCCACTTAAATTTAAGCATATGTTGTTGCTTTTGTGGATGTTGTTTCACTCAGAATAATTCTGTATAATTCAGAATAATTCTACTGTGAATAATTCCTAAAGAGAGGCTTTGCTGAGGATTCACCTACTGACAAAAAAAAAGAGGATAAGAAGCAGAAAGCAGATTTGAGCAAGCACTGGGAGAGAAATAATGGGTAAGCTAATTACATCTGTGCATATGTCTCACTCACACATCCATTTAAACAACATAGAAAACCAAAAACACTTCATCTAAATCAGACTTTATTATTATTATTTATTTTCCCCTCTATTAAAACACTCTAGGTTAAAGCTATTACAATGCTTATGCAAACCTATGATGAAAACCGTGGTCTGAATTCATGCTGAAATAGGTGTATGCTACTCCCTCGTGTACATGTTAAACTCTGTTATGTTAAGCTCCATAACTGAAGATCCTACAATACATAGGAGCTACAACCTGCCGTGGGTATATGTCAGAGAAGTACATTTAATCCTTTTATAATGATCATTATGGAATAATTGCAAGAGACTGCTTGCTTAGGAAGACTATTAATGGAGAAGGACCCCTCAGAGCAACAGTCATGGGCTTACACTCCAAGTATTCCCTTTGAGAATCCTCTTTTTCTCCGCTAAACATAGAGGCAACCTAGGGAGATGGAAGTCTTTAAGCTAAAGTAGTATTCAGTCAATAGTCCAATAGTCCTACATATTTTGTTTTGCAACAGGGCACTGTTATTTTTTACCAAAGGTGTTTGGTAAAAAAAAAAAAAAAAAAAGTGCTAAAAGGTAGCTTTCTTTACCACTCAGTCCTTACCCAACTCATTGCCTCTCTTCCATGCCTCACATCTGTGGCAATTTGCACATTTATTCTGGGCTAATTAAGATGAAAGATGGAGGAAAATTAAGGTTAAAGTCTTAGTCTCCATCTTGGTTTACATACAGTGGCTATTGACTCAGTAGATATAGCTGCTGCTTCTTCAAAGGCAAGTCTATATATTCTCCTTCTAAAGCAAGGGTTTGTCGAAGGCTGCTATGTTAATCTTGAGTTAGGTCTCCAGGGATTTCTATACAGAGGCTAAAAATGGTGGAGGACTTCTGTGGGTCCCTGAATGTAGGGCCTTCTGACAGCCGCAAGAAGGTCAAGAGACCCGTCCAAAGTACCACAGAGAAAAAGAGCAGAACCAGGTGTGAAAGACCAGAGTCAGTAGTACCTCACTGTATAAATAACATAAGAAATTAATAATTCCTGCCCAAAGAACATGTATTGAATAAAGGGCAACTGTAGCACAGATGCAACAACCTGCATCTAATTAAGTGTTTACGCCAGCTGATAATACACTGATCTAGGACTGGAGAAAGATTTCTTTGCATGGAGGGGAGAAGTGAACAGCTTTCTTCAGAATATTCGATATTCCTTTCACATTTTGCATGTTGTTTTTTTTTCCTTTGCTTATCTCTGTCCTGAATGAGAAAATGTGGTGAGCAGCTGCCCACAGTTCAGAAGTGGAAACATAAATAAAGGCATAGAATAGAAATGAAATGACCTCATGCCCTTTTCTGTTGTGGGATCAAAGGTCAATGCTTATGTTTTTCATCACATTTAGACTACCATGTATATGGTTTCTTTTTTAAGATATAATTCAAAACAGCCTATGATCTTGGGGATTGCTAAGAAAATTTTCAGAAAATACCTGATATGATTCCCTTATCTGTTTTCAAATTTGTATTCTGATCAACATCCAGGAACTTTAAATCATATCAATATTATAACTATTTATAAGGTTCCCTTAGCTGCCTCAATATTTTCCTCACTCTATTCTACCCTAGAGCTCTGTAATAAGCTATGAACACTGCTTTACAAATTTAGGTTTTCCCACAATCCAAACTTGCTTCACTGTAGTTATTAAATTACATGTGATACCCTCTCTTCAGAGATAACATTATCTATTGCTTATATTCAGCTAAAAAATATTGCAAATATATTATTATAGGTAATTACTTTTAATGTTATTAAATGTAAGTTTCTCATTACATAAATAGAAAAACAAGGCAACATTTGAATTAATTTCTTGTAATTCTGCATTGTCTACAGTTTGTCATTAGCAAACATACATGTTCAGAAACAAATTTCCTACAAGCTAAATAAAAAACAGAAACTGGGACAGCAACCTGTCAGTTCATAAACAGACAGTCTTTTGTCTCTTGGCTGCTGATATAAAAATGATATCACAGCAAGGGGAATGAGGACTAAGAGAACTTAGACTGTCACTTGAATTAGAGAAACTGAATGTACTATTTATCTTCAGTGTCTTTGTTTTGTAGGTTTAGCTTGTGCAAAATATAAATTAAGGTATTCTGAATGTTTAAAAATATGATCATAATATAGCAATATTTTTTTGCCTGTAGAAATCACAATAGTTTGTAAACCAGCCTCAACAATGCAACCAGCCTTCAACACAAGCAGGAATTTTCAAAAGGGCTTGTGCAATGTAAAGAGGGACATCATTTCATTCTCCACTGGGGTTGTCGCATTAAGTGGTGTAGCCAATTAACTGTTATGGGTCCAGTCAGATCCAGGGTACTGAACTATCACAATCACAGATTCACCAATAACGCATTAACTGTTAGAGGTCTGGTTGGATTCAGAGCACTAAACTACTACGGTCACAGATTCAGCAATAATGTATAACCACCCTTACTCTAGTCACGTCTAATGAGAACTATCATGGCTAGGAACAATGCAATCAAGTGCAATTTATTACAGTAACAGGTACACAGGTTCTTTGGATTACCAATGATAGTTACTGTCTGCAAAAGCAAGCTAGCATGCATGAAATACACAGGTGATACAGGTGTGCAGCCTGGAAATTAATGCGTTAAAAGGCACAAAGACTCTATAGAGATTTTTAAGTTTCTGCGGAGACACACAGTATAACCAAGTGTTCAAATCTCACCCAAAGCCGTCCCAATGTGGGGGAAAGAGAGATTCAGCCCATCGACTGATCCTAGGAGTCAGGAGGTCCTCAGGATGGTGTATTCCCTTGGGATGGTATCTCCCCTGACGGTGGTATCTTCCCTGACAGTGGTATCTTCCCTAATGGTGGTATATTCCCTAACAATTGTATCTTCCCTAACATCCCCTCTCTCTTAGGCCAATTTATATTATTTTCTATCTTTTAGGTGGAGCTTGAGTGACTCTAGTCAAGCATATCTTACTTATGATTGGTGAAAAGTTTTCCCGTCTCCGTTTAAAGGTATAGGCTCTGAGAAATTCAGGGCGCATGCTCGGTGAGGGGTGGTTGCACCTTGGAGGTGGGTAGCTTTTGGGATGGAGGTGTGTATTGGTATTATAATGATATTATAATGAGCAAAAATACACTAGGGTACAGCATTTGTCAAAACATGACAGGTACTTGGTTCAGGGTAGCAAAAAAGTGCAGGTTATTGGTCTCGGTATGCACAAGAACAATCAAGTCCCCACCTGGTCACAGAGCCTATCCATGGTGTCTCCACTCCACTCTACACTCTGTACTGTTCCTTAGAGCTAACACACTAGGTTCCCCCAGCACGATAGCATCTAAGGTTGGAAGCCTAGGGAATGCTCAGGTAATGAAGCTATGCCCTACCCTGAAAGCCTCTTCAATGCTGTATGTTTTCTTTAAAATGTGAATGTTAGTTTTATTTTCATAGTTACTTTAGGCAATTGCACCACAGGGATGCAGTTACTTTTGAAGTGCTTTCTGTGCACAGCAATCTTGTACAGTTCAGGAAATAAAAGAGGGGTAACATTTTTTAAATAGTAGCATCAGTGTGATTAGAATCATAGATTCATAGAATCATTTAAGATGGAAAAGTCCTTTAGGTTCATGAAGTCTAACCATCAACCTGACTTAATGAATCCTATCATGAAACCATGTCCTTTGCTGCTATGTCCACACATCTCTTAAATACCTCCAGGGATGTGGAATCCACCACTTCCCTAGGCAGCCCCTTCCAAGGCATTACCAGCCACTCTGTGAAGAAATTCTTCCTAATATCTAGTCTAAATCTCCCCTGTCCCAGATTGAGACTGTTGCCTTGTGTGCTATCACTTGTCGTTTTTGAAAATGCTGTAACCTCCTTTCAGGTAGTTGTAGAGAGCATGAGGTCTCCCTTCAGCTTTCTCTTCTCCAGACTAAACAACCCCAATTCCCTCAGTCACTCCTCATTTTTTCCAGTCATTTTTTCCAGTCCCTGCACCACTTTTCTTGCTCTTCCCTGCACATGCTCAAGCAACTAAATATCCTTCTTGTAGTGAGGGGCACAACGCTGAACACAGTATTTAAGGTGAGGTCTCACTGGTGTAGTGTATGAAGGGACAATCACTTCCCTAGTCCTGTGGGCCTGCTATTCGTTTACCTCATTCACTTATGTTACACAGAATTTTAAGGACTGAAAATCATTTACGATGGTTGTTCTGATTCATCTAAAAGGATTTCACTGGCATCTGGTTGTGACATTTGGCATAACATTGAAAAAGAACACTTACATTTCTTGATTCTCTGGGTGCTTCTTGAAGGTTGTTCAACTAAGTACTGACTTAAGCAATCTCTCCTTAGTTTTTGATATATAAACACTACCAAATGCTGTAAGTACAAATCATAACACTGAAAAAAAAACCACTCTGTTTCACACTCTTTGAAAGAAATCCTTGCAAAACTATTAAAGGAAATGATGGGGAGATCTCTCTTCTCTGGATTAAAGGATAACCAGATAGCCAGCTTTGTTCATGAATTTGCTTCTATGATGATGCACATAAATCCTATTGCTCTGCTTGTCTTAGCTACCTGCCTTCCTAATCCTGTGTTTCAATGGGCAATATGTGTTGGGATGGCTGCCCTTCTTGACATAAACTTAACTTGCACTAAATCCTTAGGCAGAGCAGAGTTCAGGAAAACAGAGGGTCTCTTACTTAACTATGACTTTAATTAATCTTTACTTTCCAAGATTTTTATTCTTGTGTCATTACTGCAGAATATTTTTTTTTTTAACAAACTTGGAAAACAGAGAACCAAACAACTCTCTTTTTGACAGCTTATTGCCATTGTACTATGTTCTGTTACGCTCAAAATCTTGATGTAAGCAAAATAGAACACAAAATATACATTTAGCTATTAACTTATTGTTAGCCCAGTTAACTTTTTAACAGTCCATTAGTCCAAATAAGTAACTAATACAGAGGGGTCTGTAATAATGGTCTAAATCACTGTATGTGGGCTGGCTCAAATCAACCCCTTCTTCCTGATTTACTATTACTCTTCCAGTTCCCATTCTGGGATCTATGGTCAGCACTTCAGTATTCCCCAATAGTGGAAATGTTGAAAGGGAAGAGTGGAAAGGTTTTAATGAGTTTGGAACATCACAAAGTCTTTGCTTGGAGGAAAAGGCTTGGGAGATTTGTATGTGGAGTGGAGTAGGCTCTCCCTCCTCAGTCTGATACATTTAGATCAATTTTTAAGCATTTCTGGCTGTTCCCAGCAAATTAAGCATGGACCCAAAGCCTCCCCAAGGCTCAGTCCCCCAGGGGATCTTGTTTGCTGGGCAGCTGTGGTGGTTTTACCAACCTGGGCAGCTGAACTCCAGCACAACCACTCTCACTTCCTCTCCTCAAGGAGAAGGGGGGGGGAGCAGGAAAGGGCTCAAGGGCTGAGATAAAGGAGAGGGAGATCACTCATCAGTTATTGTGATGGGCAAAACTGACTCAGCATATGGAGATTAAAATAATTTATTGCTTATTACTAACAGACAAGTGCAGTCAGAAACTAAAAGCAAGTGTTAGGTCAATCCCTAACACTTCATCTCCACCCCTCCTTCACAGTCACTCTATGCCTCTGCTCCACATGGGGTCCCTCCTATGGCATGCCATCCTTTCCAAACTCATCCTGCATGGGCTTCCCACAGGCAGAAGCTCTTCAAGAACTGCTCCAACATAGGTTCATCCATCATCAGCAAACTGCTCCAGCATTGGTCCCAAGGCACCAGCTCCCCCCAGATCCCCTGCTCCTGTGTGGGCTCCTCTCCACAGGCTTCACCTCCAGCTCGGGGCCTGCTCCTGCTGGCACTCTCCATGGGCCGCAGCCTCCTCCAGACCACATCCACCTGCTCCACCGGGGGTCCTCCACAGGCTGCAGCGTGGAGATCCGCTCCATGTGCGACCCATGAGCTGCAGGGGGACAGCCTGCTCCACCAGGGGCCTCTCCACAGGCCGCAGGGGGGAACTTTTGCTGTGTGCAAGGCTAGTTCTTACACTTATCTCCCAGCTGTTGTTTTGCTGCGGTGCTTTTTTTTTTTTTTTTTTTTTTTTTTTTCCTTTCTCAATACAATACCACAGAGGTGCAACCAGCGTTGCTCATTAGCTCAGCTTTGGCCAGTGGCAAGTTCTTTTTGGAGCCATCTGGAACTGTTTCTTATCTGATGTGGAACAGCTTCAGGGCTCTTCTCACAGAGGATACCTCTGCAGCCCCCCACCAAAACCTTGCCACATAAACTGAATACAGCAGTGACTCCCTGGCTTTGCCAGACCCTTCCCATGGAGGCACTGTCAGAGATCAGGTCAGGCAGGGGAGGAAGCAGGCACTCAGCCCAGAGGCCTGGAAACAGCTCAGTCCAGCTGCAGCCAAGGGGAGCCCAGGCCAGCCCTGAGACCTCTGATTGCAGCTTAATCGGCTTCATCATAGTCTAAATCCCTTTACTAGAAATGGCAAAAATTATTTACTGGCTTACAGTTCTGGCCACAGATACAAAAGTAATATATATATATATATTATATATATATTTACATATATATAATATATATACATTATTTATTAATATTAAATATTATATAATACATAATATATATAATTTTTATATATATATTTATATATATATTCTCAGCTATTTATTCTTACAGCAAATACATTTAAATTCACATCTTACACTTGTTCAACAAGACCTATTATTAAAAAAAAAAAAAAAAAAAAAAGGCTTGACATGCTAGTTTGTGTCTAAATATACCTTAATGGGGAGTTTATGGGAACAAATAAACATATAGTACTAAGCTGTTCTTCCTATGGACTTAATAAACCCATGATCTGTTACCTAGCATTCTAATTAGTGAAATTTCCATATTTCTTGAAATTAGTTGTATCCACATTTGCTAAAGAGTATTGGATTTTTTTTTCCTAAAAATAATAACTATATTGTGTACTCATAAATATATATATTATATTATAAAAGCTTTTTGTAACCGTTTTCTTGCACATTACTGAATAACATGAACTGAAAACTGTGGTTTATTGCCTAGATTTATCTCTGTTTTTATTCTGAATGCATAACATTTATTTTTAATGCTAATGCATCCTCTTTGGAAATACCACTAATCTGTGAAGAAATCTTTCTTTTGGTTTAAAGATGGGCATGCTTGCATGAAATCAGGAGAAAAAGGTGTTTTTGTTGTTGCTGTTGTTTGTTTGCTCACTTATATTTCTGCTTTTGCATATTAGAATGATGTAAGATGAAAAGTACAAAATATTTCATAAATCTTTAGTGTTGTTCATACATATCTTAAACTGTAATAAATGTGATTTGTGTCATTGGACCGCAAATAAATGATTAGAGGAAGGTGAAGTCCAGTTGAAAGAATTAACATGTGATGAGAAATAAAGAAAATGTACATATTTGTTTTAAACATAAAACATAAACATAAATTTAAACATAAACTTTAAACATAAACTTTTGCATACAGTAAAGAAGTATGGAAGTATCGAGAATTTTTTAATCCTGACCCATCACAAATGGTTAAGAAACACCAAGTACTGCTAAAAAGATTTCATGAAAGCAAGAAATGATTGCTTGAAATCAAGCAACCTAGTAAAGGATACCCAAGTAATAAGAAGATATTCAATGTAATATTTTTTTCTGTTATGACTTTTGGTATGAAGTTCATGAAAGATTATTACAATCATTTAGAAGAATTAAATTGCATAGAACCTGTGATATTTCTGCAGACCATGCAAAGGGTTTTACAAACAATTAGTTTCTATAATGTGCAATGCTTGTATAGCTAAACTTAGACTGGATATTTGAAGCATGTGGAAGTTGATTTGAGTTGACTTTTAATGTGGGCTGGCATTCTGCCCCATTTCTGGAGGTGTTCAAGACCAGGTTGAATGGGGCTTTCAGCAACCTGATCTAGTGGATGGCATCCCTGCCCGGGACAGGGAGGTTGGAACTAGATGATCTTTAATGTCCCTTCTAACCCAAGCCATTCTATGGTTCGCCATTCTATGGTTCTGTGGTATGGTTATATGGACAGAAAATTGAATGAAATGATCATTGAGCTTGAATATCTTTCTAAACTTGTAAATTTTACATAAGATTTTCAAAAGTATTCATCGTTTACCAAAATTTCTGTCATCATAGGCAAGATAGGGCAGGCACTAGAAGTAACGGAAACATAGATTGTTTTTCAGGTCTTTGGCTTCAAATTCAGCTTAGCATAACAGACTTCCCTGAATGTTGGATATCTACTCCAAGCTGCATATTTGATCATCTGGTGTAAGGAATCTGAACATAGTAGTTCATACCAGTGTTGGTTACATTTTTACATAAAATAGTTAGACTAACAGTTAGGCTGACTTATTGATTCTAGCATTCTAGTTTTTACAAAAAATAGTTGGGATTCTGATTACAGCTCTACATTGCCTGCTTCAAATTCATGTTAAAAGACTGGAAATTTGGTCTTAGACTTGTAGTTTTGAAAATTACTTTTCTGTTGTTTGAGTTACATATTTTTAGGGTGTTTCTGAAGAGCTAGTTTTTTGAGGAAGAAAGAGTAAAGAAAGAGATAATGGTAACTAGAGAAGTATAAGTTATTCTTCTGTATGTATATGGTGAATATATACAGATATATTATTAATAGAATTGTAAACCTTAAGATTTAGAAATCAAAAGATAAAAGAATATGCAATGGGAAAAATCATTATTTTATCCCTGCTTCCACTATTAAAATCCAAGAATCTGAGTCCTGTACTTAAGCAGTTGCTGCTATAAATCCTAAGCAAATATCTGCAGCAGTGTACTGCCAAGGAATCCTAGGTCATATTTATTATTATTATTATTTTTCTCTTTTTTCCAAACTGAAGAGGAAAGCAACAATAGTCATTATTATAAATACTCTTGACACATGGAAAACATTTTGTTTGAAATCTCCAGCATGGTTTACTCCTATTATACTGTAGTAACACATCAAAAATAATTGTCTGGCTGTACTTATCAATCAGCTAAAATCAGCGTAATGCAGTGACTGACTGAAATGTACTTGCCTTACAAGTTTGGTAGAGTGACAGATAACTATGTGTATGATGATTTACATATGTTCTAAAGAAGGATAATCTTGTGTGTCGGGACACCTGTAGTCTGAACATCCCCCAAAATAAAGCAAACAAATCGTTAAAAGTTATATGCAGTTGATTTTTCTTTGTAGAAGGCTGCCTAAGTTAATTAGATCATGTATACACACAAAAGCAAAAGCATAGCATGCAGAGGGCACTTTTATTTTGTCTATTCTAGAAAACAGGACTGAAAACTTGCTTCTGTTCCTTGTCCAACAAAGCATTTAGACTGTGTTTCAGTTTAGAATTTTGTATGGTTACTGACTTCAAAGGAACAGATGCATATACTTACAATTAAGCATGTACTTAAATTATTTGCTAGATTAAAGCCAGAATTTTCAGCAATTAAGTAGATGGAACCTTTGGGGAAAAAAAAAAATAAATAAAAATTAACACAGTATTTGTGAGAAAGGGACATTTTCATTTGTGTGCTTTCTTTTCCAAACAATCTTTCTGCTTGATCTGTGTTAAATATCTCTCATTCAGACCATAAAACATAGTGGTGGCTGACTGCTATCTTCTCAAGATGTGCAGTAAGAAGGAAAATTAGAGTAGGATGAAAGGGTGATAAAATTTCTGTAGTGAAAGTGAATAAAGGCAAACTATAGGCAGTAGTAGAAGCACTTGGAGCACTTGGAATGAGCACTTGGAAACAAGGCATTCTGTATTAATAAAGTCCTTGTCTTTTTACTTTAAATACATTTTTTTCAGCTTTAGTAACAATAATAATAGTCTTCATCAGTGCTTGAGAATGCACACAGAACTTTTACAAGGATATTCACATGGTTTTATGAAGATGCGTTGCTTCTCCATTGCTGCAGTATTAAGTTCAATGAACCTGTTTTCAAGATGCATAACCCCAGCATGCAGGGTAGAGAGGGCTGCTAAATAAAAATAATAATAAAAGGATATATGTTGAACTAGAAAAAATATAATCCCTGTTTTAATTACATGTTTTGGTGTATTCAGAATAAAATATAAAATGAGAACTACATTTAAAGAACTACATTTAAAGACACTTCTTGATTTTTGTTTATTTTTGACATTTGCCTCTCTGCTTTTAGTAAACAGACTGTGATTCACATTTTGATTCTGAAAGGGTTTAGCTTAAGACAAATCACAACAAAGTAAGAGATTTTCTGGAGACTGCAGCTATGTCAGCATAAGTAGATGTTTTATCACAGCTAGTATTTGCTTTCACAACAGCTGTGGATCACAAAGTATGCTGCATTGTTCTTATAAATTTGGTATTCCTATGTACTGTAAGAATAGATTTGCTGTGCAAAAACAGAATTTTCCAGATAAAGATGTTTTAAATAGTCTGTATAAGTAATTACCTAGCCAATCTGGTACATGCTAGGAAATATTTCACATACAGAGAAAACTAACAGTCATAATAGTTGCAGAGCTTTAGTAGCATCAGCAAAGCCTCTCAGAATCTCTCTGAGATGTGTAAATAACATGGACAACTTATTTTCTCTCTCAAATTCTGTATCTGATTATACTGCTGAGGTCCTACAAACTGCACTGAACTGATTTTCAGCAAAGCCTTCTGATCTTCATCATCAATGTTCACAAACCCAAGGGAAAGTGAATAAAGACCTCCAAATTTGGCCAGTGATGATGAAGTGGTAAATAGTTAATTATCAATGGAATGAACATTTTTTCTGTTGCAGGCTATCTTGTCTTTCACTTGAGAATAATTTTGTGGCTGAACACTTGGAAGTGGCATAGAATACAGTTATCTCCCCTTCTTGATATGATATCAGTGAAACAGCAATTTTCATCTTCAGAAAGAGAGAGAGAAAAAAAATAAAAATCTTCAGAGCTTTCTTTTAATTTCTTCTGTTATTCTCTATTTACAGTTCCATAAAATGGGATTTCAGCACAGACCACTAACTTAAGATATTCATATAACTTCAGCATCAACTGGATGCTCCTCACCCCAAACATACGCACAGATAGATCTTTTAATGTGGATTCATCGTAGCAGCTGTAATTTGTTATTGCATCTCCTTTCCTTCTTTATGCTGAGATTAGTGAATTTGCAGTACTGTAATATTTGGTAAAAACAGCACCCTTCCAGGGATCAAGCACATCCCTGACCTGCATTCCAGGTGCTTTTTTCATGATTATGTGGCAAAGTATATGCTATTCCTTGGAATCACAAGAGATACTCATTTCTAACTAAAGTCAAAACACTAGAGAGCATCAGACGATGCTAATGCATTTCAGCGATTATTCTTTCTGGTTATAATCTGTGATCATGCTGACAGCTATTGTGCTGATGATTCCCATTCTCAAAAGTCTATCAAAGTCAATTAAAAACTGCATTCTGGTAATCTCTGTCTTTTGCAGTTTGCTGTGGAGATATTTAGTTTATCCTCTACCTGCTATGAGTAATCCTTTTGCATTTACTTTCTGTTTCCCTCCCCATCAGTAAACATTCATGCACATGCACAGACACTCAAATGTCCTTGAACAAATAAGACTACCTGCTTGCTCTGTTATCTGTCTCAATATTTCCTTATGCATCTTATTTTTTGAATGTAGTTAGGTTGATCTCATAAAAGTCGGGAGGTGTATTTTCTCTTGCTCTCCTCTTTCTAAACATTACCTAGTATTATAATGCTTTCAATCACCATATCAGGTTTTATAAGGCTTCCTAAGGTGAGACGTCTAATTTAGGTGTTTATTCTAAGATGTTCTTTCAAATCTTCCAATACTCAGTGAAAAGAGAGAAACTGGCTCATTTGGAGAGTGATTTGGAACAACACAGATAAAATCATGCTCTGTATTGCTTTCTGAAGGAATGTGTGTCTTTCAATCAACCACAGCAGGAACACAGATAGTTTATATACTCACACTGAACCTTAATTACCTTCTTTAAGCAACATGATTACTGTGCTAATTTTGTTGAAACCAGTAGAATCTGGTAATCTCACTCCAAGGAATCAGTAAGACCTTACTAAGGAAAAATATTGAGATTCCTATACATCAGTGAAATCCAAATTCTTAGATTAGAAACATATTCTTTGTGTTTAATTTAATTAAATCTGTGAAACTGATAATAATGAAATCTGTGATCCTGAAAATCTTTTCTAAACTGTGATTTACATACCTGCCCCCGAATTTTTTCATCTTCTCTCTCATTTGTTAATGCATTTCTGGCTTGACTGTTTAAAATCCCTTTGTGCTGAAATTAACCATAAGAAAAGGTTGTGCTATCACTTTCTATGGTGATGAGTAGGAATGTTTCCAACTTCTCCGGTCTCTAGCCCAAGACTATCGTGCAGAACTGCTTCTAAAATTAATAAATATTGTTATACGAAGAGTAGCCAAAGAGATAAATATCAAATTTCTTCCTTCTTTGGTTTTAATATTAAAGTGTTTGGAGAAATTTGGGGTGGGAATGGAGGGAGTGGAGAGGGAGGGCAGAGAATTAGGGAGGGTGGTATAGTGGAAAGCCATTGAGAGGTACCAAATACAAACAAACAAATCACTTCTGACTCAAGAGATTTCTACACTTTAGTTGGCAACCAGGAAAGTAGGTTGTGGAAATAAAATGTCTGCATATACACATGAAATTCAGTCTCCGATGAAGTCTTTAGTTGTGGTATGAGGTGCTAGGAGGCAGCTGAGTGAGTATTTGAAAGATCAATAGCAGTTCTATATCTGAATTCTGCTATAAATATAACACTAATGTTTATAGCGTGAAACATTACTACAGACTCATTTAATAGATACAGCTTCTTGCTTGGAAATATATTACTACAATATAAAATTTTGGATGAACGAAGTTATGGTATTATATGATCATAACTAAGATATCATAGTTCTATGCCAGAAAGAGTGAGAATCATGAATGGAAATTACAGGAGTGTGGAACTAGAGTTGGACTCTTAATGTGGATTACCTACAGTTCTGTGTGTTTCATGGATAACACCTGAGCAAGGTGTGTTAACAATGGTAGCTCATAAATACCATGAATATTCCACACTTAGCTTATGTTTAGTAATAACTTATACTTTTCAGGCACTCTGCAAGAATCTTTCTTTAAAATGTCAGAAACTGAAAGCAAAGTAGTTAATGGCAAAGTCTTTTCATGTAGGTTTGTTATAACTACTTTGTTTTCCAATCAATATTTTATGAAGGTGGCTTTTTCATTATTCTGCTATAGAAACCAAAGATTAGAGCCAAAATCATATCTGAAAGGGAAAAGAATGAGTCACAATTCGCCGAGCACAGCTCCCCTAATTTTGTTAATGGATATAAAGTTGGCAGGTACAGGCTGGAATTTTATTCCAAACAAACTTTGTGATAACAATTTACTCACTATTGATTACAGATGAAATAGTAAAGAAATTATCTTTAAAAAGTAAAAAGACACTGGAAGCCATTTGTCTTAACAAGGGATATTCATCTTGGTAATGAGAGAAACACAAAGAAGGTTCAATTGACCAAAGAAAAGTTTAAATTTAAATGCATATATACATTAAAAATAATATATATATGTATATATTCTTGCAGTTTACGGCAGGGATGCTACTCCCTAGATCAGGTTGTCAAGGGCCCCATCCAACCTAGACTTGAACACTTCCAAAGATGGAGCATCCACAACTTCTCTGGGCAACCTGTTCCAGTGCCACACCACCCTCTGAGTAAAGAATATATTCCAAATATCCAATCTAAATCTACCCTTTTTAAATTTAAATCCATTACTCCTTGTCCTATCACTCTACTCCCTGACAAAGAGTCCTCAGCTTTTCTGTAAGCCCCCTTCAGGTATTGGAATGCCACTATAAGTCTCCTCGGAGCCTTCCCTTCTCCAGGCTGAACAACCCTGATTCCCTCAGCCTGTCTTCACAGGAGAGGTGGTCCATCCTTCGGATCATCCTCATACTCTGGACTTATTCTAATACATCTATGTTCTTCTTGTGATGGGGGCCCCAGAGCTGAAAGTGGTGCTCCAGGTGGGGTCTTCTCACAAGAGCAGAGTGAAATCACAGAATCACACAGAATCACAGAATTTCTAGGTTGGAAGAGACCTCAAGATCATGGAGTCCAACCTCTGACCTAACACTAACAGTCCCCACTAAACCATATCCCTAAGCTCTACATCTAAACGTCTTTTGAAGACTTCCAGGGATGGTGACTCCACCACTTCCCTGGGCAGCCTGTTCCAATGTCTAACAACCCTTTCGGTAAAGAAGTTCTTCCTAACATCCAGCCTAAAACACCCCTGGTGCAACTTTAGCCCATTCCCCCTCGTCCTGTCACCAGGCACGTGGGAGAACAGACCAACCCCCACCTTGCTACAGCCTCCTTTAAGGTACCTTTAGAGAGTGATAAGGTTACCCCTGAGCCTCCTTTTCTCCAGGATGAACAAGCCCAGCTCCCTCAGCCGCTCCTCGTAGGACTTGTTCTCCAGGCCCCTCACCAGCTTCATCGCCCTTCTCTGGACTCGCTCGAGCACCTCGATGTCCTTCTTGTAGTGAGGGGCCCAAAACTGAACACAGTACTCGATGTGCGGCCTCACCAGAGCTGAGTACAGGTGGACGATCACCTCCCTAGCCCTGCTGTCCACACTGTTTCTTATACAAGCCAGGATGCTGTTGGCCTTTTTGGCCACCTGAGCACACTGCTGGCTCATATTCAGCCGACTATCAACCATCACTCCCAGGTCCTTCTCTGCCAGGCAGCTCTCCAACCACTCATCTCCCAGCCTGTAGCTCTGCTTGGGGTTATTGCACCCCAGGTGCAGGACCCGGCCCTTGGCCTTGTTGAACTTCATGCAGTTGACCTCAGCCCATCAGTGCAGCCTATCCAGATCCTCCTGCAGAGCTTTCCTACCCTCAAGCAGATCGACACACGCACCTAACTTGGTGTCATCTGCAAACTTACTGAGGGTGCACTCAATGCCCTCGTCCAGATCATCGATGAAGTATTGAAGAGGACCAGCCCCAGCACCGAGCCCTGGGGAACACCACTAGTAACCAGCCTCCAACTGGATTTGACTCCATTTACCACGACTCTTTGGGCCCGGCTATCCAGCCAGTTTCTAACCCAATGAAGCGTGCACCAGTGCAAGCCAAAAACAGCCAGTTTCTTGAGGAGAATGCTGTGGGAAGGGGTGAAGAACATCCCTTGACCTGCTGGCCCAGGTCTTTCGATGCAGCCCAGGATACGTTGGCTTTACTCTCTTTACTAGGGTACACACACACACACACACACACACACAGAGAAAGAGAGAGAGAAAAAGTGTGGATTCAAATGCCTAAGAGGCTTTTTGAATTAAAGAGCTATCATAACTGTATGTATCTCTTAACACTGAGTTCGACATGATGTACTTAATCATTCTAAATGAGATTTATCTAGCATCTATATTATATACAGTTAGTTTTCCAGACTCCCAATAGAGAATAGAACAAGATTTATGTTATCCCAGAGTAAATATTTCAATCAGGCCTCAGGAACATCACCCTAAGAACCCTTTTGATCTCCACTGGATACCAGATGTATGTGTCTAAGGTGCATGAGAGGAATTCCATCAAATTTATCACTTTTACCTGAGGTGTTTCATACTGAAACCCATTTCATATATATGAACCAGATGTAATTAGATGACAATATACCTGATAGAATTGGTGGGAGCAGGTAAGATTGCTTTTTAAGTTTAAGGTTGAAAACTAGCATAAAGTTTTAAGGAATCTAATGATTTCTATGTTGTCAATATGTTTCATTATGTATACTGGTCAGAATATTAGTAGCAGAGAATCTTGGTCAGAGAAAAGGAACTATGTGATTTACAGAAAAGTAAATATTTTTATAGAGATCTTTTCTTTGCTAGAAACATTAATAATATTATGTTTGATTATTATCAAATAATTATAAAAAGCACAGGCCAGTAAAAATTAGCACTTATCACAAAACATTACTTTTACCGTGCAATGTTCAGTATTGTTCCATATGGATAGGTTGGGCATTGGTAGATATACTACCAAAAAAAGCATGTTCAAATGTCTAACTTTTAGATAGTATCTATTGCACTGTAACAGAGTGATGATACATAAGAAAATATAGAATTAGAAAAATGACCTGAGCCCTTTTTTTGTTTGTTTGTTTCCTATAAGAAGGACAAGTTCAGACAAGAACAAACATAAAACAAAACAAAACAACAACAACAACAACAACAATAACAACAAAAAACTTGAGAAAGCATCATTTAGTGAGGAGATTAAAGAGGAGGAGGAATGTTTTTGAAAGCATTGTTGTTGTTGTTGTTATTTAGTTACGTTACTGTAATATTATTTAGGTATTTAGGTAAATAAATAAATTACAGTCTGAGCATAGAAGGAAATATGTACCAGGTCATTACCATGTTTATTTTCAGCACAGAAGTGTTAATATAATTAGTGTTCTTTTTACAAATAGCAGAAATCATTTGAATTCCCATAGATAAAGTTGAAAAATTTGAAGGAGAATTCATTGGGTTCTTTACCAATCATAACTTTTCCAGTCATAAAGTCCTCTAAGGTGGAGTATAAAGAAGGAAATAGATATAAGAGTCAGATAAAACTATTCTAAACTTGGGAGAAAATAATCATAGATTCTGTGTCACAAAACTAGATCTCACTATCAGTTTGAATCAATTGTTATCAAGATATCAAGTGTCTTGTTTCAGGGCAGTATCTAGACCACAGGAAATCATTTAACAAAATTCACTGAGAAAAGCTCTGTGAAATTATACTTACTGATCAGCTTTTAAAAAAGATCGGCATTAAAAGGGGGCCCCAAGGGAGTCTTCTAGCTCTGCTACTGCCCACTGTGTTATTTCTTGCATGATCTTTATGACAGCTCTTGAAGCAAATACCTCACATGAGAACCTTTCTGAAAGGTTCTGGCACTGAGTACCATTGGAGACAAGAGTGCTTAGGGCCTCTGAGAAATATCTTTCCATTTGGAAATAAACCCTTTGGCAGAGGAACAGAACTCTTTCCTAGGCTAACAGTACTCTGGGAGTTTCTTTCACCCATTTACATTCTATAGTTAAAATCTCCCTGGAGAAATTATGCAAATTAAATTCTGTGGGGCAGTACTTTTCATGTTTCAAAAAGTATAAATAAAAGGCTCTCTGGGCCTTTCAACTTTAGGACAAAACATTTGAAGTATGCTTTGTTAACAAATAAATTCTAGTAAGACTGGATATGTCTACTACTTACAGGCCAGCATGAATTTCATGCTGATTTTGGCACTGCTGAATATGATATATTGCTACTACTTTTAAAATAAAGACATTTTGTCTTTATTTTTATTGAAGAAACAAACAAACAAAAACATCAAGAATTAGCACATAAGTAAATGAAGACATGATATTTTTGTTTTATTTGCATGTTCTGATTGTGATTTTTAATAAAACTATGTAAAGGTCAGGGTACATTTTTTCAGCTTTTCTTTCACTTTGAAACAATCTAGTAAATGTTTATTTTTCATAGCTCAGTGATTTTAGGAAGTACTTTTGGAGAAAGAAGTTTTGACTTTTCTATGATGAGAATCAGTTTCTTGAAAACTGTAGATACCTCCAGAAGTCTTCTTCAGGTTGTTTTTGACAAACAATGAGTCATAGAGGTAGAATTCTGAACTGCAGCAGGTCAAAGAAATAAAAGGAATGCCTGAGAGACAAGACCAGAAGTCTCTGTGTTCATACAGTTATTTGGTTATGGTGTATTAAAGTCTTTGGCCCTTTCCATGTTGGGAAGATTCTAGGGACTGTTACTTTGGGTTTCAGCTAAATCTAACCTACAGAACTTTCACCTAACTTAATTTACTTGATTAAGGCAGCAACAGAGGATGGTAATGTTGAATATAATGATGCATATTTTAGAATTGTATAATTTTCAACTACCTTTTTATTCATTTTCAGGATTATTTTATTTATTGATTAATATTCTGCCACTTCAAAAACATTTTGCAATAGAGCGGGAGAAACAAATCTGTTAGTAGTTAACAGTATAGAGGAAAATATAATTTTCAGTAAATACGTACAGAAACAAGTAAATATTTATGCTTTGGAAAGACAGAAGCGGGTTATTCCAAAGACTTTTCAGCTGACCCTATACCAATAAATATTTAGTATCATTTGGGCTTCCTTCTTTTGAATCTTCTTTATCATTTTTTTTTTTTAATTTAATTGTATTTTATTTTTAATTTAGGGCAATTGCAGAATTAGAAGTCAGTTCTGCCCTAAAACGCAAACTGGAAAATTAAATGCTTCACTATTTCTCAAATGTAATATTTCATTTAAAGAGTTTATTTTTTTTTTTTCAACATTTTCCTTCCTTTCTTTTTTTCTCTCTCTCTTTCTCTCTCTCTCTCCCAGCTAAATCTATTTCTCAGATTTGATCTAAAATGTCCCCAGATTATATTTTCTTTATTTTAAAGGGTTCCATCTACTGGCACTTTTTCTTTCCTGTCATGTTTGCTGGCCCTACTTGATTTTTAACATATGATTTTTAACTTGATTTTAACAGCATATTTATGCTGTTCTGATTTTTTTTTCCTATTTTCTTCAATCACTGGGAAATCTGTAATTCAGAGAGTAAGTTACGTGAACAATAATGGAAGACAGAAATGGAGTTGATTTGAATCCCTTTGTGTTTAAGATGAATAAAACAAATACAATATACTCTTTAAATAGAACTGAAGAAAAATATAGTCACTGTTGAAGCATGGTCCTGTCTTCTATGTGTTTCTAAGTCTCTTGCTGCTTTCACTGAAAGTTAGGGAATGAACACAAAGTCCAAACAGAATTTCAAATGGAAAGCCATTATCCATATATTTTTAAAATTAACCACCCTTACTAACTTCATAATATTTGATGTTTTATGAGGTGGAACTGCTTAGAACTGAATTATTAGAAATAACCTAGAAGTTATAGTTTTCATTCTTTTTGAGATATTGGATAAGGCAGAAAATTATGATTGTGTTCTTAGTTTGATTTCATTGCAGAATCAGAATATCATTTTGCTTGATTTAGTTCTTCTTTCAAGGTCTCTGAAATGTAGATGTGGATGCAATAAAGCAAAAACATAAATTGTCTCTGAAAATGAACATGAATTTTCCAGTGAAATCTGTGAAAATGTTATGCAAGAAAAGCTTTCCATATTCCTTGACTATGCCTGATTCTGAAGACTGCATCTTTTTTCTCTTTTACACCTACATATGAAACTCACTGTAACATGCCCTAGAGATTTATCTTTTTATAATCTACAGCTTCTTGCATCCAGCAAACTTGACATAATGTTTGTTCTAAAAATTTCATCCTTTCATCTTTTTACCCTGAAGGTGTAGCATGATCTTTGTTTAAAGCTAATGGTGTTTTGCATGCCACTTTGCCCCCCTCTCCACTTCCCCTCTATTTGACAAGGAAGCCCCTTCTACTGCTCAGGTTTGAGCAAATATTATTATGAATAAAATCAGCCTCCTGAAAGCAGGGGTTGAATAACTGCTGGTCACAATCTTGAATACACAATGGAGTTGAGAATTAGCACCAGAAAGTTGTCACTGTGAAATAACATTAGTATGCTCTTCTTTGCAGAAACACATTATTAAAATAAATTGACTCATTTTGTGAGGAAATAAAGCAAAAATACAGTATATATGGTGCAGTTGGTCTTGATTTTGTTCACATAAGCACTGACTTTTCATAGGTGAAAGTATAAATAACATCTCATATTGTTGAGAGATGAGTTAGTTTTAAATGGCACTTTATTGATGTAACATTAAAAAAAAAAAGTAGGAAAAAATATGTTTTTTATTCAAGGAATGTAATACTTAAATTTCTGTCAGTGTATTCATACATACATTATAGCTTATACTATTGCTCCACTTTCTATGACCCAATTAGTCTAAATAAAATCTGCTTTGTATTCATGTTCTAATGGTTTTATTTTACATTCATAACAAACAAATATGAATGATCATTTAAATTTGTGTCCAATCCACTCTTTAGATATGTTATGAAATGTCTCATTTCCTTTTTATTACCCTGGAATTTCATTTGATCTGCTTAAGCACTGTAAGGTAAGTATCTATTTTAATAATAATAAATATTTCTACTTCATTTTATAGTATTCTGATTGCTGCTTTGAGGTAATTTCTTTAACATTAGTGATATATATATATATATTTATTTATTTATTTATTTATTTTCCATGTGTTATGCTTCCCTTGTATATTATCTTCTGATAATCTTGTCTCCAGCCTACTGAAAAATGTGTTAGGGAACTTCTGTGTAGTTTCATATAAACGACATATAAAACCTTTGTACATCTGGTGACAGTGCAATTTCCTCATTTGGGCTGAGAGAATAAGTAACCACAGAAAGGGAACATACTTCAATTTGCCCACAGTGCATTCCAGTTTATTTAAGATTCAACACCTGAAGCAGAGTAGCATTCTGGGGAACATATTAACAATTGAATGCAGCAAAAATAACAAAAAATTGCCTGTAAAAACAAAGGCTAATAGTAGGGAATGTTTCTATACCTTGGAAATCCAGATACACCTTTCTAATTTCTAGATCTTTAAACTGCCACAGGCTGTAAGTTGACAAAGTGATTTGTACAGGAATAAACATGCAACTAAAATTAACTATCAACTGAACTGGGATTAGACTATGTTATAAATTCTAATAGTACATATCATTCAAATTTGCCATAAGAAATCTTTACAGATAATTAAAATATAAAGGAAGCAGAGACTGAACCAACCCAATCCTTAAACAAAGCATTAAGACAAAATGAAAGAATATATCATAAATAAATTCAGAAATGTATTACTTTGGGTCAATGACAGTTTTTTTTTTTTAATTTGTTTGTTTGTTTGTTTTGTTTTCAATTTCAAAATATCTTACCTGAATTTTGAAATAAGAAGATCTCAAATGAAAATTCAGAACACTTTCAGACACATATGTTACATGACTGCATGTGTAATATTCTATTTAATAAGGACTTTTTTGTGTGTGTGTGAAAATTGCTGCTAAATGTAATCATAATTTTGAAAATATTTGTTATTACTGTATATTAGAAAATGCAGAAAAAAATCTTTAGATGACTTTTCTCTGAAACACATAACAGTCAATGTTATAAACTCCAAAAATATTGATCTTCATCTAGCAGTCCACATGAAGGACAACAAAATACTACCTAGTTTTTCACAAAATGCAATCCCTACTAGACTGCTTTTTTGTTTGTAAAGAAATGCTGTTCAACAAAAGTTCTACAGTATCTCCTCTCTTTATCTTTCTGAAATAATTTAAGCTTCTTGCTGTGCATGCCTGAGTGTATTCTGCACTTCCTCATCAATAGTCTGTTCCTCCATAGAAACTCCTTCCCCAGTCAGGCATAATGTGGGCAGATTAAGGAAGGGACTGGAGACACTTTCTCAAGGCTGTCTTCACCTTTTTCTACTTTTGCAAACTTCCTTGGAATGCCTGTACCACGGAAATCAGGATAGACAAGAAAGACTCTGTGACTGGATTTTGCATGGACTTTCAAGGAGCTCAAAATTCAGGACACAGGTCTTTTACCTATGCCATATCTGGGATGGGGTGACCCCTTATTGGGGAAGCCAGTGCTAGATGTAAAACAAACAACATATGTGTGTTCTTTGAGCAGTTAATGCCTACATATAATTGTCCAAATTGTTTAGAAACATGCATGTATTAATTCACGTGCACAAAAATTTAATCCTCAATCTTTCCTTTTTATTGCCTTGGTTCACTTTGCCTTTTGCCTGACAATCTCTGTAACACATTCTACTTTCAGTCTCACTTGAACTACTTTTAATTTGCTGAGCATACTTTATCCTCCTTAAATCCCTCCTTCTTTATGCTCCTCTCTTCAAACCATCCTTTCTGCTTCCAGATTTAAAGCTCACACTAGGTTTCTTTTGAAATGTTGTGCTGGTATTTGTCTCTTGTTAAATTACACCTGAAGTCTGTTGTAGAGTTGTCAGGCAAATAATATGTAAAGCACTTTTGTGCTCTATTCAATCTGTTTGAATCCTAAATGTACATAGCACACCAATTTCCATAGCTTCTGCACACAGGAAACCAGATATTCACCTCCAGCCACCTTGTATTACACAATCTGAAAGATGTAGAACATAACTGTAAGTTACTGTGCATAATGACTGTGAAAAATAGTTCTACATTTCAGGTGTCCTGAGACATGGTGTTCTACATTTCTGGTGTCCTGAGACACATGATGATGGGATCACTAAAACGAAGTTGCTCCCAATACATCCTTTAAAGGGAACATACTTGGTCCCTGTATGTCTATTATTTGTCCTTTAATATATATGTATTATCTTTATGTTTTCTTTTCATTATAGTCATCTATGTACTGTTGCAGGAAGCACGGCCGAAAGCACGACAGACACCAGCAGAGTCAGATCATGCTCCATTTTATTGCCCGAATAGCCTAACTTTTATAGTGAACTTAACAGGGGCGGACAGAGTTTCACACAAGATTATTGGTCAAAAGCACTCAGACAAACAACTACAAGAAAACAACCCCACCTGCAAGAAAACAACCCCCTTGTGATTAGCAGTCACATAGACCTTGTCCTTGAGGCCAGCTACTGGTAACAATATTTTTCTGAATTCCTCAATTGGACGATGTGGGAACACTGTCATGGGAACTTCTCATAGTTGCCCTGGTAGCTTGGTTTGCTCAGCTATAGCAAGCCATGGGATTTTTGCTGTTTCGAGAAATCCCTCAACATATGTACTCTATGAGCAACTTTATGTTATGCAAAGGAGAATTACATGGCCTATGGAAAATCTGACACCATAGTGAAACTCTGTTTGGGGGTTTGGAGTGAATTCTGAGACATGCATAGACCTTCATTGCATTGTAATATTTGAGGTATTTGTAATGTTTCTGCAGAACTTTACTGAGGTGATTCACTGCTTAGTTGAATCCTCAAAGCAGAATTAAGTACCTTAGCTCAAAATACTGTGTACAAGGAGAGAAAGCAATTCAGAATAGGATTCTCTGAGATCTGTTAAGTGGGAAACTGATAAAACTGAATTAAATGGCATAAGGATTAGGGTTTAGTTACTTTCCTGGGTGCAGAGTCAGTCTAATCTCTGACTTGGTAGACACTTTTCTTCAGTCATGATCCTGGATTGTGAACTCTATCCTTCTGAATTGTACAAAAGCCATGTTTTGTTGTTTTTGTTTTGTTGTGACAGCACCCAGGAGAAAACAAAAATAAATAAAAAAATTACCTGTAAGATTTGAACTTTAGGCATGAGTTCAACTAGATGAGTTCATCATCTAGTGAAAAAGTAAAGTACTTATGGTCTAGTGGTTTGGCTAAACACTAATAAGAAAGATAATTATGCATTTTACTAATGGCGCTGTTTCTCAAGAAGAGCTAAGAAAGCCTCACCTCAGAATACGTAATATTCTTGTGGTTCAAACACTTCATTAGACTATCAGCGACTCAGATCATATCTTTGCGTAATGCTCATGGCATACATCCTTCCACTTTTTCTCCTGCTCTACACAACATTTTACGTCTGTTCTGAGCACATTAAAAGTACTGGAATCTGTAGTCCAGAGGCTAATTTCAGAGCTTTGGCCTGATTTGGTGTAAGATCAGTGCTAGATGTTTTTGCTCTTGCAAAAGAATCTCACTGGCTAGGTAAAGCCAGCAGAATTTAGCAAAAAAACATACAAACAAACAAACAAAATTTAGATGGAAAGGCAAGAATTAGACTATGGACCACATACTGTGATAGCTAAAGTTTGTGTGATTGTTTTTGGAAATGGTTGTAAGGAGTTCCCAGTCAGGGGAAAATAAGATAAAAAATAAAAAAATAAATAAATAATGTTTGTCCTTGGTAACAGTAACAGAACAGGGCAAGTTGGTTTCTAGATTCATTATCTCCTTCATTTTTAGTCTACAGAGAAATCTCTACAGTAAATGAGAAACCCCTTATGTTCACAGATTTTGTCATTTTTGTCATTTCCATTTGCAATTTTTTAAAGCTCATTCAAATATGCATTTTACATTATAGTACATTTTTAACATGTGAGACAAAGCATTTGAGGGAAAAGGGTGCTTCATTATTAAATCCTCAAAGACCTTCCTGTTGCTTTTTGTATTTTCATAAGACACTAAAGCTCTTAAAATTTTTTGGAAAGCTGGCAATTTAAACAAATGCATTTTAATCTTCATAGTATGTGATTTCCCGGTAGTAACCTCCCTTTGGAATGGTTACAGATTTAGTTTAGTATTTGTGTCTGAACAGTGACAAAATCATTTTACTTCTCTTTTGTCCTCTCCTAGCTTTGCCTTGTCTTCTATTGAATCACATGACAAATACTTTCCTGGCTTCAATGGGATCAGAAGTGGTTTCCTACATTTAAATGGAATATAGAAATACATCTAGCATTTACAGTGCTGGAAGAAAATTGTCTTGGTGCTCCAAATATACATATTTCAAGTTTCCATGAATGGATGTTCTGTCAGTTGTAAAAATAACACAATTTTTTTTTAGTCCTCAAGTGGAGGACAGATGCCAAGTCAGAAATGTCATGCCAGTTGAAAGGACTCTGTGGAGGTCATTTTTGTCTGAGCTGTAATACAAGGAAAAAACTCAGAAGATTACAGCATACTGAAACATGTATTATCAATATCCAGAAACAAAAAATTGAGATGAATAGTGGATGGTTATAATCTGGACTGAGCTGTGTGCAATTGGCTTGCGTGCTGCTGGGATGAGGGTGAATAACTTTTCCTCTTATGGCAGGCTAACCACTTTTTCTGAGGGAAAGCTATAATTATTATATATATATATATATTTTATAAGAGTCAATATATAAAAGTGCATGAAATTATGAATGAGATATATGAATGAAGTGTATAAATATTTGAAGATAAAGAACAGCTTGGCCCTGAGTGACACTGTCTTTGGAATAGATAGAATTAAAGGTAGAACTTCAGGAATGATGTTAAATGCAAAAGCTGTGGCAAGCCTGAAAGGATGTTTGTTTGTTTGTTTTTCCCTCTGGAATAGAATAAAAGTTGACAGCATTCATATCACTCTGGAGGATTGCTGTCTGGGAGAATATCACCCCAGTCCAAGTATATTGCATAACCCTCTTCAGAGAAAATCTGTTTTCCAAAATAGTTTGGCTGCCTGGTGATGATTTCCATTTGAAAGATATGCAAGTCTTTTACATAGTCATGAAACAGGAAGGATCCCTCCATCCATTTGATTTCAGAGTGCAACTGCTCTCCGCTTCAGCTCCATCTTTATGCAAATAAATTTTTCTACCCTTGCTGTTCCATGAAGTAAGTTTTATGTTTCAGAAAGGGAATAACACAAAGGCCACCTACAAGAAGAAAACATCACAAAGTACAGGTCAGGGATTTTTTGTTTGTTTGTTTGTTTTCTAACAACTTTAAAACTGGATGATTTTTTTGAGAAAATGAGTAAATATATGGAGAAAACAGTGCAGTGAAAAGTCAGTTTTCAGTCTACATCCTTCTACATATTACACATTTATTAAGTAAATAATAATACTATATCTATTTAATGTTACTGCTTAGGTAGAGCCACACAAGAAAACATACATATTGTTTTGATCATATGTTTTGATCTCTTTTTGGATATAAAACATCTTGTTGAAGAGAAAACAAGAAGAGACCTTATATTTTACACTCAGTAACCTCATTTTCTATGGAGCATTCCTGCATTCTTCTGATAATAATCTCTCCAACAACTCAACATGTTTAACATCTTTATAGTGAAATTACTTAAATCTGTTTTGTTACGTAAATCTGTTTTGCTGTCTTCAAAAATGTATTTTCTTACTGGGAGGCTGAAAAACAGAATTATGAATCAATAAGATGAAAAATATTAGATGTAACTAATATCACATACAGCAAATTTTCATCTGACAAATCTCAGGACAGCAATTCTGATGATCATGTTTATTCAGAGAATGGGATGCTACTGCATATGGTCTCATTTTTTTTTTCTAGAGAACTTACATGTGTTTATCTGTAAGTTACCCCTCTGGGTTTATCAAGTCTCAGCTGTGTACACAACAAACATTTATCCTATTGAAATGCAGGGTTATGTTTTCATGCTGTTCAATTCTGTAAGGCATCAGGTCTTACAATGAGAAAAACATAACTGGGAAAATATATTCACAATTAAATTATTCTGTATGACCTCTGTTTCTCAACTTTTAATATTTGTTTCAATTATAGTGTTTCTTGAATGTGTGCAGAAATAGTTATATTTTAGAAAACTATATGATAACAAGTAGAAGAGCAGCAGCAGAAGAGATCTGAGCTATGTGTTCATTAGCAAATGGGATGGTCCAACAGGAATGGATTTACAGTATTTATAGGCTGTAATAGTTGGTGCTGAGAACCTGATGCCCACTCTGCTATCATTTCTGAGAGTACACTTCAACCTGGCTTTACTGTAGTCCCATGGACTGAATGCCTGATAACAGTAAGAGCATATTAAGCATCTTGCATTGGATCTCCCCATTTAATTTTATCTAGAAGAAATCCAGCTGATGCACTCTGAGAACACTCTACAATGTGAACTGAACAGAATTTAAGTGGATTCAACTAGAATATTCTTTTCCAAAGTGCACTTCTAATTTGAGCTAAGTATAAATGATAAGATAAATGCATATAGACTATCCTGATTTCAGAACATTATGACATTCCTAAGGAACAGGACACCAATTTAAAATCCATACCTTGGGTCACAGCACAGACAATATTTAAAATCTGGTTACCTACATCTTGTAGGTGAATGTTTATTAATTCTAAGATGGGGTTTCCTGAGACATAGGTTGTCAAAAAGATAAAACCCAAAACAGATTCATTGAAAATAGCAATTTTATCATTCTTATTTCTAACTTGCACAGGAAAATTTATCAATGCTTAGGAAAATTTTGCTCCTAAGAAGCTCAGATTTTATTTTTTAAAGAACTTTCCAAGTATTACAGACATGCTGAACATTCAACTCTTAAATTTTCGACCTGATGATGGTAGAAAACTAGCAGCATTATTAGAATTCTCTTGTGGGCAGCACCATGTTCTGTTCATCAATCTGCTATGCCCATTTTCTTAGCCCTCACTGGGAAATTAAATAATCCTGACTGACAACTGACACATTAATTGCCTTTGAGGGAGCACACCTTTAAAAAGCAGTAATTTAAAGTCTTCTGCTTTGGTGGAAGAACCAATTTGCAGCATCATCAGTCAGGGTTTTGACATGTAACTTTGCACTTGCCATTTTGTTAATAAAGAATCACACTTGAATCCTGAGAGAGTGTTTCCCTAAAGAGAAACTTAGATGTCTTTGTGAAATTAAGATGACTTTGATAGGGACATGTAATGAATGTTTAAATGAGTTATTAACCTTTCATGACTTCAGTGAGTGTTACTGCAAGACAATTCATCATTATATTGTCATAAACTGCAAAAAGGTGAATATCACAAAGATTCATTTCTTTAAAAGTTTATTTCTTGCTAGTTTTGTGCATATCAAAAATATGCTCTTGTATCTAATATTTAATAAGCTCCATGGAAAAAGAATATGTTGAAAATAGTTGAATATAAACAAATGGGAAATTAACATATATATATATATATTCCCCCAAGCAATTAGTATTTGCAAATATTCAATTCTATTCAAGTTTTCACATGCTTCTTGTTTATTAAATCATGAATAGTTATATCATGTTCTATTTCATCTTGAAGATGAAGACAGTATATGTACATATAAAAATAAAGTTTATCAGGAAATATTTTTCTTTTTTCCTTCACTATACAAAATATCCTTGAAATGGAAAATTTTAGAAATTCTAAAATTCAAAATGTTCAGACTCAAATGCATGTTCACATTATGAGAGGAAGTACATTCTGAATATTTTATGTAGTAGGTCATTTAGAATAGTAGGTCATAGTAGGCAAACAATTAATCTTTAATACTGTGTACAGCATGGCATGACTTCAGATGCTCTGTTGACATAACTGCAGTTTTCTATGAAACTAGATACATTATTTTTTAATTATAAAGGAATGATTATATGTCACTATAGTAAGATATTTCTGAGGCAAACTATACACATTTTATAATCCTTACATGGGTGGAAAAGTGCCTTGATTCAATAGTTTCTTTTAATTATTAAAAAAGAAATGAGTAATACTATGAAATCTTTATCTTAAATTACAATAAATAGCAAAATCTTATAAAATGTTTTACTGTTCACTTTTAAAAGAGTATTGTAAAACAAGATGAGAAATTGCTTATGCTTTGAGGTTACTAAAAGAAGTTTAATTTAGAAATACACCACAAGTATATAAGGGGAAAAAAATGATGGGAAAAGTAATTGATGTGCAAAATAAAACGTTTTTAGGGAAGACTTTAAACAATAATACAAAAGACTGGAAATTGGGGAGGTGGCATCCATTCTTCAAGAAATGCAAATTATTTTACAGAGTATGAAACTGGAGTTGAACAAAGGTATGAAATAATTATCCACAACAGGAGCTATATGTCCATTTGACACAATTCTGTGACAATTACAAAAAGAATGCTGCCCTTTCCTGTAATGCAATTGCTCTTGTTATTTGTCATTTTTGTCGTCAGGTCAGCAATTTCAAATTTGAAAGTTAAATCATGGCAAATTGTCACAGTGGTAGTTCATGCAGTGTTAGAACTACATTTATGTGATTGTTTTAGTAAATGGCTCGTTGGAAAAATATTTTCTGCTCAGTTGAAAGTTTTGCTGCAGGGACTAAAGCATATGAATCTGAAACACAAATTCAAGTTATTCATGTGTAAAAATTGACCTTTCTCTGATACATCTTTAAAAAAAAAAAAAATCACTAAGTTGACTGCAAACTGAAACTGTGTATTTCATCTTGTCATTGCTGTTGACAATGAAATTAAGGCAACTTCATTCCATTTAAGGTTTTAAAGTGTATAGCAATTCATTTAGAATGTAAAATTCGGATAACTAAAAAGAAATCTTACTTTACTTGTTTAAAAAATTGTTTGTATAAATTTCTGATGTACAGTGATTAACTATTTTTTTTTATTCTACAGCAACACATGAGCATAAGAAAAAGCAATATTCCTGTTTGACTTTAAAAAGCTTTGTTTTATTTTGTTTTGTTTTGTTTTGTTTTCCCCAAAAATTTGAAAAGAAAATGGTTATCAGTTGTCAATATGTAAAAAAGCTACACTAGAAATATTTAATATGTTTTAGTTCAGAATCTGGTACATTTGGGGTCATCAAAAGAGATATAAAAAAAACTCTAGGGAACTGTGTTATCTCTACTGTTAGCATCTGTGAACAAAATAAATAAAAAATATCATCACAGATATGCACATTTGCATATTCTTTTTTATTTTTTTTTTATATTAAAGACAGCTGACTGCACCCAGAATACAAAGGCTTCTGTTATATCATAATATGCAAAAAGTCCCTCACAATGCTGTCAAAAGTAATGTAATTGTCTTTTCTTTTCTTTTCTTTTCTTTTCTTTTCTTTTCTTTTCTTTTCTTTTCTTTTCTTTTCTTTTCTTTTCTTTTTTTTTTTTTTTTTCCTTTTTTTCTTTTTTTTTTAATCTGCTATTCAAAACTGTAATTAATTTTCATATGAAATGGAGATCCAGTGTGTTAACAGTTCTTCATACTTGATAATGGGCAAAATACTTAAACCACTGCACTAGTATGGAGGAACGGGGATAGAAAATATAGTTGAACACTCATTATGGAAATAAATGCAGAATCACTTCCTGCTCGAGTCTGCAACAAACAAAACGGCAACACTTTTTTTTTTTTTTTTTTTTTTTTTTTCCAAAATAACAGGAGCTATCTCAGTCATTTCAGTCATTAACATGATTTCTGAAAATGGGAATGGAAACCATCTAGTGTCTCTAATGTAGACTTGTGTTTCAGAAAAGTAAAACTCTAGACAAAATCACAGCAATTATTTAAGGGTTTTGCCTTGCTAATTGGACAAGTCACTAGTAAAACATCGTGTTTTATTACCCAGTCAACAGGGAGTGGTCAGAGCCAAAGCACCCTGCCTGCTGGCTCCAGCTGGGTGCATTAAGAAAGGGTTTTGTATGTGACAATGCCTGCTGCAGACATGGCTGGGAAATGAGGGAATGGTGTGAGCATGCGTTTATGTGTGCATGAGAGTAGCAGTTCTGCAAACATAACTTTCTTGCAAATACACATTACTCAGAAGGATGCTAATTTCAGAAAGTGTTTCTTTTTCTCACAGTGTGGAAGAATGTGCAAGAGGCTTGAATTTAGCTTCTACAGGGAGCAGGAATCTTTTGGTTCTTAGTTTTTGAACACTTGCTTTTGCAGATTAAATAATAACTTTCCAAGATTTTTTTTTTTCCATGTTCGTAGCAGTTATCTGTTCTTGATGAGAGGAGTAAGTGAACAAAACTCTATCTTCTTTGCTTCCTTAGAGGCCTGCTTCACTAGATAGATGAGAGGAAATTTTCTTTACAGCTGAGTGCCAATTCTCCTCCTGCTGGACAATGGAAGACCATTTGTACTGTAGATGAAAGCACATGCTGTTGCGCAGATGCATCAAACTCAGAATTTTAATTGTAAAGATTCTGTGAGTTTTCATTCCATTGCTCTCAAGACCTGGTCAAATGAAAGGTTGTGACTCTTCCTGAAGAGAGGAAGTTGAAGTAGCCTTTGGGTGTTTTGATATATCCTGCTGGTGTAATTTCTGGAATAAATACATTTCTGACAGTAATTTCCTGCACAAGGCAGTGGTTAAGAAACTGGAGCATTCTATCCCTAGAATATCTCTTGGTTATCTCGGCACTGAACAAGCTCTGCTCTACTATGCTTAAAGAGATATGAAGAATCAATCATAGAATCATCAAGGTTGGAAAAGAGCTCCAAGATCATCTGGTCCAAGCATCCCCCTACCACCAATATCACCCACTAAACCATGTCCCTAAGCACCATGTCCAACCTTTCCTTAAACACCACCAGGGACGGTGACTCCAACACCTCCCTGGGCAATCCATTCCAATGCCTGACTACTCTTTTTGAGAAGAAATGTCTCCTAATTTCCAATCTGAACCTCCTCTGGACAACTTGAGGCCATTCCCTCTAGTCCTACCACTAGTTACCTGTGAAAAGAGGCTGATTCCCAGCTCCCCACAACTTCCTTTCAGGTAGTTGTAGACAGCAATAAGATCTCCCCTGAGCCTTCTCTTCTCCAGACTAAATATCCCCAGTTCCTTCAGCCACTCCTCATAGAACTTGTGTTCTAGACCCTTTACCAGCTTTGTAGCCCTTCTCTGGACACACTCCGGGACCTTGATGTCTCTTGTAGTGAGGGCCCCAAGCTGAACACTGTATTCAAGGTGCAGCCTCACCAGAGCAGAAGAGCAGAATACAATGGGATGATCACCCCCCTGGTCCTGCTGGCTACACTATTCCTGATACAAGCCAGGATGCTGTTGGCCTTCTTGGCCACCTGGGCACACTGCTGGCTCATGTTCAGGTGAGCATCGACCAACAACCCCAGATCCTTTTCCTCTGCACAGAAAATGATAGCATAAGAAAACTCTGCACATTTTAATTTCAGAAGAAAACTACACTAACTCTTTCCTACTCTATGAGATGTATTTTTTGTATGCTGGTAATTACTTCCTCATCCCCCACTCTCCATTCTCTTGTATTTGAAAATAAACAGAAAGAAGACAGCAGAATCTTAATTCATTCGTACTGGTGTTACTTCAACAAAATTGCACAAGAAAAAATTGGTCCAATATCTGTAAGAAACTTTCATTAAATGGAGTTTACCTTGTAGCACAATTGCAAGCTGTTCAGACTTCTACTAAGTTAAGTTAATCAATCTCTGTAACAAGAACCTAGTTTTGTGGAATGTCTGAGGCCTTCTGATTCCCTGTTGGTTTCTGCAGGTTAAATCTCAGGTTTGGTCATGTTTTTCAGAAGAATTCTCTCATTTGTTAAGAATGTATCCACAACATCTTCAGAAGTCCTGATGTCTTTTTCTGTGCTAAAAAAAAATCGCTTCCTTTTGCTTGGAGTAAAATGTTTTCTTTACTGTTTATTCTACTGCACTCTTTTCAAGGCACCACAAATCATTTTAGCTGTACCCTTGTTCACCTAGGATTTTGCAACTACCTCATTTTGTTTAAAAAATGATATTTCAAATGAAATTTTGATAAAGATTTTTCTAAAGTTAAATGGACCCCAGAGATCTATATATAGGTTTGAATTTCTGCACTTACAGTCTGAAACCCACAGAATTATAGATCTAAAACCAAAGCGGAAAAAAAAATTAATCCCAAACTGCCATGTCCGTCTTTAACTGAAAAGTATTTGTCACAAATGTTTGCCATTCAGTTTTGTAAGACTGAAGGAAAACTAGACAAAGCAAAACAAACAAAAAACAAACAAATAAAACTATTCTCATAAGGTCTTGACAATTTGAATCTTTGATGTATAGGAAACTTAAATTCTGGTCCAGCAATTTATTGACTTCAGGGAAGTTCCAGCCATACTGCTGAGCAAAAGGGAAAAGATGCATACTAGGAATTCAGCAGTTCAGAATAAGGAATCTTTGGGTATAATGTATTAACAGGTATCTTTCAAAGTTGAAAGTATATAGTATTGAAAGAGAGAAGAGTGGATTGTTGCAAAATAATGTGCTCTATTTAGTATGCTGTGGAAGTTTGGCCATGGAACTCAAGTAATTCTAACAGCAGGGATTTTTTTTTTCTAACAGCAGAGATTACCCTTTGATTTTACTAGTCACTGAAGAGTGTTTGTGATAAAGATGGAGGTATAGTTAAGGTTATATGACTACACTGGCATGGCTTTGCTTCTGCCAGTACTGACACTTACTCTCACCTTAAGATAAATGCTTTTATCTCACTTCAGTATGAAGCATCTGATATCCTGATTCTTTTCCTAGAATTTCTTCCAGTTCTATTAATACAGAAATCATTCTCCTCTCCTCTCCTCTCCTCTCCTCTCCTCTCCTCTCCTCTCCTCTCCTCTCCTCTCCTCTCCTCTCCTCTCCTCTCCTCTCCTCTCCTCTCCTCTCCTCTCCTCTCCTCTCCTCTCCTCTCCTCTCCTCTCCTCTCCTCTCCTCTCCTCTCCTCTCCTCTCCTCTCCTCTTCCTTTTAGTACTTTTCCTTTTTTTTTTTTTTTATACCTTTCTTTTCTGTTTTTTTTTTTTTCTCAAAATTTTCCTTTTTGTTTCCCCCTTTTTTTCTTCCCCTCCCTTTCCATACTCGTATTATACTTTATATTATTAATATTACATATATATGATAATTAATAAAGCCATGTATCTGGTGGCTTCCTTACTATTATGTACTTCCATTTCCCTTTCTATCCTCTCACATTCTGATTGATGCCTATATTACATGTCACTAAGCAAAAATTCATATTTCATCAAAAGGATTGCTACTTTTAGTACTGAATAGTTTCAATGCAGCATGCTTATAACTTTTTCTTAATTAAAGGCAAAAGGTGGTAAAATCAGACAGGCAGCTATACATATTAAAATCAAAGCAACAGACTTATGGGCAGCTTTAATGGATCCCTCGGAGCCCTTCTAAGACTTCCAAAGCTGGTTGGATGAGCTTGTGAGAAAGTAAAATATGGACTGGCTATTATTTTTTTAGTACGTCAATTGAGGGTAACTACAGAGCCCAAAGGATCGAGGCAAGAAAATATATATTTTTTTGTTTGTTTGGTTGGTTTTGTTTTTGTTTTTCTTATGTACCAACTTCCCTTTCATGTCTTTACAAATTAAGAGACCTGCAGTGCATGCATTAGTAAAAAGACGAATGGATGTACTTAAAACCATTCCTTTTTAAACATTTGGATTTATTTATTTTTCACCACTATTTAAAACCAGTTTAAAGTAAAAAACATCTGTTTATTTCAGGTTCTTACAGGAAGATCTAGAGAAATGTGCCTCTAACTGGTAGTGGATTATTTCTCTGTCTAGCTGAGTTATTAAATAAAAATGGCTAACCATGTAAATAACCCAACTACAATTCCTTTCTTGGGAAGCCTACATGCCCTATAGTCTTGTAGTTAGGACTTTTTAAAATTTTATTTTTATTTTTTCCAGTTAATGCTAGAATGTAAGTAATTCAATTGAAAAAAAAAAGGCTCATTTTTTCAAGTCATTGAATTGTTGTGTTTGGAGAATGCAATGGATAAATAAGGCTATGTGGATTTCTCTACTGGAAGTATTGTGACTTCAAATGTCTGCATTTTCTATGGTAGCAACGGTTTCAATTACTCTGTAGGAATGGTATTTCAGTAGGATATGTTCTTGACTATGTGTGTTTAGCATGCATTTTATTTTTAAGAGTAATTTTTTATTTAAATGTTCTGGCTTTTAGGTTCAGATTTTAATACAAAAATGTATTGACATTTTCTGCTTTAAGCACTAAGGAAAAAAGCAATAGTAGTATCTTCTTCTTTCTCCAGCATTTTGCAGTAGGCCTAATCTTGTCGACATTCCCAGAACACATCTAATGCCACTGAAAATTGTTTGGATGATGAATGATTTGTGACCCTGGTGGAACTTTTCTGAGAACTATATAGCCAGTCATTCCACAATGTCAATATTCAGCTTGTTACAGCATGTTTATGAACAGAAGAAGATGTACATTCTTATTGAAATATCAGATAGTAGAAAATTAGGTGCTTAGGTATCTTAGAAGTGGAAGACAGCTGCAAAATGGCTTTTAGCAGACCACAATTTTGAAGTTCCTGCAGTGGAAATTGATAAGTTGTTTGATGAAAGACTCCAGTCTACATGCAAAGAGGAACACAGAAGCACAAGGCTAACTGGAGGAACCCCAGGAACCCAGTCAGAGAAAAATGCCTGCCCAAACCCTCTCCTGTCCCAGGACAGCCTCAACCCCATGGTCCTCGGGACACCCATCACTATGAGGCAGTGTGAGCTGGTCTCCAGATAACCTTTTGTACCGAGAAGAGTCACTGCCTAGGGACATGGGACACATCATAGGATACAGAGGAAGAATTCTGGGGGATTGTACAAGATTTGTTATAGAATTTGTGGTGGTTTAAGATAGACAGACAGCTAAATACTTCCATATCGCTCTCTCACTCCCTATTCTCAACAGATCAGGAGGAGAAAATATGATGAAAAGAAAGCTCATGGTTTGCAAAAGAGAGATCACTCACCAATTACCAATCATGTCATTGTGAAAACAGACTCAGCGTAAGGGAAATTAATATAATTCATTGCCTGTTAATAGACTAGAGCAGTGAAAACTAAAAGCAAACTAAAAATACCTTTCCACTCATCCACCTTCCTCTATCTTGTCCCCTGGAGTGGCACAGCAGAATGTGTGCATGTGTGTGCGTGTGTGAGGGGGGGAATTAGTCCATAATGCTTCTGCTCCTTTTTGGTTGCTTTCTTCCCCTGCTCCAGCGTGGGGTCCCTCCCACAGGCTGCCACCCTTCCCAGACTGATCATACATAGGCTTCCCACACACTACAGCTCTTAAGAACTGCTCCAATATGGGTCTGTACCATGGGGTGTGGTCCTTCAGGATTGGATTGCTGCAGCAGGGATCCCCCATGGGTGGCAGTATCCCCTAGATCCCCTGCCCCTGCATGAGCTCATCTCCGAGGGCTGCAGCTCCGGCCCGGGGCCTGCTCCTGCGGGGACTCTCCATGGGTCAGAGCCTCCTCCAAGCCACATCCACCTGCTCCACTGGGGGCTCCTCCACGGGCTGCAGCATGGAGATCTGCTCCATGTGCGACCCATGGGCTGCAGGGGGACAGCCTGCTCCACCAGGGGCCTCTCCACAAGCCACAGGGGAACTTCTGCTGCGTAACTGGAGCACCTCCTGCCTTCCTGCTGCACTGACCTTGCCTGTCTGCAAGGCTAGTTCTCACACTTGTCTCCCAGCTGCTGTTTTGCAGCGATTTTTTTCCCCTTCTAAATACCGTATCACAGAGCCACAGCCAGCATTTCTCATTGTCTTGGATCTGGCCAGTGGCAGGTTCCTTTTGCAGCCATCTGGAGTCTCTTATCTAACGTGGATCAGCTTCTAATATCTTCTCATAGAGGCCATCTCTGCAGCTCCCCATGCAAGCAAGACCTTGCCACATAAACCCAGTACAGATGTTTTGGGGAGGAAACAAAGGGAGAGAAAAAGATGAACCAAGGTCATGTGGGTAGGAACAAGAAAGGAGATAGGTAGATAAGTAGGTGCATAAAAGATAAACAGGACTGGTTGCATGTAAACCATGGCCATCTTGAGAAAGGTTGGGGTCTGGAAATTGACTAGGAGACCAATTAAAAGTGAGTATGTCTCTGTACGGGAAACAACTGTAGTTAAGAATATCCAAAGGCCAGCTTCTCAGTAGATACTGAGTGACTAAACACAGTAAGACTAGGGATGGGTTGTGGGGGGGTGTGGTGTGGTGTGTTGGTGTTGGTGTTGGTGTCAGGCAGGTCTGCACCAGCAGCTGGAGGTGGGGATAGAGTTCTTAGGGCTTTGAATGCCCGGGTGCCATCAGCTGAGAGAATGAAGATGTAGGGTCTAGACTATTACATGGACCGAGCATCCAGCTAATGAAGATATCTGTATTAGACATATGCATATACATACATATAATTTAAGCATAATATATTATGTAGATATATTTCTCACTAACAGACCTTCATCCAGATCAGCCAGAGATGGGAACTGAATCTATTGGTGCTATTTGTGCTCATATAAATACTATGTTTTCTGCTTATGCCGATCTGGGTGACCAGCCAGCCAACCAAGTTGATATGTATTATATACATATCTAGCATTATATACATATCTAGCACTATATACTCTTATTTGTGTGCATGCCTATTAGGAATATGTACTTGGCCTTGTTACTCATTAGAGCTGGGCATGGCACTATATAAGCTTTCTCTCTGTTGGGCTAGTTGGTTCAGCAATAATAGTTATTAAATTTTACTGAGGTACAGCAGTATTACTCCAGTAATAAGGCCTCAAGACTATAAACATTTCCAATATGACCATATACTAACACTGTATATCAAGATCACCTATAGGACTCAGTTTGACTCCATCTGGGCCTGTAGTTCTTTCCACGTAACCCCAACCCTACATTCTGCTGGTGGGCTCTTGTCCTTAGATATCCACATCTTTGACTGGAAGTACTGTCACCAAAGTAAACAGGAACAGTATTTTTTTACAACCTTTTGAATGTGCTTTCAGCTAGATGCCTATATTTAAAATAAGAAATTGGCAGTTTGTGCTGGCTGAAAGCATTTCCAGTGCAGACTACAAAGACTTAAAAGGCAGGACTTTCTCTAATGATTCATTTTCAGCTGTCTATGAGAACTTTTACTATCAGAGATTTCACAAAATAGTTGCTATATATACATGCAGCTAGGCTTTTATAACTGCACTTTTTCTAAGATGAATATGTCATCATTGTTACTTCTCAATACAAAAGATAGAGATCTGAGACCAAGGCTAAAACCTAAGAGGCTATCTTCTCAAACTGTACTAGTCTTTAAAGGATCTTACAACTTCACAAATGTATGTTATTACTATTATTATTTTTAATAAGTTTAAATTACTCATATTAAGCTAACTCATAGTCCTATATATCAGTCTTGAGAACCAGCGTTTATCAAGAGTTAAAATAAAAAGTATAGAAAGAACTTTTTATTTTATTTTATTTTAGAGTCATTTTGAGGATTTATACTTCACATCATCTCATTTGAGATCTCTGTCCCAAAACAAAATTTTTTTTTGTATTTGTGCTGCTACATTATCATCCCCCATTATCTTATTTCATTTGATAGTTTCTCTCTCTCTTTTTTTTTTTTTCCTTTTTTTTTTTTTTTTTTTTTTCAGTTATGGGAAAGATGCATTCATACTACTAGCAAATCAGGGAGAAGGCAAGGAGCTCTATAAAGCTGAAAGGGCTTATGCTTGCTAAAGCCCTTTGATTCTTTGTGTATAAAGGACACCAGGGAATACTAATAGCCACAAAGTTGAGAACAAATGATATGATACTTTTATTAGTCACCTAAGTTAGAAGGCCATCACATACTTACTTCACTTCTAACTAGCTTAGAAATAGAGACAATTCAGAGAGCCGCAGCTTGAAAAGTTTTGTAGCTGCCATTTCCAGTCTAGCAAATCAGTCAGTTTATCTTATTTTGAACAAGCAGCAGAGTGTCTGAACAAGTCTGTTTATTTTATTTCTAATATACTCATATCTCTAGCTTCCATATTCTCTTAAAGATCACTGTGACATATAGAACGGATGCCATAAAATACTACAGTGGAAAAAAGTGAAGACAGTAGTTTATTTATCAGTGTAACAGGATGAAATTTGACCTACTGCAGCTAAACATTGCAATGCTAACAGACTACATTCAGCAAAAAACACAGAACTCATGCTGCTACTGTCAGACAGTTGTTTTTTTGTTTGTTTTGTGTTTTTTTTTTTTTTTTTCCACCCATGATCCTTTCAGTTGTTTCTGCTACCCAAGACTGCATCTTCTATGCCATGTGTTATATTTCCTTTTTAAAGATTGCCTGGGGTAGAGAGAGGATGAGGGCACTGGAATTGTTTGGCTGAAAGAGAGTCAGTTTCAGGGGAACGGAAAAGCACTGTTCTGTCTATGAAAAGATCATTAAGACAGAGGTAGGACCTTCACAGTAGTAGAAGGCAGGAGGACAAAAGACAATGGACATTCTTCGAAGCAGGAGTATAGAATCATAGAATCATTAAGGTTGGAAAAGACCTTAATGATCATGTGGTTCAACCATCAGCAGTTTGTAAATAGGAGTGCCTATTCAAGTGTATATAGGGAGTAACAGTTTCACCATGGGGACTGTCAAGCATTGGAGCACATTTCCCAAACAGCAGGTTTTCCTTTTTCTTAACACTTTCCATCCTTAGAAGTTTACTCAACTGGACAATGAACAGTGTGGTCTGATCCTACAGATGCTCCTGTTTTGAACAGGAAATTCGACTAGACACCTCCTAAGGACCCCTCCAGTCTCATTTATTCTATCATTCTGTGATTGATAGTGAATGTCTTCCCTGGATATTTGAAAAGGAATTTTCTTTCTACATAAGATTGGCTTAAGATTGTTCAGGCTTTCATTGGAGAAGTATGGCAAGTGCTAGTTGCATTTAAAAAAAAAAAAGCTACCTGTCAATGCGGTGTTTTGAGAGGTTAGGAATGACTAAGCTGGTGAATTCTGTTACCTGAGTCAAGTCAGTAATCTCATATGCATGAACAGGCCTTAGAACTGTTATTCCATGAGGTAATGTTGTCAGCAGGCAGAGACAGCTTACATTGTTTTGGAAATCCTGCATCCTTCTGGGTAACAGCTTATGCAAGAGATATAAAGGTCATGGCCGAAAAGCTCATGCTACAGGGATTTACAGCTCCATCCAAAATGGGGTTTTCAGAACTGGAAACATAATCACTGAGCTGGCAGGGAGGGAACTGTAGAAAGAAAAGACAAGAACACCTCTCTCCTTTTCTGTTCTTAGTAGTAGCTGCTGGATTGAGGGCCTACTGGAACAGCTGATCACTTCTGATCACTTCTGCTCTACTGCATTGTGTTGCCACCTTGACAATGCACTGCCTGAGTCACTGCCAGAGGGAGTTTCTCAACTGAGAGGGAATGAAAGAGGCATTTGAGATCCTGATACCTGACAGGTAAATATATTTTGTATTAGATATGAAGAAGCAGAAACAGTTACGAAAACAATGACTGCATCTCTAGTTCACTCTTCCATGAGAAGATTGTCCTGTAGTTTGTAATCAATTTTCTGAATATTCTAAATTGTTCAGTATTACATTTTTGAATTTCCTTCACAAGACTTATTTAGGTGATTGTGTTGCATGCATACTATGCAGCATTCACCATTGAGAGAGATTTGTGACTTTTATTTTGTGTTGTTTATATACATTAAAACAAACAAACAAACAAACCTCGCCAAGCATTAGGCATAAATCTCCAGAGCTGCCAAATAATATCTGTCATTGTATTTTTGTAGAATACAGATATACTAAAATCTCTGAACTAAAGCACTGGCTTATGTTTCACTTGAACCTCATGCTATGAGAACACTCATGAGGAAACATCTGAACACCAAGATACAAGTTTTAACCTCCCTGCGTGAGCATTCTATGCTATTCTAAATTCTATTCTAAATAGCAAATTCAATGTTTTTAACTTAAAAATATAGAACGTATTTACACTTTCTATTCCATTAATATTTGAGACTGTTATATCTTAAATACATTCGTTGCGGTTATGACCATTACGACTGAAGGCCATTTTAAAGCTACTGAATAAATGCCTTCTATAAAGATATTCAATTTTGTAGTCTATAAGTCTAAGAATATTAAGAAGGAAGCACTCCTTATTTTCCAAAAGTAGGAATGTTTTGGTTGTTTTCTAAGCAAAAAAGAAAAAAAAAAAGTGTAATTTATATTTAACTCCAAATTTATTGTGTTCCACTTTTCCATTTTTAAATTATTTATTTATTTATTTATTTTAATCTTAAGTCTGGAGATGGTTTCCTGCAGGAATTAATGAATTGTGAGTTTTCTCTTTCTTTCTAATCTCAGGATTAAAATTAAATTGTGTGATTAGAATAGGCTTCCCATTGAGTTTTATTAGGATGAGTTCTGATTTCTCTGTGAAACCCTGATGTTCTCCCATGTTCCATTAACAGGATGTATGTTTTCATGGCATTTTGTTGTCCAACAGAGTTGTGTTAAACTAATTATAAAGGCATATAAGATCAGATTTATTTTAAGTAAAGCCTTTAAACTACATCAAGTGCCCTCTGAATGTTCATGAAAATGTTGTATATTGGCAGGGGTTGGGTGAGGGTATCAGATCTATTCTGTGGTCATTGCTCCAGGCTGCAGTTATTTCCATGCGTACTGAGCATAGATAGTGAAGTAGTGGATAAACATTCCATCACCAGTAGGTGACAAACTGCTTTCCTAGATTGCTACTGGTTGCCCCTAGGTTGTCCCACTTCCTTTCCAAGCTCTCCTCCAGTACAAACGGTAGGCTGAAATCTTCTTAAACTTGATACATAGTAGCTCAGAAAATATGATATAAAATATATATATATATATTTATATATATATTATTATTATTATATATATTTTATATATTTTAGTTATGTTTTTTTCTGGGTGCTGATTCACTGGCAAAACATTCTTATTGCTCTTTGGTTAGAGATCCATTATACAATTTACCTTTCCTTTTCTCCCTATCTGTTTTTCCTTTCTATTTACATTTTATTCTCATTTAAGTCAGCCACTGGAAGTATAACCCTAGATATGACATTTATTTTCTTTATTGTTGTTTTGTTTTTAGTACTGCAAGAGAAAACAGTAAGGTCAAATTATTCTGGAGAACTTCATGACTAGTATTTGAGCAAGTACAGTACTTAAACATGTCTAAAATAAGGATGTCACCAAGGTAAACTGTAAGTAAACAAAGAGAGGCAGTAGCTTAATCTTACTTTCAAGAGATAATAAATAGGAGTTCAGGTTTTCAGTCTTCGTTGTTTTCAGCCCTAAAGGACCACAGATAATTCCCTCAACACAGCATGAAAAACAAGAACATCCATTTTGTGTGGCTACTGAAAGATCTTATTTTAATAGGAAAGATGAAATTTGAACATGCCTCTGGAGTGCCTTTCTTAAAATGAATCAATTAAGTCACAAGAGAGGATTTCAGGAGGTACTGTCAACCTTGACACAGCAACAGAAAGCAGGAGACCCAGTCTTTTAGTAAATAATAAAAGCACTTGAAGGGTGACAATTGCAACACCAAGAATCCTCTAAAATTTCAGTGCAAGAATGCAAATGTGATTGCTTCCAGGCATGCTCTGTAGCAGTGTTAAGAACTGCTAAATACTCTGTAGTACCTGTGTAGTGGGTTTATATGGTAAGCTTTTGGAAGCAGGGGGGCATAGGTGTGGCTTCTATGAGAAGAATCCAGAAGCTGCCCCATATTAGATAAGGGCCCCACAGCAGCTCAGAGCTGAGTCAATAAGCAATGTTGTTTGCGCCTCTGTGAGACTGTGAGAGCATATTTACGGAGGGGGCGGGGGGTGGGGGGGGGGCGGAAAGCACCTGCTGGAGAACAGCAGCTGGGGGGGGGGCGTGGAGAGAGACAGAGAGAGAGAGAGAGAGAGGAGTGAGAAACAGGCTTGCAGATGCCAAGGTCAGTGCAGAAGGAGGGCAGGAAGTGCTCTGGGCATGGAGCAGAAGTTCCCCTGAGGCCTGTGGAGAGGCCCCTGGTGGAGCAGGTTGTCCCCCTGCAGCTCATGGTATACCATGGTGGAGCAGTGTTTCACACTGCAGCCTGTGGAAGAGGCCACAGTAGAGCAGGTGGATGTGGCCTGGAAGAGGCTGTGGCCTGTGGAGGACCCCCACCGGAGCAGATTCCAGGCTGGAGATGTAGCCTATGGAGAGAAGACCACACAGGAGCAGGTGACCTGGCAGGAGCTGCTGCCCGTAGGGGACCCAGGTTGGAGCAGGGGATGAGAGTGACTGAGAAGGAGTGGCAGAGATGAAGTGCTATAGACCGACTGCAACCTCCATTCCCTCATTCCCCTGTGACACTTGGGGGGAAGAGGTAGAAGAAGGTGGATGGGGTTTTTGATTTATTTCCTTTTTTTCTTACTTCTCTAGCTTGTTAGTAATAGGCAATAAATCTTACTATCTACCTACTCTCTGTTTTGCCTGTTGCGAGTCTGTTTTGCCTGTCACGATAATTGTTGATCAATCTCGCCATCCTTATCTCAACCCTTGAGCCCTTTGCATTGTATTTTCTCCCCCTTTCCTTTTGAGGAGGGGGAGTGAGAGAGCGTCTGAAGTGGAGCGCAGCTGCCCACCCGAGTAAAACCACCACAACATGTTAAGCAGTAAAGATTACCTGAACAGTTCCAAAGCTAAGAATTATCCTATGATTAAGTTATTTTTGAGACTGCATACTTCCGTACATTTTGCACAAGTCCATTCTAAAATATATGACCAGAACTTAAGAGTCTGACGTGCATGCACCTACTGAGAAACAGTATTTCAGACGCTCTTTCCAGATTTTAAAAAGCATTTGGGGGACATTGCGATGTCATAGATACTAAACGGCAAAAGTAAATCATCTATAACTTTAAGTTTCATCAATGTATAAGCTTTAATAAATAAACAGAAAGCCACATGGCATATATCAAGCAGAAAAAATGGACATGTTTACAGAGTTTAGTCTATTCCGTCTTTTCTGTGCCCAGTAACTCCTTTAAATACTACTCAAGGCTCTGAAAGATAACTGAATAGATAAATAAATAAAAATATAGTTAATCTGAGCAGCTATTAAAAACAATTTGATATAATTGTTTCAGCAGACACACAACAACATAAAAGAGAGAAAACATTTCAGAAAAGCTATGGTTTTAAGATATGGTTAAAGTGAAGATATATGGAACTTGGTAGATAAATTGCTATACATAAAATAACAAAATTATATAAAGAACACGTAAGATGAAGAAGAAAATGTTCTAATCTTGTCCAAATTCCTAAAAGACTTTTAAATGAGATTGAAAGACTATTTTTCTGTAGGGTTTATACAGAACTTTCTTTGGAACATATAATCACAAGCTAGATTTAAGCATTTGTGTCAATAATAAAAGCATCTACACAGGATAATAAGAGCAAAAATAACTTACCAAATTCTAGTTAATTAAAAAAGATCTTCAAACATATATTTAATACATTAAAATTTATAATTTTATATTTTGAAGGCTATTTACATTAAATATCTTTTAAACCTATGCTACTTATTCAGGGGCTAAATAGACATGATATCATAGAACAATTATGAAAACCATTACTGTCCAGTTGTGCAGAAAGACTACTGAAGTAAATGTATAATAGATACGATCTATAATAGCCGGTTGGTATAGGAACAGGTGCCCTCCCAAAGCATGTTTCCTAGTTCTAAAGAAATCACTTCTCTAATTTAAAAGGTATCAATGAAGGAATTTATTTTGTTGAAATTTCTTGTATATACAGATATTTAGTATATATAACTAATAAAAATAGAGGTCTTTAGGCCTCTTATGAGGAGGCCTCTCATTTATAGGCCTCCTATATAGGCCTCTCATAGGCCTCTCATTCTCAGATAAGCATACAACAAAATCTTGAATTTATGTTTATATTTGGTATAACAGTTTAAGATTACTAACCCAATTATAATTGTTATCCTATTTGAATCAAGTTTAAAAATTGTCTGTTTAATAATTGTTATTGACACACTGAAATAGATGGAAAGAATAAAAGATGTTTTTCCAGTGCCCCGGGCACAGTTCCTCTCTCTTAACTACTCACAGTGCATTGACTATGTCATTGCACTGACTCCACAAGACAGAATTATACTAATTTCACTAAGAAATCATATAGAGGAGAAGAAAGGTACTTGAGCACTGATTTTTTTCTTCCATTCTTGAACTGAGTGAGTATTTTTCTTCAGTATGTCAGCACAGTTTTAAATGGTCTTCTAGATATCAAATTGTGGTTTAGGCCAGCAGGAAGCTAAGCATCACACAGCTGTTTGCTCACATCCCTCCAGAAGTGGCATGGAGGAGAAAAGTGGGAAAAAAAAAAAAAGTTAAAAAAAAAAAAAAAAGTTAAAAGGTAAAAGGTGAAACTTGGAGAATTTTTAACAATGTGTTTATGAAGTTTTACAATAATATCCCAGTGGGCAGACACTCAGACCAAACAGTTATGGTTAAGAAGCTTCTATGAAGAAGCCTGTTAAGTAGCACACTATATTTTTAGGGATGCTGAAATTAATCTCTTATCTTTGTGATTCGTTTTAGCCAGTTTCTGTATTTCTTTTTTCCCTTCTATGGGGTTTTGATATTGTAGTGCAAAAGAGGCCTCCCAGATTATTAGTTGTAATTTGATAATCATCATCATAATCAAAATTACTTCTTTTTTCTTTTGCTGTTTTGATTAGCAATTGCGTCCTAATAATCTGTTATATAGTTAACGTGTTTTCAGCTTTAAACTGCTGTTGTTTTCATCAGTTGTGAAGAGATACAGAATCAGCTTTAAGTCTGAAGTGTGTAGGAGGACTTAGTGTGGCCCATACGTCAGCCATGATGACAGTATCATGACTGTAGTTAGCCACTATGTATTTCTTTACTCAAATTCAGGCCTCTGTTTGGTAATACCTTAGTCAATTGGTTGAATGAAAGAAAAATTGGAGCATTTTATATGGTTTGCTATTTAGTCCTTCTAGAACACGCCATGGAACTTTAAATATTTCAGGAGTACTTAAAAAATGTTATCTTCCTTTAGGGAAGTCAAATAGGCTGATGAAAAGAGAAACAAAAATGCCTTAACATCCCCATCAATTTTTTCTTAAAGGAAAAACTGAAAGAATTTGTGAAATATGAAACTACTCTCCAGAGTCTCGGTTTTACATTAGAAAGCATCTTTTATTTTTTACCATTGCACTTAACATATTCTCAAGTGCCCTTACAGTCAATGATTTAGCTTTCTTGCTGAATGAAAAGGTTTTAGTGTCTGTGCGCCTTATGTTACATAATTTATTGCACTTACTAAGCGTTCTGTAATTTTCCCTACCTAAAATGGAAAACCTTCCTTATTTCTGATGATGTATTTCCTTCATTTCTATGCATACTCTGTTTCCTCGGGAACATCCGCTACTCTCCCCTGCCCCTCCCCATTTATCAGTAACACTGAATCAGAGATCAAGCTACTTACTTGCCTTTTTTTATCATATTCTTGTATCAATCATATGTCAACTCAAACTGTAGGATTCTTGCTGAAGAAAACTGTGAAGCTGCACATTAACAGAGAAATGCAAAGGATTAACAAGCTCATGGAAGTTCACTCCAAAAGGGATTGTCAAGAAATGCAGTCCAAATTTAACTTTCTGTGCAGGAAATCCCTAGGCCTCTGGCAGTTGAAATCTGGGAGGGCATGCCACTGGAATGGTGTTGAGTAGTTCTTAAACACTTTCATAGAATCACAGAATTGCCCAGGCTGGAAGGGATTATCTAAGATCATCTAAGATTATCTAACTCCAAGTCCCTTGCCACGGCCAGGGACGCCTCCCACTACATCAGGTTGCTCAAAGCCCCATCCAACCTGGCCTTGAACGCTTCCAGGGATACCACATCCATAACTTCTCTGGGCAACTTGTTCTAGCCTGTACCAGTTTCCAGTGCCTCACAACCTTCATAGTAAAGAATTTATTAATCTAAATCTAAATCTATATTATTGTTATTGTTATTGTTGTTATTATTATATTTTTAGTTAATTAGTAGTTAGTTTAAAGACATTCTCCCTTATACTATCGCTATACTCCCTGACAAATAGTCCCTCCCCAGTTTTCTCTAGGCCCCCTTTAGGAAGGCCACTATAAGGTCTGCCCAGAGTCTCCCCTTCTATATAACCCCAACTGTCTCAGCCTCTCTTCATAGGAGAGGTGCTCCAGCCATCTGATCATCCTTGTACCCCCCCTCTGGACTCACTCAAACAGGTCAATGTCCTTCTTATACTGGGGGCCCTAGAAATGAACACAGTACTTTCCTTTGATGCCTGACACTAGCTGATGTTTGAGACAAAATTGCGGCTGGTCTGACTTACCACAGCAAATCATGAGGAGTAAGTAAACATTCTGGATGATATCTTGCTCCTTTTGAAGTAAATTACAAATCTCTCATGGACCTCACTAGGGCTGTTAGAATATATTTACATGTTTACCTGAAATAAAAAAATATACCAATGTGAAAAATTGACACACAGGGTGTACCTGTCTCTTCTATGGCAATGCTGAAAAATATTTGGAGCCTGACTGAGAAGTCCAAAGTCTGCTGTGATTGGTGTTACTGTCGGAAATGTGATAGACATATTACTGGCAAAAAAGGTAATATGCTAATCTAAATAGCACTCAATCCCCTTGTGCATATAACCCAACCCTATGGGCTGGGTTATACCTTTAACTCCCTGTTTGTGTGTGTCTGTCTGCTATTCTATTATTTTTATTTTTAAAATAAGGACTCTGATGATGTTTTTATGTGGTGAAACACTAATTAGTTTTAGTTGTGACTTGATTCAGAAAGCGTGGTGATAATTGCCCTCAAAATATGGATTTTATTTCAAGATGAGTTCTGTACAAAGATCTTTGTTAGTATTTATTGTGACCGACTTCATTTCATTTCACGACAGTTCTGTGACCTTTCCAACTAGTTCTGATGATATTTTCCAATTATATTAACACAAGCATTTTTATGCATTTCTACAAAAAATAGTAAAGACAGACTTTTTTTTTTTAAAGGAAAACACAATAGAAGTTGTACTTAGAAACAAAAGTAAAGCTTCAAAACAAAACAATAAGGAGAAGAAGGGAAAGAAGGAGGAGGAGGAGAAGAAGAAAGAAGAAAAAGAAGAAGAAGAAGAAAACAAGAAAATCTCATATTTCTAGCTGTTTCTGTCAGGAATTTCCGATCAAATTTTTATCTTTTTTTTTTTTCTATTTTATTTTTATTTTGTACCCTTAGTTCATACATAATATAATGTTGTCTATCTTTCCTCAACCAAACTGCACTTGTATTTTTACCAATTTTTTGTCATTATTGAAAATCTCCTCTCTTTTTTTTTGGTCCAACTATAGAAACACAAGAAGTATCTACATTTTTTTTCCCCTGGTAATACTAGCCTTTTTTAACTAATTGAATGATTTTCTCAAAAATTTCTTGAGCTACAGCTTCTTTGTAGCTGCATGATCTAGGTAGTCCATATTGTTCTGGTAGCATACTGAAATGTCACTATATTCAGACAGCTCATTTGACAGGTGATCTTTTGGGAAGGATCTCAAACCTTTTTCTGTACCTAACACTTGTTACCTATATCAGAATGCAGAATGCTGCATTTCGTGATTAACCAATGTGTTTGATTGTTTTCTAGACCTAGGTAACATCCATGGTTTTATGGATGTTACTCCAGGAAAAGTCTGGATTGCCCCAGAGAGAGTTCCGGGAATTTGCATATAGGTAAGTAAGCCTTTGAGCCTTCTATCACTTTGTTCTTATATATTTATTTTGCTAATTATCTGGTCTAATAAACCACTACATTACTACTTATTGCAGATTATTTGCACTTATTGCACTTATTACAGATTATTGCACAAGACTGCTTTGTTTCTTGTAAGACCCTTTCAGTGAACCATAAATGCAAAGTGAAGCTTTGCTAATGCATTGGTTTTAAAAATATCTCCGAAGGAATGTGTTTTTCATCCATTATTTCCTTGGAAAAAAGTTCTCTTCAGAGCACTGGGAATGCTGAATTAATGACAGCTTCTTCATGTCCTCTTCAGAATAAACACAAAATGTGAGAAGCATAAATGTAATATACATATCTGAGGTATTAAATATTCAGGCATTACTAAAAATATTTTGTTGGAATGTTTGAATGGATAGATGACAAAAGCTGTGCAGTCCCTTGAATGTTATGAACAGAGTGTTGAGTTACCAGTTGCTACAGCAGGAGACTGGATGTCATTATAAGTCATTCTATATCTCAGCCCTGATCTATATGTAGTGCCTCTGTCCGATATTTTTGGACAGAATTTTCATTTCTAACTTACTTCCAGCAAGGCTAGGAATGCAGAAGATAAGAACTTAGAAAGAAGGCTTACATTACATTACAGATTACTAGGAGATTGTTGTATTATGGTTCCATGAGAACAAATGTTATTTTGAATACCATATTTTTTAGCTGCTGAGAATGCTGGTGGGTATTTTTGATTAGCCTGTACATTATTTAAGAAAACAGAAGGCCCGAAGGCCACATAAAATATATGTTCTTCTGGGGGAAGCGTTTAAAATGACAAACTGTAGTGCTTTCCTGCAATGGTCATCTGCCTTTGCTTTTAATCATTTAATAACAATGAATTTTCTGAAACAGATGTATGAGAATGGAAAAGGGTTGTGAAGTAAGATGCAGGAGAGAAATACCACTAAGTAAATATCAAGTTGTTGTAAATGTATTCAATATTTTCTTGATATTTGGATTCTTTTTAATTTTAAGTATAGAGTTTTCTCTAATACTTAAAAGGATAAGAAGTATGTGGATGGTGTTCCAACTTGCTGCAGAGCATGAGAAAAAACTTCAGTAGCAAAACCAATGCCAAAAACAGCAGTGTATAGTAGAATCACCCCAAATTAGTATTATTGGAAAACTTATATGTAACATTAGTAAGTGGTTTTTGTTGTTGTTTGTTTGTTTTCTTGTTGTGCTTGAAGTCATCATTTCTGTTTTATCTAGATTTTTCATATACTAAACATAAATCATAACCACAGTGCTGCAAAATGCTAAACCTAGCAAACATGAGTATCTATGAGGATCTGGGCATCAATGTAATTAACAAAATATGAAAATTTTCATTCAGTTCCTATTTTGTCTATGTTTCCATTTAAGTTAAATAATCAGGTGGCAATCATAAAAATTCTTATTTCCAAGATGATTGATTCATTTTAGGAATCTGACCCAGGACTCTGGAAATACTGAAAAGACTTATCTTTAGTTCCAAGTGGTTTTGCATGAGGCCCAGCAAGATACCATATAAATACTGTCACATAAAACCACTATGCACTATCCACATCCCCCAGCATATGATTAGCAGGAGGAACATGGGAATTAATCTTCTCAGATGCTACACAAAAATCATCTAATTCAATGTGATCTCTGATATAGGTGACTCCATTTCCAACAACATAAAATTCATAAGATGCCTAGACTTTTTAGGGTTATAGTTTTTTGTTTGTTTGTTTGTTTTGTTTTGTTTTGTTTTGTTTTGTTTTTTCACTCATACATCCCAAGAAGACAAAAGATTGGCTTCTGGTAGATCTATTTCAAGAGCAGCCCTGAGGACCTGGGTGTGTTTGGTGATGAGAAGCTCAACATAAGCCAGCAATTATGTGCTTGCAGCCCAGAAAGCCAAATATGTCCTGGACTGCATCAAAAGAAGCATGTCCAGCATGTTGAGATAGGTGATTCTTCCCCTCTACTCTGCTCTCTTGAGACTCCACTCGAAATACTGTGATCAGCTTTGGAGCCCCCAGCACAAGAAGGACATGGACATAATAGAGTGAGTCCAGAGAAAGGCCACTAGAATGATTAAAGGGCTGGAGCACCTCTCATGTGAAGGGAGTCTGAGAGAGTTGGGGTTGTTCAGCCTGGAGAAGAGACGGTTCCAAGGAGACCTTATAGCAGTACCAAAAGGGAGTCTACAAGAAAGCTGGGGAGGGACTATAGTGATAGGACAAGGTGTAATGATTTTAAACTAACAGGGGGGAGATTAAGATCAGATATAAGGAAGACATTCTTTTCTGTGACAGTGGTGAGGCAATGGAACAGGTTGCCCAGAGAAGTTGTGGATGCGGCATTCCTGGAAGTGTTCAAGGCCAGGTTAGATGCGGTTTTGAGCAACCTGATATAGTGGGAGGTGTCCCTGCTTATGGAAGGGGGTTGGAATTAAGATCCCTTCCAACCCAAACTATAATGTGATTCTATGATTCTATGTCCATAACTTGTAAATTTGTTCTGAGAATGATTAATTGTAGAATCATGTGATAATTGAAGTTGGACTGAAGATGGAACAGATCTGTGGAGGTCAGCTCTACAAAAAGAAAAGGCCAATGCTGTGTGTTCAGATAGTTTGCCAGAAGCAATGATGCCTGTTTGTAAACACAGTATGTTTACAGATCTTGTTAATTGACCTTTCTCCTCAAACTGGAAGAAACTGAAATCAGATATGCCACTTCTGAAAGATATCAAATGCTAAGAAAATTGTAGCATACTCCATATCTGAACTTCTCTGAAGCTGAGAAACAACATAAGAAACGGTGGAAGATTCATGAAGTTAGAGGAAGAAAAAGCAGGGAGATGTGTGACTAAATCCAGTGGAGGAACATTCTGTATAAGTTTACTTTTCAGAACTCTTCATTCTAGAAGAATAAAATAATCAGAAATAATACTAGGGGACCAGTTGAAAGCTGTGAGTTTAACTTTTCAGCTGAATATATCAGCTTTTTTTTTTTTTTTTTTTTTTCAACACAGCAATCATGAATTAATAGAGTTTTCAATTCTTGGAAAAGTAAGGAGTGAGTTTAGCAGAACTGCCATCTTCAGGAGGGCAGGCTGGCCTGTTTAGTAGACAGTTTGCTCGAGTCCCTTGGGAAGCAGTCCTGAAGAACAAAGGAGTCCAGGAAGGCTGGACTTTCCTTCAAGAAGAAAGTCCTAAGGGTGCAGGAGCAGGCCATCCGCATGTGCTGAAAGATGAGCTGGCATGGAAGAAGACCGACATGTCTGAGAGAGCTGTGGTTAGAGCTCGGGAAGAAAAAGAAGGTTTATGACCTTTGGAAGAAGGGGTGGGTGACTCAGGAGGGCAACAAGGATGTCACAAGGCTGTGTAAGAAGAAAATTAAAAGGGCCAAAGCCCAATCAGAGCTCAATTTGGTTACTGCCATTAGGATCAATAAAAAATGTTTTTATAAATACATAAACAACAAAAGGAGGACTAAGGAGAATCTCCTTCCTTTATGTTTCCCCTCATATGGGGGGAAACAGTGACAAGAGATAAAGAAAAAGCTGAGGTACTTAATGCCTTCTTTGAGTCAGTCTGTAGTAGTAAGACCAGTTGTTCAGCCTCCTGAGTTGGTAGATAGGGATGGAGAGAATAATGAACCCTTATAATCCAAGAGGAAGTGGTTAGAGACCTGCTACACCACTCAGATATATGCAAGTCTATTGTGCCAGATGGGATCCACCCAAGGGTAATGAAGGAGCTGATGGAAGTGCTCACTAAGCCACTTTCCATCATTTATCAGCAGTCCTGGATATCAGGGAAGGTCCCAGTTGAATGGCAGTTAGCAAATATGACACCCAAGTACAAGGAAGGCCAGAAGGAGGACCCAGGGAACTACAGGCCTGTCATTCTGACCTTGGTGCCAGGGAAGGTTATGGAGGAGATTATCTTGAGCACCATCATGCAGCACATACAGGACAGCCAGGGGATCAGTCCCAGTCAGTTTATCAAAGGCAAGTCCTGCTTGACTAACCTGATCTTCTGTGTTGAAATAACATGTCTAGTGGATGAGAGAAAGGCTGTGGATATTGTGTACCTAGATTTTAGTACAGCATTTGACACCACTTCTCACAGCATTCTTCTGGAGAAGCTAGCTGCTCATGGCTTGGACAGGAGTATGCTTCTCTAGGTGAAAATCTGGCAGGGTGGCTGGACCCAAGGAGTTCTGATGAATGGATTTAAGTCCTATTGGCGGCCAGTCACAAGTGGTGTCCCCCATGGCTCAGAACTGGGGCCACTTCTCTTTAATATCTTTATCACTAATCTGGGTGAGGGGATTGAGTACACCCTAACTAAGTTTGCAGACAATGCCAAGTCAGGCGTGAGTGTTGATCCTGGCTTGTATCAGAAATGTTTCCAGCAGGAGTAGAGAAGTGATTGTCTCCCTGTACTTTGCTCTGGTGAGGCCACACCTTGAATACTGTGTTCAGTTTGGGGCCCCTCACTACAAGGAGGACACTGAGGTTCTGGAGCATGTCCAAAGAAGGGCAATGAAGCTGGTGAAGGAGCACAAGTCTTAGAAGAAACGGTTGAGGGAACTGGGGTCATTTAACCAAGAGAAAAGGAAGCTCAAGGGAGACCTCATCACTCTCTATAACTACCTCGAAGGAGGTTGTAATGTAGTGGGGGTCAGTCTCTTCTCCCAAGCAACAAGTGATAAGACAAGAGGATATGGCCTCAAGTTGTGAAGGGGATGTTTATGTTGGACATTATGAAGAAATTTTTCACTGAAAAGGTTGTGAGGCATTGGAACAGGCTGCCCAGAGAAGTAGTTGAATCACCATCTCTGCAGGTATTTGAAAGACTTATAGGTGTGGTGCTTAGGGTTTACTTGTAGACTTGGCAATGCTAGGTTAACAGTTGGTCTTGATGATCTTAGAGATCTTTTCCAACCTAAAAGAGTCTATGATACTGAATAATTGTCTTCAGTGGGGTGATTATGGTTTGAAATTTCTCCTCTCTATATATATATATGTATATTTACTTATAAAATCCAACATGATGATAAAAGATGATAATAAATTCTGCTTCCTAAAGAGACTAGTTACAAAAGCAAGAGGCAGGAAAATAATAGCAATAATTAAAAAAAAAATGAAAAGAAAAAGAAAAACAATGTTAACTTATGAAATGGACAAGGGTAGGCTTTATTTACAGAAAGTTGTGTGTGTTACTTCCAGGCCTCCAATCATAGCAAGGCTATGAATTCTTTCTGAATTTTTTGATGTAGCAACAAGCTACGTGAGTACTTGGAAAGTCATGATAACATTGATATTCAGCATACCCAAATGCTGTCAAACATAACAAATAAAATAAATTCTTCAACAGCATAATCCCTAAGTGATAGAGATTTATTCATACGTTACATTCAGTGATCTTTAATTAGAACTATTTGTGTGTTAATGATGCATAGCAGTAAAGCAAACAGAATGCTTAAATGTCTATGTTATTCATGCATTGCTCAAGCAACTAAACTAAAAAAAAAAAAAAAAAAAAGGAAAAAGGAAGGAAACAGTCTCAAAATCTAAAAAAAAAATACAGCAACTTGGAATGTACTTTAATACTTCACGGTCTGATTAGAGTAAAATAGGCACAATTGTTAAGTGTGTAGAACATGAAGCCATTTTATTTGAGTACCAGGTCATTCTTCCTAGTTGTATTCAGTGAGAAGACCTGAAGATCTTGTCCTACAGATTCCAACAGGAGCCTTGAAATACTTTGAAGAAACAAACAAACAAACAAACAGGAAGCTGAACTGAATGAGTCAAAATTCACAGCTTTGTTCATACATAATTTTCCCGTCCATCAGCATTGTTCAGTGGACTGTTGGTCTGTTTTTCTGTGGCAATTCTTACATTCTTTCTTACATTCTTATGTGCAACACTGAAAGCAATTTTACGAGTGACATCAAATGCAGAAAAGTAGATTATGTTCTATCATTGCATTACAGTGTCATATGCTGATAATGTGAATTGCTACAGAATGTTGTTTACTTCAGTACTACTCCTTCCTAAATTTTTTTGCACATGATACAGATTTTATAACAAATTTGTTTTATGTCAGGGCAGGTTGTGAACAGTAAATTACCTTGCAGACAGTCATGTGTTTTCTTGCCGGAGAAGATACAGGCAAATTCTGTATACGTCTGCATTTCAGGACTGATTCTACCCAGAGTGCTTTCATAACAATGAAAGTCTGTGTACTTTAATGAAATTCTATCTTAGCTCACACTTTCTCAGTGAGAAAAGAATACTAGCAGTTGCTTGGATTATAATCTGCTTGATAAAATGTGTAGTCCATTGATAGATGAGAACTGAGGGGCTGGTAAGACTGAGACTGAGGGGCTGAGGTGTTGAACGTGTTATTTTGGGATAAGAGAAAATTATTTGGATAAAAGAAAGTTCTTGGATGTTTCTACTGATTAATCAGAGAATGGATATTTTGAAGTTGCTGCAATGCTTTTATGTAGTTTGTTTCTATAGCTGCAAATTAAAGTATCGTAATTGCAACTAATGATATCAAATTTAATATCTTTATTATTTATATACACATTATGGACCAGAAAAAAAACTCAAAACTTTATTCCTATCAACAGGATACTTTTTTATTTTATTTCATTTTATTTTATTTCATTTTATTTTATTTCATTTTATTTTATTTTATTTTATTTTATTTTATTTTATTTTATTTTTATTTTTATTTTTGATTTTATTGATTATTTTTCCATAAAAAGAAACACCTTACACTCTGCACCATAAAAATCTATCACAAAGAACCACTCTCCATTTAATATTTAATATAACTGAAAGGAGATTCCAATTTTCTGAAATTATAATCTGTGATAGACATAAAATTATTTGAGCATTCACACTATGTTTTAGAAGCAAAATAACCATTTAGTGTTGGGAACTGGCTTTGTGATCTAATACAAACATTTAGATGTCTGTTGACAATATTAGATGTCTGTTGATCTTATATAGACATTCTGATCTTCTTTTCATAACAATCATGTGTCCTCCAGTTCTGTAAATGATAAAGCAAGCTACTGTCATGTTTGACTGTACTCATTGATGTTATCAGCTTGGGGTCTTCATGTCTCTCTCACTACTACACTTTTGACTTTTTCTAGGCTACCCACTGAATCTCTTTGCCAAAATCTAGTTGTGAGGTATATGTGTGGCTTCATGTATTTCGTATCATTATAGAATAGTCATACCTGCCATGCTGCCTGCTGGCAGGATGATGTCTATACTGTTAGGTTAACAATACCCAAAAACTGGTGAATCAGCATGCATACTGTAATTATTTCTCATTTTAAGCAGTGTCTTCTAGCTGTTCCTTATTCGATCTCTGTCCTACATTGCCTACCTTAACTGTTCTGCAAGTTTTTTGAAACAAGGGCTTATCTTCATGTATTGCTTACAAAGCACCTACTAGACTTATAGATTGAGTAAATTAATTTAATTATTGTTTCTCAATGAACATAGTTTCTGCAAAACTGAAATTCAAGGAAATTTAATTCCTATTTAAGAAGTACTTAGTACTTCTAACTTAATGTTAAAACATAATTTACTTAACTAAACTAAACTAACTTAAAGTTAAATGTTTAATGTTAAAATAACTAAACTAACAATGTTAAAACATAAGAAATGTATTTCAGCTAATGTCTGCAGAAAATAAATGCATGAATATTTGGAGGAACTAACAGCAAGTACAGATTCTTCTCTATGGATACTTTAAGGGGTAAATCAAGATGAAAGTGTGCATGGAGGACAAACAGGCCAGTGAAACTAGGTTTAGCTTTATACTGCAAACAGTGCTTCCCATCTCTGTTAATTAAAGAATAGTTTTTGAGTGATTGGGTTTCACTGTGAACATTATTTTTTTCCGCCTTTTAAATTTTTTTTATTAGTCTTGAACATGTATAAGCAGAAAATAACTCATCTTGATTTGATTCACAGGGCCCAGATGAAGTCTGCAGCACTGTAGTTAGGAAACAAATCAATATGTTATTCATGAACTAAGCTAACCTAAGCAAATTTGTTATGAGATCAGTGAGACCCAATTTTATTTTAAAATAAAGAAAGTGGAGAAAGCCAAGCTAGACAAGTTAAAGCAGTGAATTATTACTTTAGCTATATAGATCTGTACGTGTGTGTGCATGCACATACATGTGAAATGCTGGCTATTGTATGTGTATACATGTATATGTATATGAAGTGTATAATGAGTCCACTTAATTGTGAGAAGAAATGGCTTGGTACTGCTCAGAGGACATGTGGTCAGATTTCCAAAATGAGGGCTACTTTTGACCTTCCCATGTGAGGACAGAAAAGTTATTGTTTTGGAATTCCAAAATATATCTACAGTCTGTGTTAAATTATCCTTTTTGGAAAGGTTACAGAGGTTGCATAGCCTGTCTAGACAAGAAAATGAGTTGATCATTACATGACAGTACATTGTAAAGGTGCTATAACCTGTCTACTTCTGGTTTTAGATATGTTTGCTAGTAATATCTCTTTGCATGAGATATTTCAGTGGGTTAGACATGGCCTCAGAAGGAGGACCTAGTTAGAGGTTGTCTGTTATGAAGAAATCAAGGACTTAAACCCAGCTTGCTGTTCCCAGAGCTATTTAGTGGAAACTAATGAGTGCTGAATTCCAGAGCCAATCCTTTCCTCTTTTACTCATTTTCACTGACTCATCTCCTCACCCAGGTGGTTGAATACAGATATGAATTAAAGTGCAAGAATCAAGAATTTGTGCTTTTTTTTCCTTTTTTTTTTTTTTTTTTTTCCATCTACTAAAGGGATTAATAAAGAAGAACTGTGTTTGTTTGTTTGTTTTTTCAGTTGTGTTAAAGATGCTTTAAGGAAAAATACACTGAAAGGAGTATCTTTTCCCTGAGCAACTTAAAACCTGAATGCAGAGAAGAGCAGTACTAACAGGAACTTGATTGCACTCTGGAAAGGAATTATTCTGATAATTTCATGCTGAAATATGCTAGCAAAAACTTACAAAAAATGTGGAGCATGGACTTTCACAGTTTGCAGAAAGGGAGTGGTGTGAAGGTATGAAGCTTTTCCCTATCATCTAACACAGTATCATTTTGACTTCCTGCAGGGCCTTCAGATATTTAACTATGTGCAGCATCCCAGTGAGAACTCTGTAGTCTTTACATTTTTTGTAAATACTTGGTTGAGCTTGAGGCTAAATATAAAATGAACATGCCATTTGCAACACATGCAAAATCACAGTGTTATATAAGATTGACGTTTGAAATTTCATCAGCACCTGAGAAATATCAAGGTTTAATTAACAAGTCATGCAATGGTGTATAGAGCTTTGAATATTTATGATGGCATTATAATTTTTGGAAGAGACTAAAACAAGCATAACATGAAACTGGCAAATATTTCAAAGCATTTTCAACAGAAACAATTGTTAGTAAATGGAAAAAAAAGCTAACTGAGGCACTGATTTTAAAATTTTAGATAAATAGAATGACCAGTGAAAATATAAAATGTTTGGAATTTGTATGTCTAGTGAATTGTTTTGGAGGATTTATCTGTTTTCATGATATCAGATATGTAATGTATGCAAACCAGTGTTCCTAATGTTTAATTTGTGCAATTAAATATGCAAAATGAGGAGATGCAGTCGGTAGTACTGTAAATGTATCTTTAATTCTACCTCCAAGTATATATCACTTCTGAGTGGATTGATTGTCCCAGTAACTCGTGACAATCTTTGTTCACATACTAAAAACAAAACAAACCTCCCACTGCCAAGTCTTTTCCCTTACACAGAAAAAAAAAAAAAATCATTACCATCCAATCAAAGCTCATATTTCTCTGTTTATTTGAACTGTGGCTTGTTCTCTGGCTTGAAAAGTCATGTGTCCTATGTGAAGTAGATAGAGCTGTTTGTCTGGTATACCTCAGTTCCTTTGATTTCAAACTCCTAATGCTTTTTAACAAGAGAAAAGAGAAAATCAAAGAAGAAAATACATCTGTAGGCATTACAGGAATAAGGTGTTGAATCAAAAGAAAAAATAAAAAGTTTACTTAATTTTTCAGCTAAATCTAATCTTTTTGTCTTCTCCCAAGTGTATTAGGTTCAGGGATGTAACTTCTAAAAACTGTCATCAGTTTTCATCTCCATGACTAATAGCAAGAACTTTATGTCTACCGATAAAGTTGAATTCAATGTTCAGTTAATCAAAAGAATATAGTGATGTAATCCTGTCCCTGTCAGACTGCTATTGACCCAATTTAGTTTTTTTCTTTTTCTTTTTCTTTTTCTTTTTCTTTTTCTTTTTCTTTTTCTTTTTCTTTTTCTTTTTCTTTTTCTTTTTCTTTTTCTTTTTCTTTTTCTTTTTCTTTTTCTTTTTCTTTTTCTTTTTCTTTTTCTTTTTCTTTTTCTTTTTCTTTTTCTTTTTCTTTTTCCTCTTCCTTTTTTCTTATTTTTTCCTTACCTTTTTTTTTTTTTTTTTAAATACAAACAATTCTATACAACGAGGTTAATTGCTCTTCTGCTATTTTCATTCACTTTGGACAACTTAAGATCCAGGACAACCTTGACAAAATCCCACAATTCCCATATTAATCATGGTAAATTGACAGTACTGTGCAATGTTCAAGGTTGATCAAATCCCTTGTAGGATTGAAGCCTAAACTTCCAACATAAATTAAATGATATCTTAAACTTGGAAAGTAGTGAATGCCTTGAAAAAAGTGTTACGAGTGAATTTTATTTAGGATAGTCAACGTGTTCTGATATACGAGCATGTGATTTTATTTGCATAATAGGCATTTTGAAGTAATTAATATTAAATTATTTAAATATTATTTATTGATGTTTAGAGGTGAAAAAAATACGAATATACCGCAGCATTAGTAATGAGTCAGTGAATTAAAAAGAATCTATATCAGAGGCTGCAGATATGGAGGAAAATATTTACTTTCAGTCAGGTGGTCTGGAAAAGGAACACTTTTTAAGACAGGAGGACGTCATTATCCACAAGTGCTTAAATTTCAAACCTTTATTGTGATCATTCTAAACCTCACTCTGCACATATTTTTCTTATTTTCTTGGTACTGCTATGTAAAATGTGACATGGTTGCCTAATAATGATATAGGGTCTCTTTGGAGATGGAAATGCTGTTCTTGTAGAGGATTAAATCAAGCTATTGACAATGGTAGTAGACAACACTTTATAGGACTTTCGGGTGTCTTGAAAAGTTGAATATTTATCATCAGACTTGGTATATATTTTATAGCTGAGCTGCGTCTGAATTATATAGGCCATAACTGTAATTAAGATTTTGTATTTCACATATGCATGTGATGAATGAAACATTGATATTTACTCTTTTGTACTCAGTAAGGTACTGTTAATTTAACTTAATTGAATGAAAATTCATTCTTAAATTTAAATTAGACACCAAGTCAGTGGTTCATTATGTTTGTTTCCATGTAGGATTTTTCAGGGATTCTTTTGACCTATAATTAATAATACTAATAATACTAATAATACTAATACTAATACTAATAATAATAATAATAAGACTCCCTGACTCCCCTCAAACTTGATATGATTTGATAGCAGAATATTTGGCTGTTGGAGATGAATGGTGAATAGAACACATTTGTTTTCCTATAAATACTATAACTAACAAAGGCAAGAATGTTGTTTCACTTTATTTTACCATGTGTTTGATTTTAAAAATATAGTATGAACAAAACAATATTGAATATTACATACTAATAGGGAAAACTCATTTATTTGTGTTTATGTCTTCATGTACTCTAGGAAGTGAATACTCAATAAAATATTTATCAGATGTCTTACCTGGTATTTTTATATTGCAAGTAGTTGCTAAAGATGTAGATAAAGAGATAAGAGAGAAAGCAGTTAGATTTTTCTGTTAGTGTCTGAAATCATTATCCTGGTTCCAGAGTTTAGTAATGTTTTACATAATCATTTTTAACAGCTAGTTGCTCCTTGCATTTATACTTAAAAATGCACAGTAGGCTCATTAAAGGCTATTCTCCCAAATATAGAAGTGTCTTGTTTAATAAGAGATTTATAAGATGAAGGGTTTCAAGTGGCAGTGTCAAGTGACCTCCCTCAGGAATGAAATTCTGAGTTTCCTTCGTAACATAAAGTTTAAGCTACAGACCTTTTGTGTTGCAAAAGGTCTGTTTATTTGTTTGTTTGTTTGTTTGTTTGTTTGTTTTTAAACAGAAGCACTGCTTATTCACAAATAGTTCAGAAATGGTAAAGGAGGCAAACAGTACAGAATGTCGAGAAGCTAGAAATACGTGACAAAATCAGCAGAGACGTTATGTTATTGAGGGTGAAAATACATACATCTGTACATACATCTAGTTGAATCACAAATTATTGAGACATATTCTTACATAAAAGTGATATGGGTCATTTCATTAATGATAAAAGGAAGGGTGATGTTTCTATTTCATGCTGCTTCTTTCCTTTGATTCTTACTTGTGTTGTATATGCATGACAACTGTGCTGCACCTGGACTTGGCTAAAGGACTTGTCTTTCCAAATAGTGCTGTTAGAATAGTGCTAATAGAGCAATTAGGGAATTCTGACGCCAGCTAATTAGCAGGTACAGGATAGCAGAAGTGATGAAGAAATGAAGTGGAGTATTCCTTCAGTTCAACTCTGTTACTTAGTATGAAATGATTTCTGCCTTTCTATCTTTCATTTAGCTACTGATCGCTACTGATGCGTAGATGTGTCTGATCCCCAATTTTGGTGTCCAAAACACTAAATCTTGTATTCTTAGTAGCTTATAATGCTTGGTAGTACTTGTTTTGGCCTTCATTTTCATAAAAATGGTGTCTATGTGTCATTGCATCTTCCTACACAAGCATAAATGCAATGACATAAAGCATATAAAAATCCTTGTCACTTCTCTTGAGTAGAAAATGAATTCTCAGAGGACAGACTGGTTGGAATTGTAATAAGTTTTTTGTTTGTTTGTTTGTTTTTTTAAATGAAAAATAATTAGCTATATTTGATTTCTGAAGAGGATAAAAGTCAATGAAGAATTCAATTTGTTTATATGAGGGGACTGAAACATATTGAAGAGTATGTTATACAGCCTAGACACAGATCTATTAGACAAAGATGTAACCTGGAAGAAGAACTTACCCTGAAAGATAATTTCCCAGAACAACACTTCCAACAGATCCCTCTTCATTTGCAGATTTCGTTTTTCAGACAAATTGCCTGAAAGAATACAGGGCCTCCAATGTGCTAGATACCCTTTTGCTAACTATGAAAGTTATAAAATAAAATATTTAATATCCATGGCCTGATGACCACCTCTTCCTTCTGCTTGTTTAAAACAAATGTCAGAGTGGACTTGACACTGGAAAATATACCTTTGCTGATCTGATTGAATACATTACTTGACTTGAACTGAAGAGCAAATGCATAAGAGCCCCAGGTTCATGACATACTGCTTTGTGTCTGTTTAGCGATGCTTTTAAATTAATTTGTGCATCTGGATAATTTGGTTGACATCAGACTGTTTTATTTTGTTGTTGTTTGTTTTTTAAATCTTGTTATATTTAAGATGCTCATGCAGTTATGTCTGCAGAAATTAGTTGTGCAACTGTGTTGATACTGTTCTGTGGGAGCCAGGGATTCAGAATATTTGAAAATGAGTTTTCATAGGTCTGTTCTGTTCTGATTTTAGATTTCATAAAAATCAGGAGGTTTTGTTAAATACACTGTAAATTTCACTAAGTCTCTGTCATTGTAAGTAGAATGTGTCTAAGTTACACAATGAAATGCCTCACACATAATCATAAGTTTTTAATATGTAAACATACTATCATAAATTATACACTAATAATTTATTGATGTAAACTTTTTGCCTAGAAAATTTCAAGTGCCATCTTCCCACAATATGACTCATGAAATAATTCACAAAGTACAACAAAACAGTCTTATCTCCTTGAGGTAAAAAAACAAAACAAAACACAACAACAACAACAACACAATATACTGAGATATGCACTATTATCCAAAGATTTGCATTATGCTTTGTAAATTATGGTTCAACGAAATTGAATTTATTCATTATCAAGTATTCAACAGATGCTCCTAATACCCACCAAATTCATTGTGTTCAGACTCATATTATTTTAATGTAAAAACTTATAAAATATTTATAAGGAGATGGTGTAACGGTACTTTTAATTATGTTTATGTCTTTCTGCTCCATTTAAATTATTTATTGCACCATGAGGAAATATGTAAATTTGGAGAGACAGAGGAAGAAAAAAAGGAACTTTATACAGCTTATATAGATTATGCCAACATCAACATCTTAAGTTATTTTATCTAATTAAAGAATATTGTAGAGTGTTATATGGAAAAAAAAATCTTGTATGAGTAGTAAGTCCTTCACAAGATTCAACAAAGAAGGAGATTTGGCTTTATTGGTAGAGGAATCCTCCTTCTCTGTGTGTGTGTACTCTGCTTTGTTTGTTTATTGATATGTATGTCTTCTGTAAGCTTTTGTAGAAGGAGGTATATTTCCTTATCTTTATGTTTCAAATATTTAAAGAAAATTGAAGATTACTAAAGTATAAACAGTACTCCCTTCAAAGACTCTCTGAATTCCAACAAGTTAGCTTCCATTGTTTTCCCATATCTTGTTTATCTTGTTTCAATGCAAGACAGCCAAAAGTAAGGCAGATCTCAACACACTTAAGCTGCCAAATTAATTAAGGGTTTACATTTATAAATGTAAATGTATTGCATATGATGGTTAAATAAAATATCATCATCCTTACATCCTGTAACTGATTTATGTACCCAAGGAAGAGAAGGTGTGGGCTAATTTATTTATTTATTTTTAGTCTCACAAAAACAGGCCAGTCCATTTTAATTGGTCTGTTTTTCTAACAGAAGAAGGATTAAATATATCTGAGGCGCTACACTCCATGGAGTTTTGTGTAGGAAGTGAGTGCTACAGGGTTGCAGGATGCTGAAGGCTTGTTTGGAAGGAGTCATTAGGAATAGTCAAAATTATCAAAATTAGAGATAAGTTGACGTCAAAAACTGAGTGGTAGCAAATATAGTCAGTACAGTCAAGAAACATGGAAAAAAAAAAAAAAAAGAAGAAAAGGGGGGAGGGGGAAGATATCTTTCAAGCAGTAAGTGCTAAAGGTGTCTTTTTTTTTTTTTTTTTTTTTTTTTTTTTTTTTTTCACAGATACTTACTGTATCAGCCACATAATCAGGAGATTTTACTTGGTGCTGCACCATTTTGGAGTCATGGTTCCCTGACTGTTGGACACTGTAGTCTGGCTGTAGATAAAGACCCAAACTTCAATGTTATTTTTTCCCAGTGTAGAAAACCCAGTGTGTGAGAACTTTAATACCTGTTCATATTTCCATTACCTACCCATCTGACATAGGAAGACATAACTGAAGATTTAAAAAATATAAAAAAATAAAAAAAATATAATAAATCAAATGCATCTGACGTTGAACAACTTGGCTCAAACTTTTCCTGTTTGATATGATTGCATATGACTAATTTAAACATTTTGCTAAAACATTTATGCTTCTTCTTCTGAAGCCTATTTGCTTTTGAGATCACCTGTCAAAACAGGCAAGATATGCCAGCTGAAGTGATGGTTTGTTCCTAGTGACCTGTCATTATTCCTTGACTAGCTTCACTTTGCTGCTTGATTTACCTGATAATATCTGAGCACAATTAGTATACATTGTGTACTAGATACAACAAACATATGATACTGCAGTATTGCATTGTGTGCAAGAATAGGGTTTTCTGCATTAGAATATTATAGTATTAACTTCTATAATTCCTTCTATTAGTTATTATAAAATAGCTATGGTTAGATCACTACCACCAGGTGAGAACATCTCAGTTTGAGTACTGAAGGCATAGACAAGCTTTTTTTTTTTTTCTTTATTCAAGTTCTTCACATCTATTTATATTATGGTGTAGGAGAAGGCATATTTTGCATTGGAAGATGCAAATCTAATCCCAGATATAAATTTTCATTTTACTGGCATCTAATGACATAAGAGTATTCAGACTATATGGACCAGACTCATGTTTCACTGCACAAGAAGGACATAGACCTATTAGAACAAGTCCAGAGGAGGGCTACAAAGATGATCAAAGGGCTGCAGCACCTCTCCTGTGAAGACAGGCTGTGACAGTGTTCAGCCTGGAGAAGAGAAGGCTCCAGGGAGATCTTACAGCAACCTTCTGATACCTAAAGGGGATGACCTACAAAAAAGCTGGGGAGGGACTCTTTGTCAGGGAGTATAGTGGTGGGACAAGGAGTAATGACTTTAAATTAAAAAAGGGTAGATTTAGATTGGATATTTGGAAGAAATTCTTTACTGTGAAGGTGGTGAGGCACTGGAACAGTTTGCCCAGAGATGTTTTGGATGCCCATCCCTGGAAGTGTTCAGGACCGGGTTGGACGGGGCTCTTGGGCAACCTGATGCAGTGGGAGGTGTTCCTGCCCATGACAGGGAAATTGGAATTAAATGATCTTTAAGGTTCCTTCCAACCCAAATCATTCTATGATTCTATATTCCGTGATGCAGCTTTTGATAACAGGACTAGGGTATTTGCAGCATGACTACCTGTAATTTCCATTTGCTTGAGTCCTTCAGGGCTGAGGCCATTTTTGGAAGGATCTTTCTTTTCAGTTTAATTTTCAATGTTTATGGTGAGACATATTTTTAATTCAGATGAGATATATGGCCAAGACTGCAGCTAGATTAGAAAAGATCTGAGCTAACTTTCTTAATCATTCCCCAACACTTGAGTGATGAGCTTTGCTGACATAGGGCAAACATAAGCTTAAAGTTAGTATCTAGATTTGATACCTAAATAGCTCTCTAGACATCTAGATTCTGCCAAAACTCTGTAAATTGTATCGTTAGATTCCATAATTTGGTTCAATTCCATTGAATTTAGCTGCTTAATGCCATCTGCATTCTTTAAAAAAAAAACAGTGGTCTTTATAAATATTCATTTAGAAGTGTTATGTGATTTGCTTCAATTGTGTAGTCCATTCTTTAAATCATATTAATTCCAATAATTTAGAAACACAACATGACAAGAGCTGACAGCCTTGGAAGAACTGTTAGCAAAGATGGATCAGAGCCTCTTTCCTTGATCCTTAGATTGTCAGAGTGGCAAAACTGGCCTCTACTATCAGCTGTAGTCACTGCAAGGTTGTCCTAATTTGCAGCTTTATTGGTCCTCAAGCAAGTACGCAGCTATCTGGGGATTAAAACTGCATTTAATTTCTGAATTAAGTACAACTAGTTTGTGTAAAGTTCCTAGACAAAGGGGTATTGAACTCCTCTGCTGCCAAAAGGGTAACTTTAAGATCAATCTGTGTTTTTCTGGTCATGCTGTGTAGCTTAATTGTACCAGTAAGGGTAAGATATTAAATACAACAAAAATGTTAGGACACAAATCCATGTAGCTGAATTTTCTGACTTACTCTTTTTTGGCTTATTCTTTTCTTTACCAACTGTACTTTTTCTCTCTAACAACTCTAATTGGCCCAAGCCCAAAAGTACAGGAGGAAGCATTTCTTGATATTTGTGAACTTCTACACAAGATCTGCTTTAGTGGTACACGAGGCTTTGTGGAGAAACACTGAGGTGAAATTTTATATTTGTGTTACAAACAAATCCAGGTACTATTACCTGTTTGTCCCTTCTGTCCTTCAAATCTGCAGAACAGGGATTGCTCTCTCCAAGTGACCAACTGAAAGGTATTAAAAGTATTAACTTCATTCTAAATCCTTAGAAGAATTAGACTGAAATTTAGAGTTGGAACACAGTTTGATATATTGTTTCTGATGTCCTTATGCCTTTTTACTGTTTTACATAATTCTTTCATCACTTGAGTCAGCCATAGCTATTATTCATCCCAAGAATCAGCTGTTCTGAATGAAATCACTCTAAAAAGTACTTCTTTATTTTGATTCTTGCATAAGTATTTTTTAAAAATTTGTATGCCACGTTAGTACCTGAACCTGCTGTATGCTCTTTGAATGATCATAAAGAGGAATGGAGTGTTGCAGGAGCAGTAGAAGATCAGCCTTTTTAATGAGCAATGCCTCACTGACTCTGGCTTGATTAATGTCAAAGACTGCTGATCAAAACTCTCTCTCATGTTCTCTGAGTGATTTCTGAGTATCAATTTAAAAAGTCTCATGAGGAAGGCATGAGTAAAGGGGTGAAATTCTGCCTGATAAAGAGGGTCAAGCACAGAGCCTCTGATTCACCTAAATCTTCAAAATGGGTCTTGAGAAGAGAGCACCATTAAATTGAGGAGATAATTCTGCAGACCATCTGACCTAAAATTTGCTCTATTAATGTATTTTCTTTCCACTCATTTTATTTGCTCAATTATTCATTATTTTCTTTCAGAATGTTGTGACAGACAAGTCCTACGAAACTAAGAGCTAATTCCAGACTCAGCAGAAATAATTCCATGCTTTTGGATTTTTCCCATGGCATCTCACTTATTCTCATTGCCTTCCCCAGCTAGAGCAAATGTAGGATGAGAAAGCTTTGGTGAAGATCCAACTGATTTGTTCATTAATTGTTGAGAATACATCAAAACACTTCTGGTGAGAAGACAATCAGGAACAAACTGTTCTTAGCTCACACGATATATCCACATATGGCCATTCTAATGTTATTCCTCTTTTTTGTGTATATAGTTGACTGACAGTTGATGGGCAGAACCATCAATTCCTTTACGCAGCTGAAAGAGGAGAGGCAATGTAATACGAAGGAAGAGTCAGAGGACTGACTCTTGACACTCTTCCCTTGTGTTACTAAGGTGAGGAAAAAACATTTGCCTGTGCCCCGAGACAACTGGGGTGAACCAAAGCCACCCCTCCCTATTGGTGGTAGCTATCTTTCTGCTGGAAAAAGAGAACACAAAAAGTAGAGAAGATACACAGTCTTCCATAGAACATCAAAAAAAAAGGTAGAAAGTATTGCATAGATATTTTTTTTTTTTTTAAGAAATGAGTCACAAAGCAGTAAGTGTGAGTTAAAGCAGTCTGCTGGGCAGGAAATGCAGTGCTCTCTGCATGTTTGTAAATGCAGGACACAGTAGGGATATGTAGCAAGAAGAGCTTTTGGAAAGATTATCAAAGTACAAAGCTTTGTCATTAATTTACTCCATCTATTCCTATTCTATGTGCTCTTTGAATCAAATCTTTCTTGAGCTTTTAACTTGTTATTGCTGCCCAAAGCTTCAGTTTGATTGTTTCCCTGTCTGCTGCACTCCCTTCGGATATTCTGGACATTTATTCGCTTTGCTTTTCTACTAGCTAGCCTTTTGATTTCTCAGTTTGCAAACTGGGCTTTTACTATGTATCTAATGAAACTGTCATGACATGAACCAGACATTGTACTGTATCCTGGGAAAGTTGGTTGTTTCAAAGAAGAGAGAAAATGCATGGGCAGCAGATGCAGGATTAATATGTTCTACTTCAATCTACTTCCACTCACCAGCGTACAGTTTTTGTGGTTGGAACCTGAACAGAAATTTGTACAGCTAACACAAGGCTGCTAAGAGCAAAAGCTTTTCTCACTAGTGTCTTCTGGGGCACTTCTGCTTAATGCCTCTTTCCAAAACAACCAGATGCTTTTTATGCTTAGCTCTCTGAGTGAAATCACTAACACATAGTAGAAAAACTCTTAGCCAAATATATCCCCAGTGTAACTTCATAGCCTTTTATAGGGCCCTCTGTGCTCAAAACCGCTTCATGACACATTCAGACTCCTCTTTGTTCTACACTGGCTGGCATTCTTCAGGAACTATTGCACACAGAGATATTTCCTGCTAGTAGGCTTTGTAGGTTTGTGCCAACTTTCTAGAGTACTTGGCAGTGGCAGAGGATCATTTGTAGAATTAGTAGCCCAATTTTATTTGTTCATTTACAGCATTATTTTGCTAAGTGGCCTATTCTTTGAGGAAACCAAGCAGAGTACATTTATTTTTTATTTTTTATTAAATAACAATTGAACAATGCTGAAGCTTTGCTACTAAGCACAAATGCTAAGCTAAGAAATGTTAAGAACTCTACTGCTGAAATGTAAAGGCATTTTTCTCTCCTCAGACATACTATTCTTCTGTTTAATTTATCCAGGCAGCACAATGGTAGCTGATTTCTTCCTCTAGAGAAATGTGCCTAATCCCATTTGTGTGGGAACATAGAGGAAGAGAATTCAATCTTATGGGCTTTTAAGATCTAACCTGCTTTCATTGTAGGAGTGAATGTGTACATTCAGTAAAATAAGATAATAATAAATTTGTTTATTTTTAACTATTTATTTCAAAATAACTTTTAACTAAGCATCCATTACCAATTCTTAACAGAAAAAAAAAATAAATCAAATTTACTTTTGAGTAAATTTTACATTTGAGCACTGCGGTCATACTGAATATTGTTTTGTCTTTGCAATTGATATATATAAATGATATTTTTCTGAAAGTACCATAATAAAGTACTAGACTCAGTTTTATTATCTTGTTTGGGCAGGGTTGAAAATGCAGGTTTCATGGTCTTTCTCAAAGTCTGCATTGTTTGACTACATGAATATATGCAGAAAAGCGTAGTAAAATAGGTTATCATGACATTTACAAAAATTACAAATAATTTAATGTGGTTACCAGGGTGCTTTGAACCTTGATGTGATCTAAAATACTCTTGGCAGCCCCAGTGACCACATAGGTTTATTTTCACAGAATGGTTAAAGTTGGAAGGGACCTCTGATCCAAACAGGGACACCTAAAGCAAGTTGCCCAGAACCATGTCCAGACAGCTTTTGAAGATCTCCAAGGAGACTCCACAACCTCTCTGGGAAGCCTGTGCCACTGCTCTGCCACCTTCACAGTAAATAAGTTCTTCCTGATGTTTAGATGGAACCTCCTGTGTTCTAGGTTGTGTCCACTCCCTCTTGTCCTGGCATTGAACACCACTGAAATCTGCCTGGCTCCCCTGTATTGTCCCCCACAAAAAGCTTCCAGAGAGAAGAAGCCCAGGCTCTTCCACAGTGAGGAGAGGCACAGAAATATTTTCCTGCCACAGTGTCATCACTCATCACTCTTTGTATTCCTTACCCATGTTACAACTTCAGACACTCCATACACCTCAGCAAATGGTTCATTTCAAGCTTTCAGGCCCATGTACACCAGTTGGAGTGCTCTAAGGCCTCACTGGGTATCCACCACCCTTCAAGAACACTGGGCTCCTCAGGCAGTGAGGTGATTGGGTGCCCATGCTCCCCACACAGGTAGCCCAGGGAGTGAGCAGGGCCACTCACCTCAGCTCAGCCCAATGGCCCATAGTGGTCTTCAATGGCCCCAAGTGGTCACTGCTGCCACTGCCTCACATGTGTGCTACGTGAAATCATGCTGACCCAAGATTCTCAGGCCACGTTCTGCTCTGAGTAAGGAGGAAGAAATATTGCAAAGACAGAGGCATAATGCCTACTCCTGATATTTGTAGGCAGAATGCACACAAGATTGGTGGTGAGATCAGATATGCCTGCTGTTTGCAATACAATGTTTGTAGTGTTTGCCTTCCACTCCAGTCTTGCAGTCATTTGATAGTGCATGAGAGTGGAAGTAAAAGCAACTTAGTATATGTAAAGTGCTTGGGCTGCCAAGTGCTGGTAGCACTATCCCCTGCATGTCCTCAGGAATTTTGATCTCTTATTTCCTCTTCAACATATAATAAAGGAGAAGAGGACTGTTTTCATGGATTTTCCTAGGGTTTCTCTATATTTGGAGAAACTGAAGTGAGTATGGTAATAGTAGCTGGTAATAGTAAGCTAATACAGAGCCATCAAAACAAAACAAAAACAAACAGACAAACAAAAAAATGTACTTTAAATAGTGATAGTCAGTCTAAGACAAGAAACTTCCTCAATGATTTGATTGAGATTCTGAGATAACTTGCCAACACAAACAAGAAACAACAAAACTCATATAAATAAATACTTTTAAATAGCTGGAGTTAAAAGTTAGGACTTTGGCCTTTCCATTCCCTTTTGGAAGGTAATCAAATGCATAGTGTCTAATGTGATATAAGAACCTGATAAAATGTAAGTGCTGTACAGGCAAGTCCTGCACTTTCCACTACTCCAATTCTTTTAGTAAAACCAGAGAGATTTCTGACTTATACAACTGTGGATATGGATCCATAGGAAGCTAACAAAAAGCTAAAAGCTAAAACAGACATTTCATAGCAATTTTTGTAGTGTGATGAACATAGACAGAAAGACACTGAAAAGTATATTTCTGAATATTTTATTTATTTTTTGATTTTAAGGGATCCCATCCTACCATTCTAGTGCAGGGAAAATTATCAGCTGCAAAGAAAAGTTGCTACAATAAAAATTGCAAAACTGTATCTTCAACTAATTCGCTCACAACAGAAAAAAAACAGAGCAATGCACATCAAATAACAATATTAAAAGTCATACCTGATATTTTCTGCAAATGTTCCCAAATTAGTGCAACAACTGTAAAATGGTGTCTGCTTATATATGTTTCCTATTGTGCAAATCTCTTCACCTCAATTTCCTTCTACTGTGAATTTCCTTCTACTGTGAGAGGCAGTTTGATTATGGGAAGAGGTTATCATAAGCAACTGAGGTGACTTCAGTGGCAGTGTTCTTAGTCAGTATGCACACAAAAAGTTTAAAATGTCTCATGAGAGCTAGAATTTATTTTTTTTTGAGTAACTCACAAATATAATTGTGTGTGTAGGTTCTTCCATTGCCTAATGGTAAAAAGTTTGTTGTTGTTGTTTTGTTTTGTTTTGTTTTGTTTTGTTTTGTTTTTCCATCACTCAGTGGAATTCAAGGTCCATCTACATGCTCTTTTTTTTTTTTTTTTCTTTTTTAATTTTTACAAATTCCCATTTTTAGATTAATCACCTTATGCCTGCTCTCCTATTTTCTATTTTTGACTCATGGAAGAAACAGAAAGTTCAAAAGACAGTTTTGTATAAAAAAGAAAAATGTTGTAAGTATTCAAGGGTCTTCAAGTGACTAAGTACATCATAAAAAAAAATAAAATATTTCAGTTTCTTTTCAAAATAATATCTGTTGCTCTCTTGCTGTTGGTTGGTTTGTGTTGCGCACATTTAGAAGAAATGTTCAAGCCTTGATTAATTATGTATATTTACCCTAAGGAATATGTTAAAGTATTTCCATTATAATTTAATATCTAAAATCATGAAGTCTTTCATATTTCAATCTACAGCCATATGGTAACACTGAATAACTATTTGTTTTCAGAGTTGGAACATCAACTGTTCAGTTGTGCTTTGAAACATTTGCTTTTACTTATTTTACATTTCCTTCAGCCTCCACAGCATTTACAAAATCCTTGTCTCCAGCAGTAGAGCTCCAAAACAGTCCCACAAACTTATCATTAATAATTTCCTCCCCTAAAGAAGCTGCTTGGGATACAAATACAATTAATTACTAGAATATTTCCCAGGACAGATTTCACTTTTCATACCAATCCCATTCAGACCTTTTTCATCTATGTCTGTTACGACACTAAACTGTTCCTTGGACCTATTCTGCCTTGAGGAAGTGGGTGGCTTTATTATCTCTACTCTCTACTATCTCTCATTAGACAAAAGTGCTCTCTGCTCTCTTTAGACAAAAGTTCTGTTCTTTAATAAGCCAGCTTGACTGTAGGCTTTGATGGGGGTATTTATTTTAAAAATATAATTTAAAAAATAATGATTTTAAAAAATAAAATAAGCAATCAATAACAACAACAACAAAACTAAATACCCATGATTTTCCTTTTTACTCTATTGTATTGTGACCAATATGGAGAAACAAAGACCCAAGAGTAAAAAGTAGAAAAATGGAGGAGGTGTCTGTCTGCAAGGAGAAATTCTGAACAAGGTCAGGAAAGGCATTTGGTCAAAGGCCTGCAGCAGCTTAGGGGATGTAAGGAGTATATGACAAATATGTCTGCTTATTTACATCAGTGGGGCTTTGACAGGATATTGTTTCCTTTGGACAAAATTGATTTTTCACATCAGTAGTGAATAGAATGTCATAATGCTAAGTTTCACAATATGACTAAAGCACTGGCACCAGCCATTTCATGAAATGCCTGATGCTTTTAGGCATTTTATATGATGACTCAGTGGAACAGTTAAATAGTGTAATACAATGACTATAATTCCAGGAATGACTTTCAGTCATATCATGAAATGAATGATTTGAGAAGATGACTGTAAGGTATTTATAAGATCTTCTCTGTGAACTACGAAATAGGCGATATAAACTGGGAGTTTGCCAGTTGCTGTTCCAGGACAAAGATAAATAGTTTTTGTGAAGAGGTATCATCGAACTGATAAATGATCTGAATTAAAGTGCTTCTTTCATGATTTAATGTGATGCACCTTTTGTAGAAGATCAGAATTTGAAGTATAATGATAAAACAAGTATAATAATAAAACAAAAAGTTATTGGTACCAATAATTTGTAACAGAAAATAAACACTGTTACTGTCTAGGAAGGTGGCTGAAATATTTCTGGGAAAATGCACTTTTGCTGAAATTTTCTGTTATAATGAAACCAAATTTTTCATGAAGCTGTAGAACTTTGATTTTATAATTTCTGTCTTTGTTTTCATCTAGAAAAACAGGTATATTTTAAACCCTAAAGTTACCATACATATTATCCTCCAGTACATTTGAAACATTTACACAGAAAAGCTAAAATCCTGTCTCAGTGACATAATTTCATTAAGAATTATGGTAACATAATTCTTGGTTGGTGTCTTAGGAAAGAAGTGATGCATTTTATTATATACTATTTTTTATGATATACTATTGATATGATATGCTTTTTATTACTTTTTATTATACATTTTTGATATACTTATGATATACTATTTTTATGATATATTATTTTTTACGATATACTATTTTTTATGAGAAATGTGATTTTTAATGTTTTCAATCACTTCATTAAGAATGTTCATACTTAAATACTGTTACTCTGCAAGGGTCATAACATCAAATGTTTTAATTGGTTTCAACTGATATTCAAAAAAACCTACTATACACATATAAACACGGATGAAAAACTAAAAACTTGCTTCTGAATAACTACAGCATTCTCTTACACTGGAGTAGTTGAATTGATTTTAGTGGAAATACATGAGCTTTAAAGTTTAGTAACAAACTAGTAAGCATGTCCCCTTGTGTTTAATTATCTCTTAGAAAATCTCTTTTGAATCTTCTGTTTTAATATGAAAGGAAGATCCATATTCTGAACAAGAGGTTCTGTAATCAGTAACAGAGATAGAAATAAGTTGATTTTTGAAAAGATATGTTGCTGAATTACAATATGAAAGATGATTTTCCAGTTCTAAGGAAACTACTGAGAAGCAAAACCACTAGTCTTTTAGTACTGTACTTAATAGTACAGTTTTATTTTTAACCAAAACTTACATGAGAAAAGGCAACTTTAGAATTTGAAAGATATTTTTGCTTAAATATGTACATATGAAATGTTCTCTGACCGATTGGAAGACCAGATATATTTACTGAAAAAATTTATGATAGTAATTTGTGTATCTGTATAAGAAAAAAATGCTCGGAGTATGACTGGGATCTGTAAAGAAAAATGTGCAATGGTATCAGATCACATCTAGATCACAGAGGAAGTTTGAGTTATTTGTAATGTTATAATCCAATAGCAGTGTGGTCTCATTAAAAGATGTATGCAAATATATGTATATATATATGTATTTGGTAAAGCTATTAACAAACAATATAATTTTTATACAATACTGTTTTCCTTCAAATGTAAAACCTTATAAACAAAAACTGTTTTTTATACCTGCTTTTCCTCAATGAGTTTGTTTCGTAGGTTTATAGATATTTCACCATAACCAAGTAGAGTTCTCAATAGATTTTTTTTTTTCTTAGTAAGTATGACAGAATTGTGACTAATGTCTTTGTTCTTGGAAAGGTAAAATCAATAGGCACAGTAAACATATACAATCTTATTCATTATTATAAACTAATCTTCTTGCCAGCTCTCCCCATCCTACTCTTAGCAACCCAGAGTTGCCAGTTCTCTCCCTATCCTACTTCTGTTTTATTAAGAACCACATCTGAGAAAATTTTACATTTAAAAAAAAAAGGGGGGGGGGAGGGAGAAGGAAAGAAAATTGATTAAGACAGCACATTTCAAATAATAAAACATCATTGAATTACATATTCAAATTTAGGAGAACATTTACGTATCTTTAATTTGATTTATTTTATTTTATTATTTTATTTTATTTTTTTTTATATTTTATTTTTTTATTTTTAAACCAGGAAATGATTAACATCCAGTACCTGAGATGTACTGGATGTTAATGATATGATATGATTAATTATCATTATGCAATGATATTTTCCACCCTTTATGTGGAAAACAGGTAGTGTAGAGGATTTGCCCTTTGAAATTCCTATTTCTTCTACTACCTGCTGGTGGAATCTTAATTTAGAAGTTTAACTTTAAATACTAAATTAGGGTAGATGTGTCTGAACCTGAGATACCTACATTCCATCATAGGCATCTAAATCCACTTCTGGGCATAGACTATGTGACTAATAACTCATGAATATTAAATTTATCTGTTGGAGCGTGCTGTTCTTTCTTTGCTTGAAGTTCATAAGGTGAACAAACCTTGTCATCAGACTTCCTAGAAATCTTCTAGAAGAATCTTTCTAGGATCCTCTAGATCCTAGAAGAAAGATTCTTTCTAGAAGAATCTTTCCAAGATTTCTAGAAACCTAGAAGTTTGCTGTGCTTCCCACTGCCACATGTCTGTCCTGATCTATCTTTCAGGTAGTACCAAGGTCCCTTTCTCTCAGGGAAGGAAGTACTCAGATCCGATAGCAGCACTCAGCTCTGGCAGCTCATTTGGCACATTTTGGCAGTTGTAGTTTAACTACAACTTAATACTCTAGAAGATAGGCTCGTGACTAATGCATTTGTGAATGTCTGCTATTACCCAGGTGTAGAGATATGCCAAAAAAAAAAAAAAAAGTGTCTTGTCATTATAATGACAACATAGTCAACATTTTACTATTAATTTAATCAGATGTGTGTCTTTTCAGTCTTCTAAGCAATATCACAATTCTTCATTTATGAAAACATTCCTTTATTGTGTAGGTGTCTAGTGTTTGACATGTTATGAAATTTCTTAAACTCATTTATTTCTTAGTAAGAAATGTCTCTGTGTAATAAGTCTTTCATTTTCATCATCCTATATATAAAGAAACGTACCTAGTACGGCACATTTAGGATAAATGCCATGATTTACATCAGCTATAACAGTAAATAACCTTTTTGGAGTGATAAGAGGTCTAAATTTCTCTTTCAGTAAAACTAATTTCCGTGTATAGCTAGTATCATAATACCATAACTCTTTCCCTTCTTCTCCTTTGCATACTTAGTTTCCTTCTCACACTTATCCTACATTTTTTTGTTCATCTTGTTGCCTGTCTACACGATAGTGCCAGGTTTTAACCTTTCCCCTGTGGGATATGAAAGATATCCTCTCTACAGAACCTGCATTCACCTGCAAAAATGTTATTTCTGTCTTAAAGTTTGTCTTCAGGGGCTCTGAGTTCTTCTAGGGCTCAGAGTAGTGTCAGTGCTTACACATCTCAATAGACAGAATTTTGATAATTTTAGATGCCAAGTGATGTGGATGTTCCATTGGCTGCAGTTTTTCAGATGTTTTTAAAGAAGGCTTAGAGTTTTATCTGTCCGTTTATATTCTTAAAGCCTGGAAAAATTCTGAGCCTTAATACTGAGCTGTACTACTTAAACACATTGTACCTGATGTTGCTTTTTTTTTATACCTAGCCAGTTCATACATTGTGATCCTTCATTGTCAAGCTAAAATGGTTGGCATAAAGAAGTAGTATAGAGTTTTCAGTCATGAATTGGAATACGGGCATTAGGATCCATATTATTATTATTTATACTTGAAAGCCCTAAATGCACTCTGCTATTTACTCAGCCTATAAATATGAAACTACTGTCTTTCTTGACAATGCAAAATAGTTGCTATAGTTAAGTTAAAGTCTCCAGAAGACAAAGTGGTCTATATTTGGTTACATTACTTAACTTTCATAGGATATTTTTCTTATTTTCTTTGACTCTGACAACTACAGAACAAGAACCAACGGTATGAACTTTTTAGGCCTGAAAGTTTTAACAGACCACTGCTTCTCCTACTACTTTAGTATAAGGGGGGACTCATCATGATTACTTCACTTTTCAACTCCCAGGAAAGTAAAAACACTAAATGAAAAATATTTAGGTGTTATATAAGAACAAATAAGCCACATGGAGGAAATCAGCATTTTGAAGTTCTAAATTAAATCTTTTGTAATAATTTAGATGAGCAAGTTTTGCTTATCTTCCATATTGACTATGTGACATGATATGAAACAGCATCTCTTACCATACTCCAGCTACTAAAATGATATTAGAAAAAGTTCAGAATCATTTTCCGTAGCTTTCATCCTCTTTTGAAAGAACAGAATCCTTTCTTGATGTAAAGACTTGTGATCACAGCACCTTCTCAGTCATAAATGTTCTGTTTAGTAGAGCAATAACATTGTTTCCTTTCCCTGAGTAATATGCAAGTCTGTAAAAGAAGTACAATTTCCATTGCATTGTTGCTGTCACACTTAAGAGATGTTTTCAGCAGAGGACTGTGGCTGTGAAGTATGAAAGGGTGATATTATTTTCACACACTTGAAGTTCAAAATTCAAGCTTACTGCTGATGGAGAGAGGAATTTTAATTTAGAAATTATGTACTCAGTTACTCTATCAGCCTGTGCCGTAAGTAGAATGTGTATTCTACCTATGGCACAATAGAAAAGGCTTGTTACTTTTGCTTTCTATTCTGAACAGGGTGTAATCAGTAGCTAATCTAAGTATAATCAAATCTTTCAATGGTCTGAGGAACATCTGTCACTCAAACACCTTAAAAATTAAAATGAAGATAAATCAGATAAATAGATAAATAGACAATGAAAATAAATAAGATCAATAAGAACAAACCACACCTGCTGGACTGTCTGCTCCAGGCCCAATTCTATAATTTTGTCATATTCTGTTTTCTGTAGCTTCAAAAAAATACAAAACATCTAATAATAATGACCTGAATTTCTAGATTAGCATTTTGTTTATTCTGAATTTAGTGTTCATTCTAGTACTATAGAGCTTTTCCAAAATGATCTTGTTGTGTCTAGCCTTGTATAATGTAAAAATCTAGTGTTCTGTAAGAATATATTAAGATGGCACAGAATTTTAAACTTCACAGGTAGACAGTAACCTATCCAACCTGGAATATTCTGTCCAGTAATAATCTCCTGCATGCTAGATGCTTTAAGGTTTAGGTATACTACAGTTTTATATAATTATAAATAATTATTAAATAATTATAAAACCACTTCTGTCTATCTTATATGGTTTAAAAGCCAAACTGAAATGATTAAATATCTTTCTTATATCTTCAATAGAAAGAAGGTTGTTTTATTTCAGGGTAATTCACATTTTAAGTAGTTTAAATGACTGTTAGAAACACCTATCAATGCCTGTTAGCTAGAGCTAATTAACAGTCAATAGGCTCTTAGATTTGTACTCACTGTTAGGTGGCATGAATTCCCATTAGGTTCCCACTGCATGCCCGTTAGGTTCCAACTTATCTACTATCATTTGCCTTTGAAAGTTGCTAGCTTCTCATATTTCCATTCTTACTGAATAACTAAAAATATCAGTTCTATGTCTAGATCTAGTGATATGCTATCGTTTCATTCATCTTTTCTCCTTCTGGGTCTTCATGAAAGGTCATTCTAAAATGTTAAGCATCATGCAAAGTGGGCAGAAGAGCTTGAATACCTCCAATTTATAGGCAAGAGAGGCTGTTGGGAATTACTGTCCTTTTGTACTTGACTGGTGAGGACACACCTCGAATACAGTGTTCAGTTTTGGGCCCCTCACTACAAGAAGGACATTGAGGTGATGGAGCATGACCAGAGAAGGGCAACGAAGCTTGTGAGGCATCTAGAGAACAAGTCTTATGAGGAGTGGCCAACTGAACTGGGGTTGCTTAGCCTAAAGAAAAGGAGGCTCATATCTTGCTGTACAATTACCTTAAAGGGGTCAAGCAAGGTGGGGATTGGGCTGTTCTCTCAAATACCAAATGATAAGATGAGGGGAAATAGCCTCAAGTTGTGCCAGGGGAGGATTAGGTTGTATATTAGGAGAAATTTCTTTACTGAAAGGGTTGTGTAATATTGGAATAGGCTGCCCAGGGAGGTGGTTGAGTAACATCCTTGAAGGTCTTCAAGAAACTTGTTGACTTAGTACTCAATAGCATGGTATAGTGGTGGAATTTAATACTAGGGTTAAAGGTTGGTCTAGAGGATCCCAGAGGTGTTTTCCAACCTGAATGATTCTATGATACTTCCAAAAAATCTCCCTCTGACCATATTGATGGGAGAATGGGTTTCATTGTTCTGACACCCACTCAAAACTTTGTCATACACAGATTCACGTGTATTGCTGGAATAGATTGGCACTTAATTTAGCTTACTAATCAACATGACTTTATTAATGTAATTCACTAACTGACATTTACAATACTTAGACTATCTGCTCATGAATACACTCTTCTAATATTTTCTGGTTAGGAGCTTATATTCCAGATAATGAAACATGCAGACACCTTCTAATATTAATCATAAATCCTGGTACTGCAAACACTTCACTGAAAAAAAAAAAGGAATACACTGAATTCACAGACCTTATCTTTTATTTATTTATTTATTTATTTTATTTATAGATTAAATTATGAAGCAATTACTCACCAGAGAATGGCATTATCTATCAAGATGACCTCAAAAATTCTTTAAGGAAATAGCATTTTATTTGGGCCTGAAAAGAGCACAAGTAATGCTTTCTTCTAATTTCAAGTCCCTTTGCTTAAGTGAGGAAGTTATGAGCTCTTTTACCAGTATAGTTTTAAATGAATAAAATGTAAATTTGGTTAAATCTTTGTTAGAGTGAGTGCAATATACGGAATGGTAAATATAAAACTATGTGAAACTAAAAGAAGGGACAAACAAGAGATATGACATCACAAATGCAAAATTTCACTGGACAGAAAGAAAAGAAAGATAGGAAGGAGGGACTCTACTATGGTTCTACCTCAGATAAAGAATACACCATTAGATCAACCCTTAATACCTAGAGAAGGTAGGAGAGGGTTTCTAAGCAGACTCTGAAAGGAAGCTTGAGTTGGAGTTTGTGTTTATCAGACACCAGAGAATCTGTTCCTCAGGCAACATTTCCTCTCTTACTCTTACTCCCACTGTTCTGGATGGTCTGATGTCTAAGAGAGAGTAATTTATGATGCAGCCCTAACAATCACAAGTACACATTCATTGGAAATTTGGCTTTGTTGACTTTGTTCAAAAAATTGCTTGCTGTTCCTTGGAACGATTTTTTGTAAGACCAAATTTTGTATCTATGGGCTTTACAATTAAAATTGATACTGAAGTTTTAGCCCATGTTGTTGCCAAATTTATCCAGAAGGAGGAATATCTACAAACAAATATATTAACCTTCCATGGAATGAGCAGCCATTTAATCTGCCCTGGTGTAATATTCTTGCTAGTTTAAATTCTGGATGAATGGAGGATATTTTATCCAAAATACTTTTCTGTCCCCATCAAACCAACTCCAAGCAGCTAGTTTCTGGTTTATATTCACCATCCCTACAACACAAATGGGAAAGCTAAATTTGCTGATGCAACAACTATAGGGATCAGGAAAGACAAATTTAAATCTGATAGCAAAATTTCTTTTTCATTTAACACATGAATATGTCAAGAAAACCTGTACTTATTAAAGAAGGTCAGAAGAAAAAGACAAGGTTGCATAACTGTCTTTTCTTGATTTTTAAGCCTTTAGCAGTATAGTCTCATATATATGCAGCTTGCTAATCATTAATTTGTCATGAAATTCAGGAGGGAATTCTTGTGCTACGATTTATTCCTTTTTTCCATTCTTGTATTTTAGAGGATTTCAAAATAAATAGAAACTCTTCAAAAACTGCACCCAAATAATTATTTTCTTTTAACAAGATTATTAGTTTATTGGTTTATGTTGAAGTGGGCTTCTCGGTTATTATATCTAATTTACAATACATTATATTTTGAAGAATGATACAATGATAAGTGCCATATTAGAGAGTCATTATTTGCAATGCAAATAATAAAGCAAACACAATAGAAATTGTGTTTCATATCCTTTTGGTTCAATGGCTTCTTCTAACTTAGTTATAGAAAGAACTGGCTCATGATTCTGTCTTTCAGCAATTTAGTATAAAATTATTTCTGTAAGTTTTGTTAAAAGGACTTTGTGTAAATTTTGAAAATTGTGCATTTTTTATGTAATTAATATTACAGTTTTAGTTAAAGCTTTGCTTCAGAGTTTTAAAGAAATAAACATATTTAAAATGAAAATATATAATAAACACATATCCATAAGTGTTTATATGTGTTTTTGTACTTCATGTAATAAAGGATATAACTGATTTTTTAGTTTGGGTATATCATAAAAAATGTAGTTTAAGGTAACTTAAAAGTTGCAAACATCATAATGATAAGGGCCAATACGTTAACAAGGCAGCAAACATGTTAGAAGGCTTCAAAATAAGCTACCTTATCTTTGTTAGGACAGGGCATCTCATCTAAAATGATGCAGTCTTGGCTCTTGACTAATACATTTCAAATTTGATCTTAGCAACGTTTATAAATACTTTAAGTGTGGGAGACAAAGGGTCATCCTCTTTTCAGTGGTTTGTGGGGACAAGACAAGGGGAAAAGGCCACAAAATGGATCATAGACCACACCAATATGAAAGAACTTCACAGTGAGGGTGAAGGAGCACTGGAACAGGCTGCCCAAGGAGGCTGTTGGGCCTCCTTCTCTGGAGATATTCAAGACCCGTCTGGACGCCTACCTGGGCAACCTGCTCTAGGGAACCTGCTTTGGCAGGGGGTTGGACCCAATGATCTCTTGAGGTCCCTTCCAACCCCTACAATTTTGTGATTCTGTGATTCTGTGAAATTTCCTGACTGCTTGTAACCAAGAAAAAGAAACATTTCTATACATTATAACTGCCTCTCATTCTTATCAAAAGCAACAACACTGCTTTTGCAATGCAGTGCAACTACTCAGACATTTATATTCATATGATTCAATGATATTAACATTAAAAGAGTAAGGGTCTGCTCTCCTGGATTAGCGTAAAATATAGGAACTGTAGTTCCCATGTAGCTGAGTCAAGTATGACATTCGTCATATCTGAGCAACCATCTGCCTAGATATAAAACCATGTTTTTATTATAGACTAAATGCTATACAGAAAATGGGTTGTTTCTAAAAACAGTCTGAATACATTTACTTAGCCATATTTAATGTTCTATGTAATTGAACAAGTGTAGCCATACCCTACTACCTGTTGTCCTCAAAAAGAGGAAGCTAGAGTTTGGACAGAGAGTAAGAATCAATGTAATAGGGGACGCAAACAGAGACTTAAGAAATAATCATTATATAAATGCACAAGTACTGCGTATATGGTGCGGAGGATGGAAGGACACAAACAGGATCATCAGCTTTGTTAATGAGCTTTTCAGTTTTCAAACTTTTTTTTTTTTTTTTTTTTTTTTTTTTCTCCAGAGTGTATCACAATTTCTTAATCTATGAGACTGACTACCTAACAAATCTCTCCATGAGCATTCATGCTGCCTTTTTGTGACCAGTTATATTTTCATCATGTCATCCTCTTAGATGAGTCAAAGTCAGTCAAGGGTAGAGGACATATAAAGGAGTTACTGTTGAAGTTTATCAGTGCAAAGTATTAAACAAGACAGAGAAATGATGAATAGAGGAGTGAAAAGTAAAAGCCAGGAACAAAAAAACATTGGAAGCATAGCTGCTGCTATTCCCTTTGGACATGGAACTAATGTCACAGGAGTCTGAGGCTGCCTCTGCTCTCTGATGAGAAGAAGGACAGAGTAAAGATATATATCCATTTTCAATTTTGAGCTAACTAATAATTTAAATGGAAAGAAAGATGATTTCTTAGTAAAAGCTGAATTCTTTGTTTTCTTTCCAAGCTGGAATTAGTTTTTTTACCTGAATCCAAAGTTCTCTCAAGGTCTGGATGATATGTTTCTCTATTTCATTACTTTCAGCAGCTTGGTAATTTGGACAGTGCACTCAGCAGTTTGGGGTATTAGGACTCCAGAAGGTTTAATTCTGCCTTACAACACAATGTAATGAACCTGTAACTTAACAGAGACCTTCTTATTATAGTCAATGACTATAGATTTGATTATTCAGCTACAAGAAAGCACAATATGGATAGCTTCCCAGAATGTTGGTGGCCACAGTGAAAGAACTCATCAAAGTCTCAGAGGTGACAAATAGCTCCTAGTCCATGTTTTACTCCAGCTGTAGTGCACTCACCACAGAAAATGCAAGGTAGCACAAGATATTTATTTTATTTCAGTAGTGCTTCTCTAACAGCCAATGCCTTCTGAGAATACACTAGTGTTGAATAAAATACTACAGACATCTCCAAAGTGAAATTTTCTAGGCAGAGGAAAAATTGAGCAAATGACATTTAAATCTGGATGTATACTACCTATAATTTCTCTGTTTTTTGTTGTTGTTTAAAGAGACAAATGAATTTCCATATAATTTTAAAACACAATATACTGTAATAATAATTCAGAATTCAAACACTTTTACATTTAATGAACCATTGAATATGTATAGCCATTCATTGTATTAGCAATAACACTTTCCAAGACAGATGTGCATCTATTGTTCTGTGTCTGATTGGGAATTCAGTGATTCAAACATGGCCAAATGGTTCTGTCACATGAAACTGTGCAAACTGACCGATATTTTCCAATGGAAGGCAAAAAAAAGGGGGGGGGGGGGGGGAGGAGAGGAGGATGTGTATCTCCATGGGAAGGTTATCAAGTTCAGATGAACAGGAGTTTGCAGACACCTAATCTTTGCCATGTTTGTTATCATTCTTTTGCAGAGCAACATGATGGGCTGGGCTAGTTGAAGAATAGCTCTGCCTCCAATATAACAGATATCTGCTAAAGGAAATGTCACTACAGCTGCTGAACCACTGTTTACAGTATAGGTGTGTTTAAGAACAATCTGTTCCTGGATCATTCTTCACTGTCCCCCAGCAATTCTCTATGTGGGAGAAGTTTCTATGAGTTCTTGATTTTGCTCAGACTAGGTCCCAGATTATTATACTCCCTGTCTCCACCAGAATCATAGGTATAATGCCTGCAACAGTGTTCTCTCTCTGCTGATAGACTCATCTTCCCTACCAAATAAAAAACTATTAAAGTTTTGACCCTTTCTGGATTTTGTAACTTTTCCATGCACGTGCATGAACTGTTTGTTTATTGCATCCAGATTTCACTCTCATTTATGTATATTCAGGGTAGGATTAGTTTCAGGCCCTAAATTAGGCAGACAAGATCTTCTCTTCTATTCCTTCACATACCTTTTATACTTCATCTTGCACAGAGGCATGTGCTTTAGGAGGAATGCATGCCTAGGACCTTAAAATTTTGGCACAAGCTTGTGGCCCTGGTTAGGTAGATTTCAATCAATTATTTTTGTTATTTTATCTTCCTTTTTGCTTTCTCTAACTGCCTCTGTAGGAAGGCTTAATCAGTTTGAAAACTTAATAATAGTATCCATGACATTGTTAAATATATGGTAAATCTCACATTTCCCACAAAATCCACCAGTAGCTTTTGCTTTCTGGATGACTGGTGTCTTCCATGAATGTAACCCATTGATAGTTAAATGAGCAAAAGTTTTATTTTCAACAAAACACAACAACGCAAAAGCAAAAACCTCACCATATAAACATTGCAATGCATTCATCGCTTTAAAATGTGTACTTTGAATGCCCAGTGTAGCAAATAACAAAGTGTAAGTGAAAAGCATGTGGTTCAGTCTCTATTCATGTAGTGTTCAAGTGCTCAGCATCCTGACCAGCTTTTGCCAAAAAGATTTTGAGAAGCAACTTACCATAACGTTTGTGTTTGCTGGTGTCTTACATGTACATGCCAGTCAAGCTCATTCAGTCACTAGCTGTAAAAGATGAATTAATATTTGTAGTCTTGGTCATGCTATGGGTATAAATCTGACATCTGCTCTCAGGAAGAGAAGAAACACTTAACTGTAGATATTACTGTAGATAACTGCAGCTGTAGATATTGTGCAGGTACTATGCAATATTATTATTTTGAGAAGGGCTATTCTTTGGAAATGGTTGTGACTGGTATGCTATGGTACTAATTCAATCTTTTAACATCCCATTTATAGGCTATGCCCTATGACAGAGAAGTAAAACCTGAGGGTTGTAAAATGTGTTTCATGTTTGCAGGTTGAGTATTTTGGTTCTGCATTTTAAGAATATTAATCAGCAAGAAATATGTCTTATCAGCATTTTTTTTCAGAACTGTTACAGTGCATGTGGAAAATGCATTTGAAAGAATCCAACAGAAAAGGCAGAAATGTTAACTTTTTTTTTTTTTTTTCCTTTTTTTTTTTTTTTTTTCCTGAGAAGAGAATACAATGGTTTAAAGCATTTGAATGCAAGTCTGCATGTTAAATTCAATTCTCTAGCCTCTGGGACTGTTTGTGGGGATGAGGATCTCTCTCTACTTTCTCTTGAAAAATCATGAAATCTTGCAGATTTTCACTTTGTTAAAAGTGTTTTATTGTCAAAGTTCACATTTTAGCTTCCCAATTATAATAATTTAGGATTTGGGTTTTATATAACAATATTCTCTTGTCTCTCATGACAGAAAGTTCTAATTTCCAGTTGGTTTTGAACCAGTATATCTTTAAAACAGAGAATACATCTCTCCGATGTGACTGAAGGAAGGAAAATTATGCACTGAGATATGCTATATCAGCCTGTATCCAAGGACACTGAAATAATCGATGTCCTTCAAGGCCAATCTCCACCATAGCTGAAAAGTTATGGAGACTGGAGAAGGACTCCAAATATTAGAGAGAGGGAAATGTTAAAAATCCATTTTCAAAAAGACACAAAATTAAACTAGAAGAGCTAAAGGGCAGTGAGCCTTGATCTCTGCGAAAATTACAGAGGCCTCTTTGAGCACATTTCTAGGCACAAGAAGGAGCAGAAGGTGATTGGGAACAATCAACATAATTTAGCAGGTGTAAATTTTGCCTCACCCACTGACCTGGCTCTGAAGATTGAATAATTGGATGAGGGGAGTAGATATTAGTAGATATTAGGACAAGGTTTTGGACATGATCTGCCACAATACTCTGATATCCAAACCAGGATACTATAGTCTGGATGGGTAGATAAATAGAAGAGTTAAAAATCAATTGAATGGTCGTGGATTCATGGATTTTTCTCAACCTGTAGGCTGGTAAGTGGACTACCATAAAGATAGTAACCTGGGTTCATGTCCTATTTAAATTCATTTTTTAATGACTTGGAGGAGATAATGACATACTCTTGAGATCTTTTGCAGCTGACACTTAACTGGAGACCTAATTTGTTTGAGAGCAGAAGGACTTAGGCTGGAGGAACGAGGAAAAGGAACTTTGTGAGATTCACCAAGGACAAAGTCAAAGTCAAAGCCAACCATACCCTGCACTGCATCAAAAAGCATGGCCAGCAGGACAAGGGAGGTTACTCTCTCTCTCTAGTCTGCTCTTGTGAGACCCCACTTGATGTCTGGGGGCCTGGGGACTCTGGGGCCCCTAGAACAAGAAGTACATAAACCTATTACAACAAGTCTAGAGGAGGGGCACAAAGATGATCAAAGGGCTGGAGGACCTATCCTATGAAGACAGGCTGAGGAAGTTGGGTTTGTTCAGCCTGGAGAAGAGAAGGCTCCAGGGAAACCTTATAGCAATCTTCCAGTACCTAAACAGAGCCTACAGGAAAGCTGGGGAGGGACTCTTTGTCAGGAAGTATAGTGATGGGATGAGTAATGGCTTTAAACTGAAAGAGGGTACAGTCAGATTAGTTATAGGAAAGAAATTCTTTACCATGAGGGTGGTGAGGCATTGGAACAGTTTGCCCAGAGACATCGTGGATGTTTCATCCCTGGAAATGTTCAAGGCCATATTGGATGGGGCTTTTAGCAATCTGTTCTAGTGGAAGGTGTCCTTGCCCATGGCAGGGGGGTTGGAACTAGATGACCCTTCCTACCCAAGCCATTTTATGATTCTATGATACATATCTCACTGAAGATATATCAAAAAATATATGTCTTCATGTTTCCCCATGAAGCCAGTGGCTCAGTGATAGTATAGTTTCTCTCCATCCTGGGAAGTTTTCAGGACCTAACTAGATAAAGCCTTGAGCTGCTTGGTCTGACTTCTCAGCTGACATTTGAGTAGGAGGTTGGATTACTTTTCATTTTATTTTTTTTAACTACCATTTCTTTACTTTCTGAATTGTATGCCCATGAAGACATAATTCCATAGGCATAGGTACTCAATTCCATAGGCATAGCTAAAGTACTCAGCACCAGGATAGAGAAGTATTCCTTGAACCTCTCCAAACCCTTTCAAAATTCTAAACCCTTTGAAACTCCAATAGGAATTAAAAATAATATAGGAAATAACTGTTCTTTCAAGATGAGGAAGTTCTCTGACAGTAGGATAGAGCACAAACACACTTGAATTAAGTAGGAGAGCACCAGCAGCAATAAGTAGATATTTCAAGTATTTAGGGAAACAGCCTGTCTCATAGAACTCTTAGTTTGCTAAATTTAACAAAGAATTATAGCTGTTATGTAGCATTTCTGAATTATTTTTTGCCAGTTCTGTAGTAAGAACTGATTTCTGATATTCTGATATTCTCTGAAAGAAATAAACTGAATCACACGACACGGCTGACTTCTTCACTCATCTGTCAGTCAGGAGAAACACCACGACATTCTTTCATGAAGCTGGAATAAAAGTGACAGTGATATCCCCTTTCTTGATCCTGTCTGAGAAATGAAACAAAATGTTGCTTGCCTGTAGCTAGTCAGATGAGAGAAACTCATGATAAACAGCTGGCATGACATGCACATTTCCCAGACATATAAAGAAAAGGTACATTATATACTTCATATAAATATGTGTTTAAAATCCCTTCCAATAACATAGTTACATTACAGTTTTGGAAATTGTTCTTCCTTTAGTAATTTTATCAAACCATTGAAACCAATGAGACTTTTCATCTGTGTAAATTTTGGCAAATCAGTTTGGTGTGTATGACACAAATCTTGACACTCATATAAGCAGACTTCATTTTAAAGTTCTATTGATTACTGATCCTCTGAAAGGGTGGAGTTTTAATCTTCATTGTATTCCTGTATAAACACACAGAGCCGTAACATTTAATTGGGATTCATTGAAATTGCACCATTCATTGGAATTGCAGTTTTAAGTGGCTCTCAACTCTAGATATACATGTACATTCTTCATTAGAAACATTATCTGAACTTGAATTTGCTTGCTTTTTAAACTATTTTTAAATATAATTATCTTTATTTATTTAACTCTATTTAAAAGAGCTTTGACAGAGTTGGAAAAACTATGATGTAAACATCATTTAATTTTGTTTGGAACATATTTTTCTGATGAAAACTTGGTTAGCAGTGATTGACTAATTACGGAGATCAAAAAAGCAATTAAATTCTGAAGAACAAGTTTCTGGACCGCAGCACCTTAAGTTTTTTCTCCTCTTCCTTCCCATGGATGTTTTTTAGCAGGTACTGCAAAATGTTTTGGAATTAATCATCTGGAGAAGTATCACACCTAAATTTATAAATAAATATTTTGGGAAGAGATGGATAATTTTTATCTGTCTGTTAATTATGAATTATCCTGTAAACTCAGTCTAATTAAATGAAACATTTCATATGTTTTATTAATCCAAAGCTATAGACTGAATGAGTCTTTTTGTTTACATTCAGACAGGTATTATAATACCCGCTTATCTGTAAGCCATCAGTTATTAGGTTATGAGATTAATTTTCGAACTATGTTTTTGCCTTTCCTTAAACTGAACTTTTATGTTAGCTGAAGACATTGTGCCTTGGTCTTAATATACATTTCTTACCCACCTGTCTGCTTTGCAATATGTTCATAGTCAGGACAGACATTAACATATTTGGACTATATCCAAAAAATTCACTGTTGGTCTCACATGAGCAAATTCTGGATGTCTAGATAGCACTTCTGAATTTCCATATCACATCAGTAGATCTGTTGGCACAAAACCTTTCTGATAGAGTTTCTTTCATCAGAATCTGATGGAAGCTGCTTTTTGACTGTTGGACCAAAATGACAAGCTGGCCAATACAGCCAAGGCTTTTATACTTTAAGCTCTGAGTCACTTGTTTTCAGTGACTCCTCCTACTCTCCATTGATTTCTGTCGGTATTCACAGAAAACATGGAGGAACCCACTGACTTTATTATGCATAAATTATTCCCTTGTCTGAAAGGCAGTTGCAGGAATTTAAATGCTCCATTTGCTAAGCAGATGGATTGGTAAATTGTTTTTACATGTTAATGATTGCTAATTTAATGGCAGTAGGAGAAAAGAAGAAAAATACTTTGAACACTTTGCCCTTCTGAAACATTTCAGCATCTATTATTCTTTCAACCCTTCATCTGGAATAAATAAATAAATAAATAAATAAATGCAGGAAAGAAAAAAATGGGAATGGTGTAAATGGCAATCTGCCTAGAATCTAAAGTTCGATACTGCTTCTTGTATCTCTGTTGCTGTCCTTCTCTTTAGTGCTTGCAATTTGAAAGACAGCAATAATCATAGTTTCTAAGTGTCTGACATCCTAGAGAAGGCAGATAAAACCTGTATCAAGACTCACTGGTCCTTTTGAACAGAAAGACATAATAAAATTTCTGTGTGTTAATAATCTAGATGAGTCTAGATGACTCTCATGATTTTAATTGAAATCTCTTGAAGGTATACACTGTTTTGGGGTGAGCATCTCAGCACTATATTTTTCAAAGATCAAAAAGTTCTCCTACTATGGCTAAGTTGAGTCAAGAGAAAGAAAGGAGCTCTTCTTACTCAATAGAGAAAAGACAGCAATTTTTGTTGTTGTTGTTTTTGTTTGTTTGTTTGTTTGTGTAATAAATGGCTCAGTCTTCAAAATAGGACTATAATCAAAAGTTTACAATTTATTAAAGGAATAGAGGTAAGCAAACAGCTCTGGGTGCGCCGGGAATCTCTGCTCCACCAAGACGCACACCAGTTACATCAAGCAGCTGATTTTTATGCTCCTAGGCTAATACATATTCATTACTACTTCTAAAAAAAGAGAGGGTTATTATAATTAGTTTCCGGAATCCAAACTTCCTACTGGAGCATGCGTATCAGTCTCTGGTGGTCCCTCTGGGGGTCTCTCGTGCTGAAGGCTCATAGTCTTCCTCCCTCTTGTCCTTCTCCTTTGTCCAACTTGGCTGTATGTCAGAGACTTGTGCAACATCCCCTGCAAGCTTTATCTTTTAGTTTTTCTTCAGCTCTCCCCATCTCCTTAATCTCCTAGCCAGATATCAGAGACTTGCATAGTGTCCCATGCAATAGTCATAATAGTTAGCAGTTATTCTGAAACCCCCCAGATATCAGAGACTTCAAGGAAAAACCTACAAATACATTTCCCTTCAAGCTCTCTACTGACACGAATTGCTAAAACATTCCTTTGCAAAATACAAGAATAATATACATTAACCACTCTGTTTTTCTTAGACTTGTGGTTATACAAGGGTATGTAAGACAGAAGGTCACATTCATCATACCATGCAGCCCTAGCATTGTTCCATACTGACACAAATCAGATGAACATATCTCACAGTTTGTTTGTTTCCTTATTTCACTGTTTCTTAGTTCAGTTCCAAAGTCAATAAGAGAGATACAGGAATACCCCAGATTTTGATGAAAATACAATTACAATATCATTAAAGCTTTAAGCAGAAGGGTGTCTGAACTCAAAGACAAAGGTTGTTGGATGAAGAGAATGTCCCCTTTTTGAGAATCTGTGATTCAATTTAATTTACCCATTAACAAACATATCTAGCTAAACAAAACATAATAAAAATAATAATAATAATAATAAATAAATAAATAAACAGCTTCCCAAGCTGCACTTTGATTTAAGCAATATTTTTTTTTAATATGTAGTATTATTTTCTGTGCTCCTGGAGAAAAAAGAAACAAACAAACAAACAAACAAAAAAGCAAAGGTGTGTAAAGCAAAGATCAGTCTTCACTTGTGAAAAGCATTTGGATTTTAATATCACAGAGTCAAACAATGTTAGGGATTGAAAGGGATCTTGAAAGATCATCTAGCCCAATCCCCATGCCAGAGCAAGAACACCTAGATCAGATAACAGGAACACACAGGAATACATAAAGATATAATTATATATAATTAGATATCATATGCATAATCATATATATTATTTAAATTATATTTTGTATTTATCTATATCATTATATGTAATATATAAAATGTATTATATATTAATTATTATTTTAATAAATTATTATTAATGTATTATATTATTATATATTATTACATATTGTATATATAATAATATTATATATTAATGTATATATAATATATAATGTATACATCATATATAATATAAAATGTATATTATACATTATATTATATATTATTATATATAATATTTATGCATTATGTGCATAATCATATCTATTGTTATTTTAAATATATTTATATTATATTATATTATAAAGCTATAATTAGAAGGGTAAGCATATATTATGGTATTGCAGGGAAAGGAAGATAAGGTGAAACTGCCACTCACTGAGTCAACAAATTCTGATATAACTCAAAGCTATAAAGAATTTTGCCTATAGAAGTCTTTTTTTTTCATGGCTAATAATCTAATTTATATTTTTAAGACTGCTTCAAAGAAAAAAACACAAACATTATTATAATTATAGGTCATTACTTGTGTATTTCCATAAAACACAAAATATATTAAGATCAATAATTAAAACAATCTTTCTCAACTTTTTCAATATCTCTGTAGAGGCTTGCTTGAGAAGGGAGTCTCTTATGATGAGTACATCACTTTGTCACTTCTTCTTCCCTTTTTCTTTTCCCCACAATTTCTATGTACATGTGTTAGTCTTAGTTTGATATTTCTTTAATTAACATTTTCGTCAAATTGCAAAGGGAAAATATAGATCTTCAGTGTTTCTCGGGTTGTCATTATAAATCTGACGTTACACATAATCTACTATCTGTAAAATAACTGCATAATGTTTATAGTGCTTAAATGTCTTACCTTTGTCTCAGTTCTCTGTCTAGAGTATCAGGCCACACTACAGTCATTTAACACCTTAACTATTGGGCCCTGCCCTTTGCCTTTCATATTCCTTCTTGCAAACCTGTTTGATACCTTTCTCTGTGGGTCCTCACACTTAATGTTTGCTTGAAGTATCACACATGTGGATCCCAGTGATTATCTCTGTACTTCTGGGTTATGTTCCTTTCCTTTCCCCCTTGGATTCTCTTTACTCAAGGTATTTTTTTCCGAGTGCAAGCATTCATTACTTTTTTTCGTAGTTTTGGTTAAAAAACTGGCTATTTACACTTGAGCAGGTTATAACCATAGTTACTGTCCACAACAAATCAAACTAGGAACGAACTAAGTGGAGATATTTTCATGCCTAGAACTAGAGGTGGGAGAAGAGCATAAGTCTAAATCTCATTATTGCCACCCGAGAAGTGCTAGTATTTCAGAATAAAATACCTTTTATTCTGTCCAGATACACTTTAGACAGTAAACATAATCTATTTCTGTCATTTCTCAGTGTCTTCTCTCAACTGAGAGAATCTGAATTTTTCAGTCCCTGTCAATTGTCCTTTCCATTCATCAACCCACCTGACATATGCTAAATTGTCTCCATCCTACCTAACTGGCACTAGCTGTATAAAACTGATTTTTCTGGTTTGCTGTCAAAGCATTCTTTGCTAAACATGTTGGCAAGGCCAATTTCTGCTTTCATACAGATACAGAATAACTCAAAATAAAATTGAATGACTCCAAATTTATACCATTATATGTCACAGGGGAATTTGTGCCTTGGCAACAATAGATGCTTCTTCGTTTAAAGATAACGCTGTGAGTGTATATCTACAGAGAACATTTTTGTATAGCCAGCTTACTAGCCTCATTCTAACTGCAACAGCACAAAACTCAGTATGGGCTAATTTGTCATCTTTCACTTTGACTATAGTGAAGATGTACCTCATATATTACAAAATTTCTACTGGAAGAGCAGAAGGTTATTATAAGCAACTTAGATTTTCTAAATTATTTTCTTAGTATCACATCAGATTTTTCAGTGTTTATAGGTTTTTTCCTTAGGTTCAATATCTATATTTTTATTTAATTTTGTCATCCGGTAGAATGTTGCCACAACTGTGAACATTTCCAAACATGGATGTAAGATTTGTTTTAAACAGTCTTTTCACAATTTGTCACTTTTGAATTTGCTGTACTGCATGTCTTGCAAAAGAACAGTACCAAAATGAGATCAAATTTCAAAACACACACTTTCTCAGCAAGTTTATCAAATAGCAAAATATATTAAAATAGCTTCTGAGAATGAGTAATAGCAAAACAGCGAACAGCAGTACACTCCTGACAATATTGACTGCTCTTTCCATAAATAAAGCATCTGTAATTCAAAGCCACCATCAGCTTCAAAAATAGTATGAAAGTTGTTGCACAATACATATGTAAAGATCAAAGCAACTTTATAAGTATTAGCATGCTACACAGGGAATTTTAGGAACATTGGTTTGCACTATTATTGTTACTGAATAAATGCAGTATCATATGATATTTTGCTTAGTCTTCCAACGGTCACAGAATGGAATAAAAATGTATAATATGTGATACCACACTTGAGAAACCTGTCAATGTCAACACATGATTCAATACCATGTGTTTAATTATTATTGTTCTTTTAAAAAAATCTTATGATTACATTCTTTTAATGAGTGCTATGAATGTTACAGAATTACCTCAGTAGAATTTACCTCATTATAAGATATAGCTGCATTATAGGATACAAAGTCTTAAAGTAATTTCTGTAAGATTTTTAATTATTATTATTATTTTAAAATTCACTGGAATAAAATTGCTTGCTTTTAACTTCTTTCTCTGCATTTACATAAAACTATAGTATTTTTTAAAAATGGAGCATTCTATACTATCAAGAAAACAGATGTCTTTGTATTCTAGACCTTAGATACACACATTTGTTTTGATCTCACTGTTTACTGGCATACAACATTACATTATTTATGCATAAAATACACTGCTAAATCAGAATTTCAACAATTATTAGTGCAAGTCTTACATCTTCTCTGCCTGTTTTTTAATTACTTGATTTTGTTTGATTTTATTCACAAAATAATTAGCTTACTAAGCATCTAATTATTGCCAAGGCATGTTTTATACAGATCTTCACCACTGTGTAAACATTGCATTAGTGAACACTGTAACACTTGAGATGTTCGCCATCCAGCCTACTAAAAGCAACATTTTATTGAGGTTAGTAATTTTCTTTAAAAAGCTGTGTTTAATTTGCTTCAGTCCATAATGTTTCCACATTGTTTTTGCTTTCTAAACCCAAAGACAGATGTAGAAAATACTTTTCTGAGCAGGCTTTTGAAGCTGAAGATCAGGGCAGACTTTTAACCTATTATTTTCAGACAGTGAAAGCAGTGTCTTTCACATTTCTTGAGATCTTCTCTTCCTTTTTAAATATTAGGCAAGTCTGTTTTCTAAATCCATGTTACATATAAGCATCATTTAAGAACTGATTAGAAAATGCAACATACTGTAAATTGTACCAAATAGAGTTCTTGTCAACCACTAAGCTAAGGGTCTTTGACTCTTATTCCTTGAAACAAAAATCCTGAAATGGAAAAGTCTGTTTCAAGGTTCAGTCTACACCAGGCCCAGTGGGAAGAGGCCTGCTAAAGAAAGAATGCATACCCCTAGAGAGATGTGAATTCTTTCATTTACATGTGCTCTCTTGGCGGATGAAAGTGTGACACTGATGGTCTCCCTAGAGAGAGCTTAAACCAACCTTACCAGTTGGATGAGAAAGATAGTGGCCATGACAGGTGACCAGGGAAAAGTATATGGGCTTAAAAGAAAGAGGATAAGAGAAAGTCCTGGAAGTTAGCACTAAACCACACCATTAAAAGATAATACATTTAAAAAGCATTTATGTAAAGGACTTGGAAAAAGGGAACACTTCTAAACTACCACATTACTTTTCCCTCCTCTTATATTTATTTATTTATTGCAAATCAGAAAATACACTTCATAACTGCCTAATATTACATTTGAATTGGATTAATTATTTTATTGCAATTGATTTATTACATTATTCTGAAAATAAAACTTGGATTAGTTGGCAAAAATATTTTACAAATGTGATTATGCTTATATTGCAGCACTGAATAAAAAGCACAGTGTTGTGCAGAAACAGTTTTATATGTCTTTTATTTCCTTCTGTTAGTACCATGAAATATTTCACTTTATGATGAGCTATTAAAGACAGAAATTAAAAAAAAAAATAAAAAGGAAAAAAAAATCCTAAGCTTCTGTGTAGGTAAAAGTTCAAAAGACCTTATATAAGAGATTATTATAAAGAAGACTATATTTTACTCAGCCAAAACCGAAACATAGTAATGTGTGCAAAAACAATATTATTTGCTAACAGTTTTTTGACATCTTAGACATAATGTCAGCATCTAAAATGGGCATGCTATAGTCTGCACAGTTCTAATTATCTTTTAGATGCCTTTGCCTGATATTGATTGCCGAGTACAGTTCTCAACACATAATAGTGATTTAAAAGGATAATTCTTGATTAGGTCTGTGAAAAATTTATCTTCACACCTATTAGCCAGCTTTTTATAATTAAATGACATGATGTTAGATTTGCATGCAGATGTACATCAATAGAAAGCATAAAATGGGTATTTATAGAAAGCAACTGTATATTCTTTGTTGTGATAATGTAAAAAGAGAGTAGCTTGATGCTTCTCCTTTAGTGCATTTAGAGCAGATTTGGGATTTGGGCAAGCAAACTCTACATGTTTGGGTCTTAATTTTTTTCATTTCATGCTTATAATGCAGTATGAGGGAGCTCTTTTGCACATCTACATCTACTGCTTTCAGAGGACAATTAGAGTCTCAGTTTAACTGAAGATTGCAAGATTGTTCAAAGGCCTCTCCCTTAAATTTTTCCAGTCCCCAAGTACAAACTGAATATTGTAGCTATAGTTTATTAGCTAAGTAACATTGCCTCCAAGCAACATTTGTTAGGGAGTTAATTATACTTCAGGCACAGCTACTGTCTTTCACCAGCACATTACTGTTGAAGAAATAATTTGGCCCTTTCACTCTTGTCTGACTATCATGGATTTAAAAAGGATTAAAAAGGATTTTTGTCACCATGGTATCCTTACTATTTCCCCCCAAAAGTAAACTCCCCCTTCCCCCCCCCCCCCCCCCCCGAATTTATCATTAGCAAAAAGTAAATGACTATGTATATGTATATATATTCTGGCATATGAAAGGATGTGACATTTAGCACAAGAGACAGGAAGAGAAAATGCATTTTCCTCTGCTGTGATGTAGTTATAAAAAATATCTAACAATTTGGTCTAGTATTACGTCTTTCTTTGTTGTTAAAACAGTTGGTCAAAAATTATTCTATGACTCCTATAAATACAACGAAATTTTCAATTTCTTTATTCATTGGCATGGCCTCGTGATGGCATTCCTTTCCTATTCAACTTTGATAGAAGACTTCAGTCTTCTATCAAGAAGACTTATTAATATTCAGTATTAATAAGTTCTGAAAGGGAATACCTTGCCTTTGTGTTGCTTGTCACAAGAAAGGTTATTTCATTACCTCAAAATGATCACTTAGCTACACTGCCAAATAATGTCTAATTAGTCAATGTCTCAGTAGGGGCCACAGAGACTATATTTAACATTTAAATTTTACTTATTTCTTCTCAAGGACATATAGGGGACCCCAAATCATTTATATGTAAGATTGAATGTCATGTTAAATTTCTGATCTGTTCCCACATAGGAAATTGGAAATTTTCCACTTTTTATTTTATATCTGATTTAATAGAAGATAACAGGACAATTTACACCTTTTTCTTTACCACCTGAATGTGGTAAAGAAAACCTGTGGTTTTCTGGTGCTTGTGAGATTGAGCAGCAGAGTGGGTCCTTCAGGAAAACAACATTCAGAGACTGTTAGAAGACACAATAGCATGGATTGAAATACCCTTCTAAGAAAACCTCGTCTGTTGTTATCACATATTTTTAAATTTTGTAGTGAGGTGCAGACAGGATTAAACTCCTCCTGGTTTGTATGACCACAGTAGTTCAAATGTAATGTTAGGAAACATTCTTATTTCTCTATCAATAGCTAGAGTAGATAAACAGATATGATTCTTGTCCCACATGTGTTTACTTAATCCTGAAAACACATTTCACTCTTATGAAATAACAATAAAAGATCTGTTGTTTTGTTTTTGTCTGGTTGGTTGTTTTGCCCTTAAAAGGACTGTTTTATTGAATTAGCTGTCAGATTGCAGGTGTGAATTCAGTTACAGTATTTTTGTCTCTGCTCACTACAAATTTCCAGCAAGTATTTTATCATACACTTTTTTTATAAACTCACAACCTAACTAAAGTGAATCCATTTCAGCATCCAAGGAAATGTTTCAGATCATCATACTTGGTGTTGGATTACTTTATTAGTTTTGCTCAGGATTAAATACTGATTACACTATTAAGAAAGTCTTTCTCTGACTTCACTTAGTTTTGTCTCAGCAACAGTTTACTGCTGATTATCTTCTCTTTAAACTTATTCTATAATGTGTTCCACATGCAGAACTACAATGGCCTGCACTGGGAGTTGTATTCTTGATCTATTGGCTCCAAGATCTGAGGAAGGAAATTAAGCTAATATAAAACTACTCCTTCCTCTCATTTATCCCTATCCTGAAGGTAAAAAAAAAAAATTAATAAAAAAAATAAATAAAATAAAAGTTGTTATCATAGAGAAACCTTGAAACTCTATATATTTACTTAATTTGAAGACAGGGATTTCACAGACAAAAATGGTGCATATGCACTCCATAGTGCATATATATGGAAACTGATGTTCTGAATGTACCACACTTGCTATATTTTATTTGATCATCAGAGATCAAAGCTTACTATCCCTCTGCAGACTGCTGGTGTTTTTACAACCTTGTGATAAATCCTAGACACATTAAAACTGGTGTGATTAGTAAGAGAAATATACAGATACCAGCTAAAGTGTTAATGTCATCCAGCATTATCTGAGGGAGATTTCTTTGCACGTGAAAGGAAACAATGCCAATATTAGAATATTTTAATCATGTTATTATTATCATGTTACTAATACCATCCAACAGCTACAAATCATTATGGTAGCATATCCAGACATGCCAATTTTGTTTATGTGTGTGATCTGTTGGTTGTTTTTTAAATGCAAAGTGGTTCATTATCTTACATTTTGGAGTTGAAAATATGATACGATCAGTTGACCAATGACAGAGGAAAACAAACAAACAAACAACAACAAAAAGGTGCTCCAGATCTCTCCTTGTGCTTATTTTTCCAGTGTGGTAGGACAGCTAACCACATATGTAAACTCAAATTCAGTGACAAATTTAGAATTTTTCCATTTTGCTGGTCTCTATAGCACCAAACCCTCAATCTTTTGGGGGAAGCAAAAAATAAAGCCCAAAGTTGTTATTTCTGAAATGTACTTTCTAATAATCCCCAAAGCTATGAAAGTTTCAGATAAAAGGTTCCATTTTGGTTCTGTATTTATTTCTGGACTTGGAGAAGGTATCTGTCACAGCTGTGAACACTGATCAGAAATGAGCTAAGAAAAGTTGACATCATGATGAAATTAAAGTCCTTGCCTGTTCTTGACAGAGGTGACATGCAAGCTAATACATTTCTTTCAGTTTACCTGATGAAATTTATCCAGACACTCCATGGATCCAACTCACTAGGAAGGTCCAAATTCAACCTGCTTAATAGAAAAGAAAAACCCCTAAGTGAGTCATATGATTCATTGTAAGAGATTCTGTCTTGATAAATAATGATTTTGATCATATTCAGCTGAGTTGTTTCTATTCTGAATCTTTTGTAACATAATACAAGTGCTTTCATATGTTTGGAGGAGGGAGCTTCTGGGATAGTTCTTTGTTCCTTCTACTTTTTTTTTTTTTTTTTTTTAAGTAATGGAAGGATGGAAGGTCAAACAGTGTAGTTACATTTTACTCAGGTGTGACTTGCTCCTTTCTTTTTCTCCTGTGTATGGCCTCCTGGGACTCCATTCTCTCCTACAGGATGATAGAGAGAATAGTTTGATGAGAGCTGGTGATAGAGAGAATATATGATAGAGAATGGGTTGAAGAGAGTTCCTCACTGTAAGAATAAAATGGAGCCCCTGGAGTGGTTAAAGGAAAGAAAGTAACAAAAAAAAAAAAAAAAAAAAAAAAAAAAAAAAAAAAAAAACACAAATAAAATCTTTCTCTTTTTAGTTGAACTTGTGATTGCTGGGTGTGTGATCTGGGAATTCATTCTTTCTTGGATTCATGGAAAAAATTAATGAAAGAAAGAAATATAAAGATATTTAACTTATTTATTTATTAAAACTTTCTTTCTAATCTTCTTTCTTTTCAGTGATGGAATTGTACTGTTTTTCTTCTATTGCTTTTTACTGTGGTCAGAATTACCCCTCATGGGAATCTACATACATAAATGTAAATTGTTATCACAGAATCACAGAATTTCTAGGTTGGAAGAGACCTCAAGATCATCGAGTCCAACCTCTGACCTAACGCTAGCAGTCCCCACTAAACCATATCCCTAAGATATGGTTATGCTGTAATGACTGGCTTACTACCATCTATGTTAAGAAATAAAACATCATTACACTTCACATTTATTTCAGGGGAAGTTCTTGTTCATACCAGATACCATCAGCCTTATAATAACTCATTCTGAGTTAATCTGAAGAGTAATTAAACTTTCTGAACACTCTTGTGAAAACAAGGATAGTGTGAATGAGATCAAAATATCAATCAACAAAGGTATCAATAGACAATACAGGTAAGACATAATTCAGTCTTTACTAAGCTGTGAAAATATCATATAACATCAAGAAAAAAAAATCCAACACAAGAATCAATATTAATTTTATGATTTTGTTGTTGTTGTTGTTTCAGTACTTACAGAGAATGTCTACTAAAGGGATGCTCTTTAACTGGTGTCTCAGTGAGTGACCAGTAAGTTAAATTCTGTTCCTTCAGAAGCACAGTCTGATAGCATGCAAAGTATAAATTCCAATTCACTTATGCACAATATTAGTTCCAGTTGACCTTCACTGTGAGTGCTTATGTAAGGGAACATTTATAGGAAAGCAGTATATTCATTTGCAATTCTTTTTTATCTACTACCTGGAAAGAGATTTACTGCACCAAATTAAGTGGGAAATCTTATTTAAAGAATCTTGCAACAGATTTTGGAACTGACTTAAATAAATCTGTAATTAAAACATTTAAAACATATACTACAAAGAACTAGAACTTGCACAAAAGACAGAACTCCTGAATTTGTTCTGACATAGGGAGTCCAGACCTTAAGGTGAAATCACATAAGAAAAATAAATTTAACTTATTCAGTACTGTTTATTTAATCACTTACCACTGGCTTTTACTATGAAGACTATGTCATACTACGTTACCAAAATACCCTTTAACAGCTATGAATTATAATGAATTTCAGTGCATGGAATTTAAATGGCATAATTCAGCACTGGGTTTGTTTTCATCCCTTATGGATCAGTTTTTATGCATGGTCATTGTCTTCTGTGAGTGCTCCAATGTGCTCAGGGGAGCCTCAGAATGGATGACAAAATCTGATAAATAGCAGAATATCAATGCTAAGCTTTCCCACACCCAAGGCAATGACACCTCTGAATTCACTGGCTCTGAACTCGCTGGGGAACTCCCATGTTTCTGTACAAAACCTCTCAAGGGAAATGGGAATTTTTTGTAAGATAAAGCTGGAAGGTCTGGAAAGCAAAAATGTCAATGGGAGATGCTGTTTTCTGTCTAGATCAGATACTTTAAAAAGCAGTCTTTGTGTTTGGCTTTTCCAGATTTTCCATGAGTTACCTGGAAAGAATAGTTCAATTAATTTCTACCCTGGCTTTCATTTTTGTGAAATTCATTTAAAAAGAAAATAATGAAGTAAGATGAATGAAACAGACAAAAAAAAACTTCATTGTTTTTGACTGTATTTACAAGCATTATTTTTGCCTTAGACTAAACATACAACCTGACTGCAGCCTAAGACAAAGGAATAGACTTGGCTTCCTCAAAACACGAGGCAGCATTGCCAGAGAGAAAGCAAGTGAAAGATTCTCAAAATGATCTTTTGAAGAATGTTTAGTTTATGCTCTATAACATTTAGCATTTTCTACCCTGTGAACATTATTTTCTCATGCTGATGGATATTCAAATTAAATCTGAAAACACTATTCCTGACCCTTGCCTCTTCTCATCATGGCTCTGAGTAGACTAATAAGCTCTGCAAAGTCTTCATCTTTTCCCCAGGTCCAACCCCCTGTCAAAACAGGTTCCCTAAAGTAGGTTGCCCAAGTAGGTGTCCAGATGGGCCTTGAATATCTCAAGAGAAGGAGACTCAACAACCTTCCTGGGCAGCCTGTTCTAGTGCTCCATCACCCCCACCATGACGAAGTAAGTTCTTTCGCATGTTGGTGCAGAACTTCCTGTGCTCCATTTTGTGGCCATTTTCCCTTGTCCTGTCCCCACAAACCACTGAAAAGAGGTTGGCCAAACCCCTCTGTCTTCCACACGTCAGGTATTTATACACATTGATGAGATCCCCTCTCAGTCTTCTTTTCTCCAGGCTGAACAGACCCAGGTCTCTCAGCCTTTCCTCATAGGGAAGATGCTCCAGGCCCCATACTGTCTTTGTGGCCCTCTGCTGCACTCTTTCAAGGAGATCCCTGTCTTTTTTTGTATTGGGGAGCCCAGAACTGGACACAGTACTCCAGGTGAGGCCTGACTAGGGCAGAGTAGAGGGGGAGGATCACATCCCTTGACCTGCTGGCCACACTCCTTCCATGCACACCAGGATCCCATTGGACTTCTTGGCCACAAGGGCACACTGCTGTCTCATGGTCAACCTGTTGTTCACCAGGACCCCCAAGTCCTTCTCCTCAGAGCTCCTCTCCAGGAGGTCATCCCCCAGCCTGTACTGATACATGCAGTTGTTCCTTCTCAGGTGTAGGATTCTACACTTGCTCTTGTTAAACTTCATTTTGTTTCTTCCGGCCCAGCTCTCCAACCTATCCAGATCTCACTGAATGGCAGCACAGCCTTCTGCCATGTTGGCCACTTCTCCTAGCTTTGTATCATCAGTGTACTTGCTGAGGGTGGACACTATTTTGTAATCAAGGTCATTGATTATGTTGAACAAGATTGGACCCAGCACCGACCCCTGGGGAAAAAAAGTGCTATTGTGCATCTCACAAAATCAGAGCATGGTTGAGGTTGGAATGGACCTCTGGGGTCATCTGCTTCAACACCTCTGCTCAAGCAGGGTCTCCTACAGCTTCTTGCCCTGGACCATGTCCAGATTGCCTTTGAATGCAAGGATGGAAATCAAACTCTCTGAGAAAACTGTTACAGTGTTTGGTCAGCCTCACAGTTCAGAAGTGTTTCCTGATGTTCAGACAGGGTCTCCTTTGTTTTGGTTTCTGCACATTGCCTCTTGTCCCGTCACTGGGAACTACTGAAGTTTCATTCAAATTTATCAAGTTGGTTAAGCATGACTTCCCTTTGGTGAATCAATGCTGACTACTTCTGATGAACTTCTTATCCTTCATGGCCTTGGAAGCAGTTCACAGGACTGTCTGCTCCATCACCTTTCCAGGGATGGGTGTGAGTCTGACTGGCCTGCAGTTCCCTGGGTCCTCTTTCTTGCTCTGGGTTCTCTTCCTTGCCCTTTGTGAAAATAGCAGTGACCTTTGCTTTCCTGTAGTCTCCAGGAACTTCCCTCATCTTCCATGATCAAGCAAACATTGTTCAAATTGTTTTGGCAATGATATCAGCACTCATGAGTGTATCCTATCAGGGCCCATGGACTTTGCTATCCACTTTTAGTATTCTTAAATATTTCTGTAACCTGGGATCAAAGCTCTGTGAAAACAGGCAAGCTATGAGAAAGAGGTGTGGAGAGCTTCCTGTGGGGTCTCTGCCCTTTTGCATCTGAGCTGTGTTTAAGCTCAGGCCCTTGCCCTAGCTCCTTGAATGAGTTTAGTTGCAGCTGTTTCTCTGCATGGCATTGCACCTTATGGTCCCTGACCCGGTCTCACTGACTTGGCTTCCTGGCCTCATCTCAGACCAGACATGCCTAGCAATCACAGAGCTATTGTCTGATCCTGGTCACTGCCACCAAACTTATCTTCTTCATGTATGAGTACTGTGGGATTATGTTTCTCGTTGGTGGTGTCATTGATCTGCCTGCCAGTTATGATCTCCAGCTCCTTGCTCTTCTTTCCTTACAGAGCAGCTTACACTTGCTGGTCCTTGACACTTTCAAAATGTTCATTCATAAAAAGGGATGATATTCCCAAGCATGCAAATGTCTAATTTAATTTTCAGGTTTTTGAAAGATATAGGTGAAATGATATTAAGCACTGTTCCAGCTTATAACAAAACAGTATTATCAGAGATCTAAAACTTAGATCTCTTATTTAGATGTTGATATCAGTATAATGCCCGATTTGCTCAAGTCAGCAAAGATTATGTTCCTGTAACTAAAGTCATACTGCACTTTACAGTCTAAAGGATCTCAATGACACCTCTTGAAAAGAGGGCATTCCTGGCACTTGATTGCAAGAAGCAGCAGTTATAACTGTGAATATTCTACATAAGGTACTAAAAGTTCATTGTGATTAGCTCAATTTTATTAAGGGAAAAGAAGAGAAGCAGAAACATACTAATTATTTGCCCAAAGTTAGCTGGCAGTTGCAGATCTGAAAATAAGCTTATCTTTGTAATCTTAAAAAAGGCGAAGAAAAGATTGGTTTTCTTATGTAATTCTGTGTTACACCTTTTTTTGAAACTATTCCTGAAATAAATGAAATAAAATTAAATATTATTTTTTAATGATCAGGAAAAAGCATTGCTCCCCCCCCACACACACACTATTCTTCACATTTCTGTGGGCTCAGAAACTAATTTCTTTGCATTATTTCTTGGGCATTCCTCTCTGAAAACACAAGAAATATATATTTTAAAAAGTTTATTTTTTAAAAAAGACTGTACTTATATATATTGAAAATATATTTCCATTTGACAGGTAAGCTAAAAGAATAGGTTGCACATATGACTTTTATGAAAAACTGTTCTTGTTTATATAGACAAATACAGCAATAACATCAAAATAAGCATAACTTTTTATTGCTTCTGTTTAGAACTGAGCTTATAACTCATTCAAATCATAATGCGTTATAATTTGACATTATTCAGCTGTCACTGTTTTTAATCAAACCAATATATTTACTGTTTTTACTAGAAACTAGTGATAATCCAAAGAAGATAGTGTCACAGGAGCTGAAATAATTTTTGCTTCTGTCTTTTAGGACTTGAACAAAGTACATGTTTTAGAACTGTTAAAGAGACTACCTAAATCCATTGTCTGAAAAGTGATATATTTGGGGCTTTCTATAAATATTTGGGCTTATTTTTCAATCTAAAGTAAAAGTATTAGTTTTCTTGTCTGATCCTCTTTCTGCTTCTCACATATTGACTGCCTGTTCTGGTTTCCTTCATACATCTATCTCCTTTCTCACATACTTCATTTTTTTCTACCATAAGGTTAAGCTTTTCTGTTGCAAAGTAAACTGAAGATGTGAGTTTCTTTCAGCCTCAAGATCAAGGACCACAAAGTTACCATTCTTCCAGACTTCTGGTTTTCATGGTAGTCGAGTCTGGTATCATAAAAAGAGTTGTGAATAGTGTAATACTTGATCATATGGAGGTGCCTGAAGGCATGGTTTTTTAAAGCATACTTATGACTTTTGCAGTAGGATGCTCCATGAATTTGAGGTAGTTTCAAGGAAAAATCCATGTATAGGTAACACACAGCACCCATGTGGTAAATCTGACATTTCTGTGAAGCATAACATTGCCATATGATTTATTAAACATTCACTAAATATTTTGCATATGCAGATCATCAATAAAGACACCTGGTTGACTGAGTTTCACAGAATCACAGAATTGTAGGGGTTGGAAAGGACCTCAAGAGATCATCGGGTCCAACCCCCCTGTCATAACAGGTTCCCTAGTGCATCCAGATGCGCCTTGAATATCTCAAGAGAAGGAGACTCAACAACCTTCCTGGGCAGCCTGTTCTAGTGCTCCATCACCCCCACCATGACGAAGTAAGTTCTTTCGCATGTTGGTGCAGAACTTCCTGTGCTCCATTTTGTGGCCATTTTCCCTTGTCCTGTCCCCACAAACCACTGAAAAGAGGTTGGCCAAACCCCTCTGTCTTCCACACGTCAGGTATTTATACACATTGATGAGATCCCCTCTCAGTCTTCTTTTCTCCAGGCTGAACAGACCCAGGTCTCTCAGCCTTTCCTCATAGGGAAGATGTTCCAGGCCCCATACCATCTTTGTATGGCACCATACCATTCTCCATCTTTCAAGGAGATCCCTGTCTTTTTTGTACTGGTATGTTCTCAAGTGTCTGCATGGCTAGTGGACACATTCAGTATCATAGCATGGAAATGACATGAAAGTGGAAATTTGATGGAAATTTCCATTGTGTGGTCCATGGAAAAAGAGGACCTAAATATGTTAAATACTTAAATTACTGACTGCAAGTATCTGCTTGTAATTCTGAAAGCCAATTCTGGCACCAGCTTCTAGGCTCCCATCTCAAAAATGTTATCAGGTTCCTAAAGAGTTATAGCTGCCTAGGTATGAATAAACTGCATATTTAAATCAGCTCAAAACAAACAAACATACAAACAAACAAAAAACAAACTTAATTTGGTGTTTGAGTTTCTCTGATATTATTGCTTTTTTCACATGTATCTCTATAAAGCCCCCATGTAAGCAGGTTGCCAGACCTTCAGTCTTCAACAGTGTCTGCCCTTTATGCTAGCAGTGCACTCTCAACTTCAGAGTCCAAGCTCCTGTGGTTTTGGTGTTAAATTCTACATGAACACTAGCTTTGTATTTTTCTCAGTTCTTCCAAATGAGAGCATTACTTATTTGTTTTCCAAAGTCACTTGTGGATCTGTGAGTGTCTCTCCAAAAAATGAAAGTAGGATTATAAAGGCATCGTCTAAACAAGCAAGGATGATTATAGCAAAAACAGTAACATAAGGCAAACTGAAAACATTGAAGATAGATAGTTGATGATCTTACTGCAAGAAGTAGCCAAGGGTAAAAGATACCCACAGAGAGTTAGGGGAAATGTATTAGGCTGATAATATGAGTCAATAATTCACTGAATATGTCTGATACAATTTAACTTCCATCAGAGATTTGTTGTGCAAATTACCAACAAGGAAAAAAAAAAAAAAAAGTGAAGCTATAAGCAAGCAGCTTTGTCAAATTAACTAATTAATTCTCCTTATGCCAATATGATTTCAATGACAATTAATTCCTTTCATTCCTTGTAAGTAGCTGAACTTCAAGTCCTTGGAGAATTGACTCTGGAGAGGTTTTGTTGAGACATATACTGTACATCAGTGTCATGAGTTAATCGAGCAGTTATAGGGATGAATGTAATAATAGGCAAAGGTTTTGTTTCTGGATTAATTTACAACTTGTGCACTGTTACTGACAGAATTGGGCAATTTAGGCAACAAAATCATATAACTAGTCATTAAAAGGTGAAATATGAATTTTATTTATATTTTTTATTGGGGAAAATGAAACAAAAATGTTTGTTTCAACAGCATATTTAGAATTGCTCATTCAATATAGATTTTAAAGGGCTCTAAGGAAAATAAAATTACTCCTGATGATCTCCGTTTCGCATCAATTCCAACCAAGTCCAAAATGACTGTTCTACAAGATGCTCAGAAAACATATTCCTGTTCTCTTCGTTAAAATGAATAGTGCTTTCACACTATGGCAGAAGAACAAATAAAGACTGCAGCTTCTCCAAATTTGTATTGAATCTGTGGCAATGAGTTGTTTTCATTAACTTCAATTTTCTGATTAACAATACTACACAAGGTATTTTAGTATATTTAGTGAGTCATACACTGAATTCCAAGTGCTCATAGAACTGGGTTTATGGTTGTAAATTGTTTTTATTGTATTTGATGCCATGAAGTCATTAATTCTTCCCATGCATAAATGAGTTGTCCAAATTCATATAAGGAGCATAATTTAAATTAAGTCATTGGAATAGCACCCACTTACATCAATGTCAAATTTTTCTCACTCTGTCAAGGCGTGGTTAAGGAGGGCTCAGTGTAAATAGCTTAACAATGAGTCAGATAAAATGAGTACCATATTTTTATTCATTTGATTCTCTCAGAACCTGTAGTTTTAGAGACATTGTCTGATCTTAAGGAAAGCACAAGAAAACAAACAAGCAAACAACAACAACAACAGCAACAACAACAAAAATATTGAATACCTTTACTTTTTTTTTTTTTTTGTCTCTCTACTTAGAGATTGATTTGTAAAAACAAAAACCCATTAATTATAATCCTTATTTTAGAGGTGTTTTAGTTTTCAACTCTATGTTCTTTATCTGATGTCCTATGCACCAAAAGAGAACACGTCTGTTTATGTATTATACAGATCTGAGAAAATTTACCTCAAGATTTTGAGAATTATGCCTATAGTGATGGAATCCATTTTCTTTAGAATACAAAAAAATCTAAAATTAAAATTATACTAACAGGTTAATGAACTGTTGTCCTTGTATATAGTAATAGCAAACTGTATCTGATCTAGATGAGATTAAAGTAAGCTCAGCATGATTGCAAATATTTTTCCTTAAGTCATGGAAAGTGATAAAAGAAATACTCTTCAGACTTTATTTATTTATTTATTTTCTGTTTTTTATCAAAGCCCAATGAAGACAGAATTCTGCTGTGCTTTATGGTAGGAACAAGTAGCACAGTGAAAACAATCCATTTTGGTTCTTTACTAGGAGAGCAAACCTCTATGCATGTTAACATAAGGATCATATATCAGTTCATTCTACAGTTTTTTTCAAGACATACTAATTTTCCCAGATGACATTGTTGGATGTTTTCTATTACTGGCTGAGGGAAGCCAGTAGCCGAGTCATATATTTACAGAATTTGCATTGAAAAAAATTTCCTCATAAAAATGTTTAAAGCAAGCTTTGAGGCATAAAGCCTAGACATGATGTTATGTATAAAGATAAAAATATTGTTTAGCATGACACATGCATTCATTCTATTAATAAAAGTATAAGTAAAACAGAAATCTATCAATCATAGTGGGGGTTGGGGGAGTATTATGTAATGTATATATCTACAGAGACAAAGAGAAAATAATGTAATATATTCATTGAAAGTAAGCTTTTTTTTCCCACCCCTAACTGAATAGCCTTTCTCTCTTGGCATGCTGCTCACAAGACTAGAAAGGTATACATATTACTTAGTACCTAATAAAATAATACACTTGAACCCTCAAACACTGTGCCAGCAAAAAGTTCTTGGCACAATTACATACACAGGACTGATCATCAGTGGCATCCAGAAAGATGCCACCCCTGCTGATAGCAATGTGCCATCTCTTCCTGCAAGTGCACTGGCAGAGCAGGAAGGGAAGATGAGCATATGTTAAATCAGCTCAAAGATAGACTGAGTGAATGAATTTGCAGTACAGAGCAGTGAGGCTAATTTTTTCCCTGGCTGGAAAAAGGGACCAAGATACAGAGATGTTCAGATGGGAGGTAAAGTGCATGACTGTGAGAGGTCCATGGGAAATCTCACAAGTTCTCCTTCACAAGGTTCTTGGTCAATAGAAATAGCTTTGGCTGGGTGGATTCACAGCTGTGGCAGATGGCATGCTGAGGCACCACAAGGGATATAATTCTACTATAACTTGAATTCACAGACCTTTTTGCCAGTGTTTTTTTTTTTTGTTTTGTTTTTGTTTTTGTTTTTGTTTTTGTTTTTTTTTCTCACTATGAATTTTAGGGAGGGGAGAGATGCAGCTGAGGAGAAAGGAGTGAAGGAAGAAAATGTGGGCATAAGATTTCAAAATTAAGTGACTGACGAAATTTGCCAGGTACAGTTTTGCTTCTAATATGTGTTCAAGAGAAAAGCAGTGTTTTAGTGCTTCCTGAGTCCTGAATGAGATAAGATACAATCACCTTTCATCATAGCAATCTTCAGTTGCATTGCCTTACATCCATCACGATTATCCTTGCACGACAGGTCTATGTACAACAGCTACTTATACCTCAGCGGTCTAGTGAAGCTGTTTCCCACAAACCTTGTATGAATGTTAAAATCAGAAAAGGAGCTACAAGGGATGCTGATCACTGAAGATATCAAAAATTAATATTTCTTTTACTTTAATTCTCAGATCAATCCATTCTTCAGTGCCATTCTATAAAGAATCTAAACAAATAAGATATATTAAAGAGCCATTGTCATGGTCTTTTAGAAAAGGCTGCTACTTGTGATACTCCATTTCAACCTAAGTACAATCTTGAAAGCAGTCAGACTATACGTTAATTATTCTCATTGTTAGGATTCCATAGTTCAACCACCCTGTAAATGGAGAGCTAATAACATTCATCTCTTATTGAATATTTTGCTGCTTTTATATTCCAAAAACAGAAAAGACAACATTTCAGATTTATTTCTTCATATAATTCATGATCATATTCACTTTTTAAAACCATCTGGTATCTGAAGTAAGCAGTAGTTAGCTGTCCCTTCAGTACCAACTGTACCAACAAAATGTTAATGTTTCTATCTACTTTTTGGTAAAGATGTCTGGGAAACTCTGGGCAGTAAATGTCTGTTAGGTTAGCAGAATATGTGAAAGATGGCACTTTTACATTACAGCATTTCAGCCTCATATTTCCCCATAGTGTAGACACCTTATAGTAGTTACAGCATTAAATTCATTGTCACAGAATGCTTTACATTGGAAAGGGCCTCTTGACATCTTCTGCTTCAAAATCCTACTCAAGCAGGGTCAGCTAGAGAAGACTGGCTCCACAACATCTTTGGAAAACCAGTATCAGTGTTAGACTATTGTCACAGCAGAAAATTTCATCCCATCTTGATGGAATTTTGCACTTAGTTCTTGCCCACTGCCTCTTGTCATGTCACTGGGCACTACCGAGAAGAGCTGAAGAGCCTAACTGACTCATATTCATTGTCTCCCATACATATTTATACACACTGATAAGATCCACCTCAACTTCTTCAACATGAACAGGTCTTTCTGGACAGCAGCACAACGTTCTTGTCTATCAGCCACTCCTCCCAGTTTTGTAACATCTGTCACCTTGCAGAAGGGGCACTCTCATCATACAGGTCACTAATGAAGATGTTAAAGAGTATGGGCCCGGTATTGACCCCTGTAGCATACCACTAGAGGCTTGCCTCCATGTAGACTTTGAGCTTCTGATCACAATCCTGGGGTCCAGTCATTCAGCCAGATTTCAGTATACCTCACTGTCACCATGTCTAGTAGCAATCCATAAATTGCTACTAAACTAAGCTTGAGAAATCACACATTACAAGGAACAATCAATATACCACAATATGCACACAAGCACACATACACAAAGTAGAAGAACAGCAGTATCACAGTGTTAGTATTGGAAGAACTAGGATAAACTGTGGAAATGAGAGACTTAGGAGCAGAAATTAACTTTTTAAAAAATCTGATGCAAAATGTTTTTCCATAAACAATTACCAAATACTGAAGTAAACTGACCATCAGTGTCAGTAGACTAAATATTTTCCTAGGGAGATTCCTTCCTTCCCTTCTTTCTTTCTTTCTTTCTTTCTTTCTTTCTTTCTTTCTTTCTTTCTTTCTTTCTTTCTTTCTTTCTTTCTTTCTTTCTTTCTTTCTTTCTTTCTTTCTTCTTCTTTCTTTCTTTCATTTTACAGTAGGAACAGAAACAAAATAATAATAATAAAAACTCTTATTATTCATCAGGCTGATAAAGGACAGGAAAGAGATTTGCATTTCCTATTTGAGAATGTGGGTCATGTTAAATTGGAACTCCAGTAAATTATTACAGTAATGCTAACATGCTAACATATTGTTCAGATACTAAAAAAAAAAAAACAAAAAAAAAACAAACAAACAAACAAAAAAAATGACATTATCAAAACTTTCAAGTTTGGAAATGAAGACTCAGGCAAGTAAAGCTTTGACTAAATGTTTACATGATTTTAGTATATCTTTACTAAATCAATCATAGACCTCTAACTAGCAGTCTTATTTTCTCTCAATCTTCTGTTTCAATCACCAATCCTATCTACATACTGTTTATCTCTATTTTAAAAGTTCTAGAAATAAATTTAAATTACCTTAACCTGTATTCTGGTAAATGGGAGAGTTAACAGTGGTAGTTCTGATTATAGCAACCTATTCTTAAGTATTAAATGGAGTTTTCCTTTAGAAAGACTTTCACAAGTTGAAAAGTGGTTTGGATTAATCAAGTTGAATTCTGCTTTCTTTGATACTTGTGCAAAGCAGAATAACTCCATTCACTTCACTGTTCAGTTTTCTGGGGATAATAGAAAAATATGTGTCTCATTGTATGCCAATATACAGGAGATTTTGATCTCTGTTCTGCGCATTTGAACAGACATTTTGTACTACTCACAGTGGGATTAAAATATTTACACTACTGATCATAGAAAGATTGTAGTACATGAGGTGATCATCACTCCCTTCTTAATTGTGAAAGACCTAACTAGAGTCAAGAACAAAACTTCATTCACACAAAAAGAAAAATATAGTACGTGAATACATCTTTGTCTAACTGAATTTAAAAGGAGTTTTTTCACTAAAAAAAAAAAAAAAAGAATATTAATTATTGTATAATTAATATTTATATTATGACACAGTCAAAACTGGTGCTTATTTCATTATGCAAATATATATATGTATAATCCTACTCTTCTTAAAAAATAAAAATAAAAAATCACTGGATGATGCAATTTGCAGCATTATTTTGTTTTCCATTTTTGAGTGATAAGTCTTAATTTTATCATAGAATCAAAGGTAAGTTGTTTCTTTTATTTTCCTGACAAGAAAAGAATTGTTTGAATTATGAATATCATCTGGGTGCTGACAAGTGAAAGACATTGTCAGCTTTCACTAACTGATTAAAATAAACAAAATTCACACAGAATTCACAGAATTTTCTAGGTTGGAAGAGACCTCAAGGTCATCGAGTCCAACCTCCAACCTAACGCTAACAGCCCTCCACTAAAATTGACCTTGGAAGATGAAGATAGAAAAAACAGAAAGTTCAATATATCTTTTTAATTGACTGCTAAAACTGCAATATCTTCTTGACAGATACCTGTATGTAATCTGACTAAATAAAGGCTGTAAATGTATTTAAGAATGTAGATGTGTATCCTAGGAACGTCATTCTGTGTATCAAGGCTCAATATTACCACATGCTGGTCTAAATCCTTTTCTTAGAAACTTTCAAAAATATATTTTAATGTTAGTTAGAAATGAAACAGTTGTAAGGCTGCTCAACCCTATACAAATAATTATAAAGACTGTTCCTCACTGGGCAGAAAATGCAAGAATATTTGTTGTGAAGCATGGTATGGTTGTATTCATATATTGCAGGAATTTGTACTGAAGTGTTTAAGATATAAGGGATTTCAAATCCAGTACTTTTCAAAGAAATCAATAGAAGATCACTTATCTCTGTGATGGACTTTCAAGTTGAAGAAATGACTCTGGTAAAAATCAGTTCATAAATAAATGTAGTCATACAAGCAAAGATATTTTTTATTTTCCTAGTCACAGACCTAGGAAGAAGGATGGTCCTTTCTCAGATGCATTATATTTCATATGAAATTAAACTAGTCTACTATTCTACTCTCTATCAAATTTTTCAGTGATTGCCAACAGGACTCTACATTTTTGACCATCTGAGTGCAAAGACCCAGTCATCAGTTTATCCATGGGGATGAATATATTTTAGAATATGGATTCTGTTGAAGACACCTAAGCAAAATGGATACCTAACTGATAGGTGGTTAAACTGCCCAGCCTACAATATTGAGCAAGTTACACTATGCTACTCAATAGCTAAACAAAATATTAAGCCATGGACCCCTTGTGGCCTTTCCATACTATTGCAATATGTACATAAGGGAGAAAATGTTATTTTGTTTACCTAGTTCTCAACCAGTGAATAAAGCTAGAGATTACAGTGTTGTGTGCTTTTAGGTCAGCATAATTGTGAACAATATCATATGATCCCTAAAGAAATAAGGTGATGTAAATGGATTTACAGTCAATAGAGAGCAATTACGTTTCTTTTTTTTTAATGTTATGTGATATTCCAACACTAGAACACCACATTTCATTAATTTTTGTATTAGTATTGTCAGGTTTCTACCTGTACAAGCTTTAGAAAGGTTGCACAAGTCCATTAAGTCATACTTACATTATATCTGATAGTGTAGTTCCATACATTGAAAGTCTTTTCAGAGTATAAAGTGAAAACTTGCAAAAACTCGTAAAGCCTCGGTGAACTGCAAGAAGCACCTGTCTGCAAAGTTCAGTGAGACTAAATTTCTTTGTCTAGGACCAAGGTTCTTGAAATATTGACAGCTTCCTATCCTTTCTCTTTCTCCTCTTTACCCTTGGCCCCTACCAAAGTTGTCTAGTCATGTTAGTTCACATGATGACCAATATCTTCTTCTTTATCTCAAAGCTTTCTTGCTAACAGAAACCTTGGCCTTTATCTTCCTTAGTCCAAAAGAATCTTCTTCTCTGGGGACAGCCTGGATAATGGCAGTGAGATCAATGTCTACAAAAAAGGTTTTGCTTCTTAGTGGACTAAGACAAGATAATATTGCTTTATGGATATAAAAATGCATTTATAAGACTGAATTTTATCCAGACAGTCCAAAGCATGAACAGGAAGAGTCAACTTGTCTGCAGAAACTTGTAGAGATGTAGTCACAATGCAAGAGAAGTGAAAATCACTTCTCACTGTTATCAGTGATTCCTGTGATACTCTTCATACATCAAGGACAGATAAACCCTGCCAACACAAGGATAAAAAACATTCTCAAATATCTTTCTATCAGATCCTCTGAGACAGTGGAAATAAATAAATAAATAAATAAATTGGAGTAAGTTCTGTACCCTTACTTGACTTAAATCAAGAAGGTATGATTTTCCCGTAGGCAGTAAAAATATTTGTTACATTTACATTCACTTTCTTAGGTTCTGTTTAACTGATCTCAACTCAAAGTAAAATATTTTACCATGTAATTTGGTGGGAAATCAAGTTATCATTTTGGAATACTTACTAAAATTTAATTGTACAAGCAGAATTCAGTTCTATTCAACTCTATAAATATTATTCAAATGAATTAAGTATATTCAGTTGAATAAATATTGTTTAGAATGTAGGAATATGCTGAAAACATAGGAAGCTTACTAAAGGAAAAATTAAGAGCAAGGGGTAACAAAACAACAATTGACCACTTAGCACATCAGATCAGTTCCAATGTTACTAACTACACGTCATAACTGTTTCATATGTGAAGTCTTTTATTCCAGTGAGATAGAAACAAAGCAAGGAAAAAAACAATTTTCTCAAACATATTCCTGATTTACAGGAGTTTGTAATAGGAAACAGTTCAATATAGAAACAAAGAATCAGCTCCATATATATATATATGTATTTTACATCAAATATATGTGTATTTTAAATTGTAGTATAAAAAAGTAATGTTGCTTAAACATGAAGGGAAAGTAGCTGTGTTTCTTACAAATTATATTTCCATATCATTTGGTGGAGTTACACTGAATTTTTCTTCCTATACAAAGCAGATTTTATTTTACTTTTCTTTGTAGCAGTTACATACCCAAGAAGGCAGAAAACTGGTTCTTAAGCTTTTAGAAATTATGCCAAGAAGTCCCTGTGTTATACTGGGGCATTGGTAACTACCATGGCTGTAAGTATGGCACTATAGTTCCCACAGTATGAACACCAATGCATTTCTCATTTTCCAACATACATCTGGCACACAGATTATTTCTTTGCTATAATTATTCTCTAGATGGTATGAAACCTAGCAATGTTTGCCTTTTGTTATTCATCCTCTACAGGGAGTCTCTGTTCAGGTGCTGGAAATGAGGCTGGAGGGCTCCTCTATGAGGAGAAGCCGGGGCTGACTTGTGCTGGACACAGCCAGTTCCAGCTGGCTCCAACAGCAGCCACGGATCAGTGCCTTTGAGAAATTAAGAAAGAGTAAATTGTGAAAGGGTAAAATGCTACACATTCAGTGAAGAATGAGGAAAAAAAAAGGTGAAAAACACACCTGTAAGTGCATGTCAGACATTAAAGGGTGGGAAAAGGTGCAGAGATTCCTATGCAGTCCCTGGAGAGGAACACACTGGAGCAGATATCCATAGCACAGTGTGGCAGACCTCATCCTGGAGCAGTTTTTTTTCACGGAAGGACTGCAGCCCACAGGAAGGACCCATTTCGGAACATGGGCAAAGTGTGAAGAGGAAAGAACAGCAGAGGAGCTCTTACAGACTGACCACAACCTCCCCAGTGCTCATAACCTCTGCAACTCTTGATGAGGGAGGTAGAGTTAGGAATGAAGAACCAAAGTTAAGCCCGAGAAAAGGGTGTTGGGGAGGTATTATTTTAATTTTGTCTTTGTTCCCTACTACCCAAATTATTTTAACTGGCAATAAATTAAATTAATTTTCCCCAAGTCAAGTCTGTTTTGCCCATGATGTTAACTGGTGTTATCTGTGTCAGATGTTATACCCTGTCCTTATCTTGACCCATAACCTTTCCTATCTCATTCTCTTCCCCTGACCTGCTGAAGAGGGGAAGTGAGGAAACTGTTACATTAGCATCTGGCAGCCAGCCAAGGTCAACCTGCTACCCATACAGAAGATTTTACCATATTTTTACTGTCTTTGTTACACCTATCTTTGTAAGATTTTCATTCAAATTTATCCTTTCCTGTGGTTTCCAGCATTCTTCTGAAGACTTCTACAGATTCTCAGCAGTATTCACTTTATCAGCTACTGGTTCAAAAAGTGATACAGTTAGTTACTAGTTATTAGTTAGTTACTACTTACACAGAGCTTTTAAATGCCACTCAAGAACCTGTTTAAAGAGGCTAAGTTATAAACAAAATGTTGAAAGATGAGACAACTGAGCAAGTTACTGAAATAAAATTTGTGAAAAAATGCTTTATTTTTTAAACTATGATTGAAACATTTTGCTATTTCACAGACTGACTTTAAGTAAAATATTTTAAAAAGTGTAACATTATTTATAGTGGAGATGTGATTTTCTAATTATTTGTTAGTCAATCCCTAAATCAACAGTACATGGTAATTGTGAATTGCTCATGCTTACAGTGAAATTATGCCACTTCAGTGAATTATAAAAACAGAACACTTGTTTAAATAAGCTTCATCTTTTTAAAGCAAAGATTAGCAACATGGTGTTCTTACTTCATATGGATTTACAACCACATCTGTACCTAATGGAAAAGACACAAGATGCTGAATGGAAAGAAACACAGAATGAGTACAAGACCATTGATCTCTAATGCCATGATGCTCAAATATTAATGATGAAGAATCAGCCTAGATATTTTATTTACCTAGATTTTATATATTAAGACTCACATTTTTATAATAATTGTTATTAATGTTGACAAATGAAGCCCTATTCTTGATTGCAAACTTTGGTAAAAAAAAAAAAAAAAAAAAAAGTTTTTGCTAGAATACCTTCTTCTGTTAAGCAGAATTCTAGCAAATTCCTCTATTAGGCAGAGCAAATTGATTCCTGAATTGTATTGTAAACTACCAGAGTAAAATGAAGAAGCCATCTGGTAGAACATGAAAATGCTTAGAACATGAAAGTGTCTAGATACAGAAGATCTCTACAACTGGAAAAATGCTAAGTGCTTGTCTCAGCAAAAGTATTTTCTAGGGATACCAACTCTCTTGGGAAGGATTTTTTTTACTCCTGTCCTGAAATCTTATTAAACAGGAAAGAATTATAGTGCCTTCCTTCTTGTGATCAGCAATTAAAAGGTAAATTAGTAAAAATGAGTCCAAAAAGATAAGTAACACAGAAACTGTGGCATCAAACTTGATGACAAATCACCACTCAGTGTTCAGTCAGAATTGGATTACTTTTATAAGCTTCTAGCTCTGGTGAAATATTGTTCTCAAACCATCTGTTCAATTTAAACTTAATATACTAACACTTAAATTGTGCAAAGTCCAATACATTGTAATGTGAAGAATTCAGGATCATGCATTCACAGATTTTACCCTAATCAGGCTACTGTGATCATTTTAAATCAGAGTGGACAGTTTTCTGCTGCAATAAATGGTTTTCCAGTAAGCTAAGTGTAAGAGAAAAATTAATTCTGTCTCTAAACTTGCCTAATATATTTGTTGAATATATGTAGGAATATTCAAAAAACAAAACAAGACAAAACAAAACAAAAAGTGAAACATAACGTTTTCCCTACATACGTGCCTCTTGAATGACCATGGAAACCTTCCCTGCTCCATGACTTGCAGTACAATTAATGCAGAAGATTAAAGAAGTATTAAAGAACATGGACTATTCAAGTATTTGATTAAAATGATGCATTTTTCTTTGATTAACCAAAATCAAAATGAAAATAAAGTGCATGATTAATTGTGAAACTAAGAGCTAGTTAATTAATTCAGTTCTCTGGGATTATTTATATTCTTCCAAGTAAACTATTCCATCACATATGACAACTTTTAAAGTATGAATGAAAATAGGCATCTGAAAATGCAGGAAGTTTTATTAGTCGATGATTTTGTTCATTTTATATGAACAAAATTTCCCAAGTAATGGGAAAACAGCACAACAAGGAACAGAAATTTACAATTATTTTACAATTATTGTTTATTTTACAATTATTAGTTTACAATTATTGTGTTAATGAATGCTTTTATGTATATTTATATACAGATAAAAATATTATAAATAAAAAGATGTTTGGTTTTGTCATACAAAACATCAATTTAAAGGTTAAAAAATACACAGTGCTATATTTTTGATGGTCTGGTGAAAGTGGTGGATTAAGGAAGCTGCAGACAAGAATAATTGTGGTGTTGAAATGGTCAAACAATTTTCGGCTTGATTTGCATATCTTTAATTGATACATTTTGATTGTTCTTGCATTTGCAGAAGCCATCTTAATATCCTATGTAACTAGGGTGTCTGAAAGAAATATACTATAGTTTGGATTTTTTTTTATTTTTTTTTTTCTGTAACTAAAGAGGTTTTGGGCACCCTGTATTGCCTTTATGTGGCAAAGCTTTTAGAGGGGAAGCTGTAGGGATGGCCTCTTTGAGAAGAAACCAGGAGCTGTCCCATGTCAGAATGAGCCTGTTCCAGCTGGCTCCAAAATGGGTCCACCACTGGCCAAAACTGAACCAATCAGCTGGTTGTGCCTGTGTAATAGCATGTTTAGGGAAGGATGCAAAATGCCGGAGAGCTGCTGTGAGAGAGAGGAGTGAGAAAATGTGAAACAACCCTGCAGATAACAAGGTAAGTGAAGGAGGCAGTGCTCCAGGCACTAGAGAAGAGATTCTCTTGCAGCCCATGGAGATGGAGATTATTCCCCTCCAGCTCTTGGAAAACCACGCTTGAGCAGATAGCCACTGTGCAGCCCATGGAAGTTCCCACACCAGAACAGGTGGATATAAGCTGAAGGAAGCTGCAGCCCATGGAGCGTTCTGCAAGTTTGTGACAGGAACTGTGTACCCATGAAGAGGACGTCTGGCCGGTGTTCTGTCCCATGGGGCACCCACACTGGAGCAGTTTTTGAAGAACTACACCCTGTAGGAAGGCCCCACTCTGGAGCAGTTTATGAAGGACTGTATCCTGTGGAAGGGACCCCACAACATAGCAGGCAAAATGTGTAAGGAGAAAGGAGCAGTGGAAACAAAGTTTTGAACTGACCACAACACCCTCATTTCCCATCCCCTTTCTGCTGCTCAGGCTGGGAATAGGTGGAGTTGCTGGGAGTTAAGTTGAGCCTTGGGAAGAAAAAAGGGTGTTTTAAATTTTGTTTTTAGTTCTCCTTATTCTACCCCATTATTAGTTGGCAATAAAATGAATTAAACATCCCCAAGCCAAGTCCATTTTGCCTCTGATGGTAACTGGTGAGCAACCTTCCTGTCAACCCACAACTTTCTCCATTGTATTTTTTAAAACAAGAGGTAACTGCAAAGGCCTTGCTGTCGCGTTAAGGGGTGTAGCCGATTAACCGTTACGGGCCCAGTCAGATTCAGGGTACTGAACCAGTCGGACATTCACCAAAAACACATTAACCGTCTGGGGGTCAAGTCAGACATTCACCATCAATGCATTAACAGTCTGGGGGTCCATTCAGACATTCACCAAAAACGCATTAACCATCTGGGGTTCCGTTCGGACATTCACCAAAAATGCATTAACCGCCTGGGGGTCTGGTTAGATTCAGAACACTGAACTATCACGGATAACCACCCTCACCCTCGTTGCACTTAATGAGAGTTATCACAATGCAATCAAGTATGGTTTATTACAGCAACAGATAATCAGGCTCTTTTGGATTGCCAGCGATAGTGACTGTCTGCAAAAGCAAGCTAGTATGCATAAAATACACAGGTGTTATAGGTGTTATAGGTGTTGTAGGTGTTATAGATGTTACACGTGTTATAGATGTTATAGATGTTACAGGTGTTACAGGTGTTTATAGATGTTACAGATGTTACAGGTGTTTATAGATGTTACAGATGTTACAGGTGTTTACAGGTGTCACAGGTGTGCAGCCTAGAAATAAACACATTAAAAGGATCAAAGGCTCTATAGAGATTTATAAGCAAGTATTCAGATCTCACCCAAAGGCGTCCCAATGGGGGGGGAAGAGAGGCTCAGCCCGTCAACTGATCCCAGGAGTCAGGAGGTCCTAAGGATGTTGTCCTCGGGATGGTGTCTCCCCTGACAGTGGTATCTTCCCTAACATCCCCTCTCTCTTGGGCCAATTTATATTATTTTCTATCTTTTAGGTGGAGCTTGAGTGGCTCTAGTCAAGCATATCTTAGTTATGATTGGTGTAAAGTTTTCCCATCTCCGTTTAAAGTAATAGGCTCCGAGAAATTCAGGGTGCATGCTCAGTGAGGAGTGGTCGCACCTTGGAGGCGGGTAGCTTTTGGGATGGAGGTGTGTTTTGGTATTATAATGATATTATAATGAGCAAAAAGTACACTAGGGTACAGCATTTGTCAAAACATGACAGGTCTTTGGCTCAGGGTGGCAAAAAGTGCAGCTTTGTGCACAAGAACAATCGAGGCCCCACCTGATTACAGAGCCTATCCGTGGTGTCTCCACTCCACTCTACGCTCCGTGCTGTTCCTTAGAGCTAGCACACCAAGTTTCCCCAGCACGATAGCATCTAAGGTTGGGAGCCTAGGAAACGCTCAGGTAATGCAGTTATGCCCTACCCTGAAAGCCTCTTCAATGCTGTACCTTTTCCTTAAAAATGTGAATGTTAGTTTTATTTTCCTAGTTACTTCAGGCATTTACACCACATAATCCACCCCGTGACTATAGTCACTCAAGCTTCACGACGGTTGGAATATGTCAAGGATATCACATACGTTCTCGGATTGAGGTTTATCGAGTGTATGTACATTGTGTAGGGATGCTAAACGTTTCATCATAAAACAGAGTTTAACATACAAACTAATTGCCAGTATAAAACATAATACAGTGAGTATTAGCAGAACAATAACAGGGTGAAACATCTTGTTGAAGATTCCCGTGGCAGCTGGTGACCATCCAAACAAAGTGTCCCACCAACGGTGTCTCTCATCTCTCTTCACTCTTTCTGTCACTCGATGTATTTCTTGTGCATCATGATGGACAGTAATCAGAGTCTTTTGTCCATTTTCTCGGACTTGTGTCATCAGCTGCTTCGGGTCCTCATGTACCAGCAATTTCTTCACCAAGGTGAGGTTCACTCCAATAGGAGTAGGCATCAGTTCATGAAGCAGAATATAATTAGATGCAATAAGTTGATAAGAAGTGACAGGAACTGAGTATTTAAAATCACATCCAAGAATTTTGGTAAAATTGCAAACACAAACATTAGAGTGATTACTGGTATCTACCACTGTATCATCTACGACTATAGAATCACAATGAGTTCTCATGCAAACACAACCTTTCCCAATATATACAAGTACAGTTTCAAGGGTTTCATTAGGATATATCTCAAAGTGGCAAATATTTTACTCAGTGTCAAGACAAATGTCTTGAGATTCCAGCGTGTTACTTTCACAGATGCACAATGCATGCATTTACATCAATTGTTTGCCACTTTCCTCCCTTTTGATGGGCCCATACTTTATGCTCTTTAGGATAAAGTATAGTTCCATTATGATTGAGTCCTAATGCAATGATTGGATATACATTGTATACAGTGACATTACTTATAGTAAGTATAAAGGCAACAATTTTATCATTTTCTACATAATGGGTAAAGTTGACTAATTGCCACTATGCCTGAAATTCTTTTTCAAATTCTGAAGCATTATCCCAAATCAATTTTCAAATTTCAGTGGGCAAAGTTCCTCCTTCTCCCTCTCTAATAATAACTGCTGCTACAGATTGTATCCATAACTGCGCTTGGATACAGCTCAAGGCAAGGGAGGTATTGCTTTGGGCTTGTCCAAGGGCATTTACAATTAATTGATGATCATTTTCCTCAATTTGTTCCCAATGGGGTAAAATATCTGATAGAAGCCATTGATTTGCTCCTAAAGCCAGTAAGGATGATTTTATTGGTTGTTCCAGTTTCCTTAGGTCATCTGTAGTAGCAGTTATTCTACTCATTAGGACCTCAGCATCAATGCTATTTAATATACCTAATCCTGTCCCTAATAACCCAGTTGCATCCTGTGGCACGCACTGAGATTGTTTTAGAGAGTTAATTTCAGAGATATTAATGTGCAGCGCTAGCTCTACCCTTTTTAGGGACCAGCTAGGGTTAAAGAGAATTTGTTGTTGTCCCACTTTTTTAATTATGTAAGGACCTGTGTTGAAGATGGAGGGAGTTAGACCAATGGGAGGCTGAGTTGGTTCATTTTCAAGTATCTGCGGAGGCAGAGGCTTCTTATCCTTTGTAATTCTGTGCCTCTGTAACCCCAAAGACAGTACACAATTATAGGTTTGGTGAAAGTAAAATTGTACCAGCAATCAAAATTTGGTTCAGTTATTTTGGTACAATCAGTACTATAATTTTGTGGTCTAGTAGAATCAGTGTATACTGTCTTAATTTCAGTCGGCCGATTATAAGTGGAGCCATTAGTTATTCGACAACCAATTTGTATTATCTGGCCAGACGTGGCTTAAAGTTCAGCCATTCTTAGAGAATCATTCCAACTCCATTCATCTTTTGAAAATATTTTGTTTCCATGTAGAACTAAAGTAGAGAGATTTAGGTCCTTTCTGTTTTGAGATGTTCCAGTGACTGTACTATACTGTGACAATACATGGTTAGATGCCATGGTGAAACACCTCAGCTCCATGCACAGCCACAGTAGCTAAGTTTCCTTTAGGGTCTGTAATTGCATCAAGGTCAGGGTAAAGCATAGCATTATTAATCCAAACGGTTGATTCATCATCTTCCAGCTGTCCATATACAGTTCGCTCAGGGTTCCTGTGAACACAAAGGAAAATAAAATATGCTCGGTTGTATTCAACCGGCAGGGTTAGAAAGAGGGTGAAATAGCAATCTTTGATTTCCCATGCATAGAAATATTTGGGAGTAGTTAGCATTATTACTACTGTTAGATACACAGAGGGCTTTCACTATCTCTGCCATGTTTGGAACTGTGGCAGTCAAAGGTGTAGTGTTAGCATTCTACTGTCTGTAATCCACTGTAAAATGCCATTGCCTGGTTGGTTTCTTTACTGGCCACACCAGTGAATTGTAAGGTGAATGGGTCCTTTTAATAATGTCTCTTTTTTCCAATTCTGTTACCACCCCGTCAATCCCCGTAAATGCTGCTGCTGACAACAGATATTGCCGATCATTAACGATTTAGTGGGGAATAAGGTTATGGAACAAACAAACAACAAACAAACCACAAAACAAAACCAAAACAACAACAACAACAACAATTGAGAGCAGGAGAAATACCATTTTTGATTTAATAAAAGAAGCAAAGGGAAAAAAAAAAAAAACAAACAAACAAGTAAAAAGCAGTTGAACCTCAGGATAAGTCAGCTGTCCCAGGCTAGGGAGGTAGCATCCAGGCTAGGTATGTATTCTGGGGAAGGTTGCATCTAAGGATGGGTACCAGGAACTGAGAGTTGTCTAGAAATTCAGCCATCTGACAAAAAGATTAGATTTAAAAAATTGAGTAGCAGAATGAAGATATCTGTTTCTATATTATTGCCCCTCACTGACAAATTTTCAGGTCTGTTGACCTTGGAGACTGAGAACATCAAGACCTACATCTATCAAGCTAACTATACAGCATCAACTACATGGTATTGTATACTCACAGCAATGTAAACCTTCAGGTAAACCTGAAGGACTATGTATGGACTGAATTCTTTGAATATGGATAATCCATATTCAAAAAAATTCAAAAATCCATAAGCACAAAATGTGTTTTAAATGAATGTCAGTTTAGTAAGTTTTGTTGTTGTTATTTATTTATTTATTTATTTTAAGTTTTAAACTAGCTTGAATTATCTAAACACTTCCAACACAATGAGCTCGAATTCCTTATCTACATAGTATATATACCTAAATGTTTATGTGTATGTATGTATATATACACATAAACATATATAGATGTATGCATAGCTGTGTACATTTGCAGCTGTGGAAAGAGAATAATAGACATCAGATGGTGAGTCACAACTTAGACTGGCCAAATCACTCTTGGGGGCCTTATGTCATATTGCTGAGTAAAACCAAGCAGACACCACTGTCTGACCCTGGGGCCATCTGTCAGAGGCTCACTAAATCCACACTGTACACTATTTGGCCCAAGGCTTTTTCAGGGCCCATATGGTGACTCTACAGTCATAATAAATAATTCTAATTCTGTGTGCATGTGAAAAGGATGGTTCAGCTCAAAGGGAGTCAAGAAATTGAAGAGATGTGTTACAATTAATTATGAGGATGTTTTCACAGTAATAAACTGATAGTTTGTGTGTCCAGCCATGGTATGTGGGGTGAAATCATGTCATGGGTATTTGAAGATACAAAGCCAACTAGACTAATATTTGAGTATTTTGTAGGTCAAAGAAAGACAGATGGTGCAGTCTTTTCCTTGCTATCTATGGCAAATGATCCCTAGCATATGTTAACACCTAAATCATGCCCAGGCAGTGTTTAGGAAAGCACTGATTTGAATGGCTCAAAATGTTCCAGGGAGCATACAAACAACTGAGTGGTATGGATGATCAGCAGTTCAATGCTGACTTTGCTTCTTGGTCCTTTATTATTTTAACTGTATATATTTAACTGTATAAATGTAAGCTGTTTCCTTTCACAGTAGAGGAAGCTTTGGGTGAATACGTAAGCTTTGTAAGGAATGACTTTATTTTTAATTATACAGTTCAGAGATTAATGAAATTAAATATCTAGGAGATGAGAATTTAGATAAACCAAGTTCAGAAACTGTAAGGTCATGAGTTGATTTCTTTGAGATTTTTTGATATGTTGAGTGATATGTTGTATCTGCTCATGATATGCCAGATAGCCTGATAACATAAATAACAAAGAAAGACTATTTTGATATTTCAAAATATATAGATGCATCCTAGTACTTTGAATTTCTTTCTTTTCTGTATGTATGAGCTGTCTAAATCTCATTAAAATATTACTATATTTAATTTCTAAATCTAATTAAAATATTAGTATATACGATTTATGATTATTTGATTTTACAGAAAACCTAACAGCATTCATTCATGTATCAAAGACTGTTGAGTGTTCTGCTATCAGTTCAGCAATTCATAAGTCGTTCAGAGTCTGAAATTTATCTAAACTAATATCAGGACATACTGCATTGGATAGGAATTGTATAAATGATTAATAAAAAGATAAAGATAAAATCACATCAGCAACAGATCCTTTCTAATGTTCCTCATGCAAGTGCCTGACGTGTAAGGTGAAGTGAATTGTTCTCTTCTCATGGAACTAATGTTAAATGTCATTGGGATCCTGTACATGGACTAAACCTAACGGGTCACTGGGTCAGATCTGTTACTCACACAATCAAGAACATTATTTGATGGATGCTTGAACCAGGGTTTGCACTGGATAAATATGATGAAAAAGACAAAGGTGTTTCTAACTGCATTGTAGCTGATTTATTTTGTTTTGTTTTGTTTACCGGTATCAATCAAAAGCCATCTATAGACCTCAGGCTCAAGGTTCAGGACACCCTTTGGTCAGAGCAGGGTTGAGCTGTTTTTAGTGCCTGCCTTGGGCTGAGCTCTGCGAGTGCCTCCCATGGGAAGGGTCTGTCAAAGCCAGGGAGTCACTGCCCAGCAAAGACCCCCTGAGGGGCTGAACCTGATGGGGTTATGCTCACCCTGTTGGGAGCAGCCAGCAACAGCCTGATGTTAGGAAACACATAAAAATAAAACGAAGTAGACATACTGAGGAGGAGGGAACCCCCACCACGAACATCATACCCCTTCCTAGTGCCTTGGGACACTAAGGACTCACTGGGATACCCCTCACTTCTTTACCAGAGAAAAAATATCTCCACTAACCAAAGAAAGGGCTAGATATTAGTAAGTTTTCTGTATAACAATTTAAATGGTATTATTGAGGCTTTTTAATATTAATATATACTCAGAGTACTAGCTTTTTATTATGTGGACAAATAACTACTTGTTTCATTTTAATTAGATTTTAAAGATGCTAATTATATAAGCAATTTATTAGTGCCACATGTACTCTGTGTTCCATTTTACTCACAATGCAACAGCATTGGTTAGAAGTTAAGTTATACTAATGAATACAGATGAGTGTTACAACAGGCTGAAAATTTCTTTACTCTTTGAAATATTTGCAGTTTGGGTAGTTTTTCCCTGTCAAAGTCATATTACTCAGTTATTATCTGTCTGTCTTTATGAATACTTAATTATTGCTTTTAGAAAGAGTAGTGTCACAAATGGAATATAGCAGATTTAAAATACTTTCAAAAAGAGAAAAATGACCCTGATTCCTATTTATTTTTCCTAAAATAAACATTAAAAAAGTAAATGGCTAGAAAAGTGAAAATCAAATTTAAAGTAAGCAATTTAATATTTTTTTGTTCTGTTTTCTGGCTTACATTTGGAGGACAAAAACAAATAAAAGCATCAAATATATATATATAAATAGATTATAAATAGATAAATATAATATAATATATATATAAATATATATAATAGATTATAAATAGATAAATATATATATTTTTTTTGTAAGATTTTGGGTAACTATTTCTGGGGTAGGTGCAACACTAGGTAAAACTCTAGAACTGCTGAAACTGAAAGAAAGTTTAGCATGCCCTTCAAGGTCCATGGATTTTATTCTTTGTTCCCTTGAATCCTGACAATATTTTAACCTGAGTGATAAGTTTGAGTAGCAAACTACTTGTCCTTTCTATGAAGTACAGTGGTTTGATCAATACTAAATATTCATTTTCATTACATGCTCACTTGCTACTGTTCAAATAGAACATACCTTCACAGCTTGTAAGCATTATGTTAATCTCTTAAACTAAACAATTTCAGTCTTAACTTTTTCTTGTGATTATCTCCTCCTTTGTGATATTATATCTATAAATTGATACAATATTCTATTTAGGCTATAAACTGACATTAATACTGCAATAATATTATTGTATCATTATTTTCTATTTTTATCACCAAATCTCACCCTCTCCCCCCCCCTTCATTTGACCTCCCCTCTCCCACCCCCTAGGGGAAGGTGGTTTATTTCTCTTCTCTTTTTACAACTTCATCATACTGAGAAAAAAAAAAAAGTTTTTCACAGGGAAGATGTTTTTCCTTTTGTTTTACCATAGAAGACACCCATCTTCCAAATAATGCTTAGTATCCAATTTTTCCTTTTCTATCTGCACCCATGTTCCTTTTTATTTAATCTATTATAACCAGTTTAAGTTTCCTTCACATTGCTTATTCAAATACCTTTGCTGATCACTCTAAAATTGCACATAATACATGATTTAAATTAAATCTACACGTAATGATATTTTTTAAAGTTTAGAATTCAGGAATGAATGTAATTAATTTCAGAAGACCAAATCTAGCAAGTTCCCCACTATTTTTTAAGGTATTTTATCATATTGCATCATTTACACAATTTAGTGAAGTATATGTGTATATAGACAGGAACTACTGACACTTTTTCTTTGTCCTAGTATAAACTTATTAGAGATAGGATAGAACACTCATAAAATATTGATATGTTTCTAAATAAAGTCAATTTATATTGCCTTCCATGAGGATTCAGCACAAATCAGCAATTAATCTTTGTCTATAAAATAGATTAATAAACATAGTCTTACTTTTAAGTCAACAAAGATACGTGACCTTGATGGCTTCAGAGCAGAGGTTAATAAACCTATGATTAGTCTGTTTTCCTGAAATGCTTAATGCTTAAATTTGGAAATGCTGACATCCTGAGTCATTAAGCATAGTTGTTTTTAAAGGGTTTTGAAGGAAAAACAGCAAGACTCCATTAGGATTTTAGACTGTGCTGAATTCCCAGATAAATATTTGCATTGAAAGAGGGTTAGCAGATTTACCATTAAGTGCTCTTGGGGCTCACTAATGCTAATCAAACAGGCTTCATTCCTAGAGGGTGCTTGATGTTTTATTCTTTATAATGAAAATACATTTGGTTCCAAGAATAAACCTTATTCTTGGCCTTCTGAAGCCAAAAGTCATTCGTATAGTGTTAATGAGGCTAATTACTTAAGGCATTGGTTAAAATTTAAAAGGGTATTTCCAACTAGCAAAATCTGGATATGTAATTTTTATTTATTTACTTGTTTGTTTATTTTTAGTTTGCATATGGTAAATTCTCATTCAAATTTTGCTGTATTCAAAGAAATAAAATATGTTGGATTAAGTAACATAGTGGTTTACTTTATTCCTGTTTGAAAGGAGAATGAATATAAGTAGAAAATTTAGATGTACTTTCCTCTAGTTTCAGTTTCCTCTATTCATTCTTCTCAGGCAACATGTGCTCTGTATGAAACAAACTGTCATGAGCCACAAACTCAGATTGATTATTTGAGTCATCCAGGCTATGATTATGGATTACGGATTTATTTTTTTTTCTGAGCACCTATATTATAAATTAAAATGCACGTTATGAGCATAAGTTAAATGTTGCTTGCAAATATAAAAACCTCAACCCATGTCCACACGTCCATAATAAACTTCAAACTAGGAGAAAGTATCTGTATTGCTATTCGTGTTCTATGTGATAACTGGCAAATCTGTAAGTTAAGAATTAAAAATAAATAAATAAGTAAACTGACCAGACAGTCTGAATAGAGCAGTCTCTGAGACACAGCAGGCAGGAAGGGAAAAAAAAAAACAACCAACCAAAAAAAAGAAATCAGTCTTTGTAGAAATCTTACTTTCTGGTTAATCTTTTAGTAAAAAATAAATACAATACAATAAGCACCATGTGAAAATATTCCTGACACTCTTTGTCTTTTTTTCAGAGTTTGGATAGTTTTGTGTATAACACTTTTCTGAAGGAGGTGAGTTTGCTGGGCATAAACATTCTCTGAAGAGAAATTAGCCAGATATAGTCAGAATAGTACTATATCCCAACAAATGTGACTGCCCCAGAGATGGAATTTTCAGTGCTCAACATTTTTGCAAAAAGTTTAATTACTTTGAAGTGTATTTTGAATCTACATTTTTTTTTTTTGAAAGTATGTGAACCTGGGAAAAAAAAAGAAAATTAAATGCAAAAAATCTAATCTTGCATATGATATATTAACTGGCCAATGTTGGTTCTGCAGTGTCTGTAATCATTTATCTGTAAAAATTCCCTCAATTTTCCCCTCTTTTTTCCCTGCTTTACTTATGAAAAAAAAAAAATATATATATGTGTGTATATATATATATATATAAAGAAAGATTGTTAGTTAAGCTAAATATTTGTCTAGCTTTTGTCTAGCAATTTGTCTAGCTTTTGCAATCTAAAAATTACGTGATTAGGCTAAATTTTTTATTTGCATTTCATCTGAAGTTGGTGAACCATGCATTATGGTTCTAAGTCATCAGATCAGATATTGTCTATCTCAGAGAAGATACATATTTCTCCAGGCTTATATACCTCAATTCTCGACATAGGACATTCTTATGAGGTTCAGAAAAGTCCGTAAGTATCTAATTCAGATGTACTCAAGACCAAGCCTTCTGTTATTCACTCTTACAATAATGCATGGAAAGTGCAGCCTTCCGGTTCCTCAGCTCTTTAGCAAAATTGAATTGCGCTCTTTGAATGTTAAGATCAGCATTCACCTATGATGACAGAGAATGAGATACCAATGTCTGAGAGAATGATGAAGACCAGCTTCCTGCCTCCAGACTTTTCCTTTTTCCCTTCCATATTCTGACCTTTTCTGCACTGACTTAGTAGCAATTGGTTCAGGAAGCCACCTGGCCATGGCAAAATATTAGCCACCTAAAAAATTAAGAATTTAATAAATATTTTTGTCCTTATGTTTGACATTGTGAAATGTTATCAGACAATCACTGTGAAACAAGGTGAACATTTCTGAACTAGCACTTTAAACTGTGTGCTTGCTTCTCAAGATGGAGTTCCAGGTGTAAACATTTCCCACCTGTTCTTATATTGGCTACAAACACAAAACTCATGCTTCAGGAACTCAGACTGATTCATACACCATAGAATGCGCATTCTCCACACCACTTCTGCCAGTTCATTAATAGTAACAGTAATAATCTATTTTAATTTATATAGTTAGATAATGAGCACATTCCAAACAAACAATGCAACTCAGTAGAAGGAACTATGAGTGATCATTATGCACATCAAACTCGTCTTCATACTTCCATGTCCCTAAGCTGCCTGTGATTTACAATTATGAATGTGTTAAGATAACTCTACTCGAAAGCTTATTTGTGTTTAGATCAGCACACTAGAAAAAGGGTAAACAAAGTATTACGTAGTATATGAATATATGTGAAGGTCCTTTGGAAGATGTATCAATTATGCTGTTGATCCTGCAAAGCCTTTTGCATAATTTACACATTTGTTTCAGTGAGAATATGCATATCTGTGTGATTAAACATATGTGTAAGTCTTTTCAGAATTGGAAATATATAAATCAGATCCAAGTCCTCAATAGCACTTAAGTGGGGAGAACAAAAACTCCAATGTTTTTGTAAATAAAAATACAGATTCAAAAAATGAAAAAAAAAAAAAAAACATCCAAGGTATGACCTAACACAAATATTTGCAGGAAGATATAAGGTGGCACTGCCTACTATAGTAAGAGAGGGACCTCATTTTAGCAATGGAAATCCAGGAAAAGTGCTCATAATATAAAGAAATTTCAAAGCATTTTAAGAGCTATACTTTAGTCCATTAAGAGACTAAAGACAGAACTGTTACATGAACAGAATAATGGGGAGAATTATATGAAATGTATCATAGAAAGAACAGGCATGCTTATGAATGACAAATGGAGGTGAATTATGAATTGAAAAGTATAAAATATAAAGAGTATGATATCTTCAGATAAGTACTGATGGTTTATAGAGATAACCCAGTTTGGGTTATGACTGATTTTAGGAGTACAGACATTTATTGGAATAGACATAGTATAAAATGAAAACATGAAAGATGGATATATTAACACAGGGAGTTTGGGAAAAGGGAGAGGACAGTCTGAAGCAATGTATCCTGGAAAGCAGAAAACCAACACAAGAAAAGGTTATTCTTTTCATAGTGAATACAGCATACAAAATAACAGTTGAAATGCTAAATTGTACTCTGGTCACTAGATTAGTGTTTACTGAAACCTCTTACAGTGAGACATGAAAAACTACACCAAAATGAAAGCTTGATTTCAAGCAGACTATGGTTGAAGTGATGATTGCATAAATGCAATGATTTTTAGGAAGGAATCAATTAACAAGAAATTTTTAGCATTTAAAAAATTTTACTATAGACAGGAATTTTGAATAATTGAATGTCATATGAATATCAAGTTAATAAAAATAAACATTCTCCAAAATTACTAGCTAAATCTTCCTTTAAGAACTATAAATGAAAAGGAAAATTGTCAATTTCAGACCTTGAAAAGAATGTTAAGAAAGACAAAAAGGATATTAGAAATGCAGAGAGAGATGAAATAGAATCTGAGAGGAATGATGAAAAATAGTAAAACAGATAAAGGGGATATTAGAAAGTAAAGAGAAAATTGAAATAGATATGTGTATTAAGAGATGCTAACCACATTTCTAAAAAGATCTTGAACACTGCAAAATAAGAGATCAGTGAAGGATGAAGTTGAAAATTTCAAGATGGAATAAGATACGAAGTAAAAGAAAATAGGAAAAGAGATAACCCATTAAATTGGCTTTTCTTCCTTGGACTGCACAGCATTTACGAGAGAACAAGAAATCATGTCCTTTAATATTAGCTAGGTGTCCAGAATCTTGAAGGGTTTCAAAGTCAGGGAAGTAGTATCCTCTTTGAACAACCTATCTTGAGGGATAAAAATAAATATCCTTATTTGACATTTACTAATATGACAAAAAACATATATATGTATATATATATATTTAGCTTTAGTTAAAAAGTGGAATTTTCCAGATAGCAACTTACCTCAGGAAAGATGAATCTGGACTAACATTTTATATAGTACATAAGAGCATAAAAGATTTTTGTTTTATAATAAAATCATATTTTGCTTTCAATTCTTGAAACCTACTTGCTACAGTCTAACTTAAAAATCCACCAAACAGGCAAAAGTGGATTATGAACAACAATCAGTATAAAGGAATACTGGGACAGGAACACACACTGGTATTGTTGAGAAAAAGGAACAAATAAAAAGTGATTATATATTTATGGTCAATGTTAACATTTAAGATAAACTAGTTGTTTTGTTCTATTAAAAAAAAAAAAAAAAAAAAAAAAAGAAAAGAAAAGAAAAAAAAAAGCAACTGATCAGAAATAAGAAGGAACGTTATAATGCCTTAAGAGTTTCTTCTTCATTATGGTCTAGATCTTGAAAGCATTTGTTTTAATACTAATTCCCTGTTAAAATTCTTATTGGCAGTTTATAAAATGTTATGGGAACTTGATCAGAAGTTTGATGTCTTTCAAGATCTAGGCCATAAACATCTATGCAAATATCTAGAAAAAGCATTGAACTCCTCAGTCTTGGAACAAGCTTTCTGTAAAAGGAAGAACTGCAGAACACATTCTCCTCATTCTCCTCACCTCATACATTGAGTAGGACATCATCTAAAGCCACGTTAAGACAAAAACTGCCTAAACTGGCCAATGCAGGGAGAAAAATAATAAAACACTTTTGACAGAGATGCATCATAAATCTAATTTCCTTAATTTAACGAGTGTTTTCATCCTGAAAACTGATGAAAGTTGTGTCTACAAGCTACTTTCTTCACCCTAGAAAGCTAGAATCAGTCCTTTATTTAAGAAAATACATGCTAAAGGAGTTTTCACTTCCCCTACCTTTAATATAATTATGCGATAAGTGATGTTAATTCATGCTGTTATCTTCCAGTGAAATATCTTATATGTATCTCTTGGGTGGATTATGTTTGGTGTTTTCTGCTGAAGATGATGTACTTAGTGTAAACCAAAAAGCTCATAGCACTTTAGATTCATAAACCTGGGGTATCTGTTCACCTGAGAACAGGTAGTTTGAATGCAAGCAAGTCTTGCATGTATAGCATTTTTTTCCCCTGTAAACAAAACAAAACTAAAACAAACAAACAAACAAACAAAAACATCCTAGAATCTTTAAAGCAAGGACTTGACATTTTGTTGCTCAGCCTATCACATATAAAGCTTAGACTATCATCTAGGTTCTTCTTGCTGACTCATGAATTTTAAATATCATATAGCTTCATTGGGAAGTGTCCCATCTGCTTTACAGATTTTAATCAATAATAGTTATAACCCATTCTTTCAAGAAGGTTTGGAAGAGCCTTTTTTTAGAGAAGGAACTGAACACCTAGCTAGAATGCATTAACTTAACATGATGTCACCACTTTGTCCTGCAACTGGAAGAAATAGTGTTTATTATAATTTGTTTGGGCCTGATATGGTAGGCTTACAACATACTTAACTCTGTTTATCTATTTTGAGAAAATCCTAATTATCACATGCAGGTAAAGTTTAGGCACTATCTACGTAGCCACTTGCCCAAGAGTAACCAGTGCAAACCTTAAAAAAAAAAAAAAAAGAAAGAAATATAGGTCACACCTGATCAGGTGGGGCAAGAGTGTTCTGGGCATTAAGCTGGCTGTGTTTATTAGCATGGCTTTAAACTAGATGCAGAGGGGGAAGGATACGTACCTCTGAGTGATAGGAGGTAACTTGAGAACATTGGCACTTTAAGAAATAACAGGGAAATACTTGTGAGCTGTCCCAGAGCAATTTGGAAGGGTTCAACTGAATAAGTGATTTTACTGATAGCCCAGATGAAGTGCCTTTACACCAATGCACACAGCATGGGATATAAGGAGGAGGAGTAGGAAACCAAGGTGCAATTAGAAAACCTGATTGCTATTATGGAAAGGCGGTGAGATAGAACACTGTAACAGAGGGTGACAAGCTTTTCAGAAGAGATAAGCAGAGAAGGAGGGGATTGGATGGAATGGATTGGTTGTGAAGAGATGCCTCTGAGAAACAGCCACGGACAGGGTGACAGAAGGAGCAGGCCAATAAAGGACACCTTGTGATTGGTCTCTACTAGAGGCTGCCTGATCAAGGTGAGCCTGTTGATGAGGCCTTCTTGCTTCGACTACAAGAAGCATTATGCTTGCATGCTCTCATCCTGATTGGGGACTTCAACCATCTGGATGTCTACTGGAAAAGCTGCACAGCAGGTGGTAAGCAATCCAGGATACTCCTGGAGTATATTGAGAACAACTTCCTGGTCCAGGTATTAGACAAGCCAAGCAGGGGAGAAGCATTTACTGGACCTGGTGTCTACCAATGCAGATGAAATCGTTAAAGAGGTTAAGACTGGAGGCAGTCTGTGCTACAGTGACCATGCCCTGGTTGAGTCTGTGGTCTCAAGGAATATGGGCCTGGCAAAGAGAATGTATAAGAAGCCTGAAGAAAGTCTTTGCTTGTCAGGCAGACATCAGTCGGGAGGAGAAGGGTGAACCTCAGCTTCCCTCAGGAAAAAAAACAAAACAAAACAAAACAAAACAAAACAACAACAACAAAACAACAACAACAAAAAAACATAACATTTGCTTCTTCCCCTTCCCCTTCCTTTCTACTTTATGCTGTTCCACATTGTGTTCTTCATCTTGAAATGAGCAATCAGAGCCTCTACAGTCCTAGCTCTTTCTGTATACTTAATTTCTCTCATGACTTACAGTTTCCACAGAGTTTATGTAGACGGGCCAAGTCAGGTCCTGGCTCCTGGACCATAAACAGTTGCACTAAGGGTGGGATAGGGCAGGTGCTTGGAAGAGGGACATGCAGACACAGTTACAGAGAAGCCCAAACAAACAAAGGTCTTGACCTAATTTGGGGATTATATTTTATATTCTGGAAAATTATGAGGTTAGATATTTTAGAACAAAATTGGTGTGTGTAACTCCAAGATGGGCAGCCTTGCTCATCTGAAGTACTTTTCCAAATATTCAGGTAGTCAGCACCTAGAGTATGCTGACGCATCAGCAGTTGTCAGCATGGCTAGGTTGATACCTTGGCCAGCATCTGATGCAAGCAGAATCACTCCTACATAAGAAAGTTCAGCATTATCAGGAAACTCAACAGGTTCTTACTAGCTCTGCTGCTCAATTTCTGTAGCTCTGGTTAGACTGTGAAAGGTTGCCAAACCTGTGAAATATGGCTGTATCAGTAGTTGTATCTTCAATTTTATTATACAGACACTCTGTATCCTTAGAATATTGATTTTTTAAAAAAAATAAATGAATCTTATTCCACTCCTCCTTGCTACTCTATGTATTTTTATGTGTGTTTGTGTATTTTTCTGTTTGTGTTTTGTTAGTGAGCATTATGTATCATTCTGAATTGAACATATGGCTTTCATCCCAAATATATATTAATTTTATTCAGAAAAAATATAAAATATATAAAATACATATACATATTTGGTAACTAAGAAAAAAAAACTTTAATTTTTTGAATAAATTTGTTTTGAGAAACAGTATAAACTATTTCCTTTATTTCCTGACTTTCTTTTGTGTTTTAGTCACACATTTCTAACATACAGCATGGCTTTCTTTCCAAGGTTGGACTTGGAAAGTCCAACTAGAGTTCAGACACAATCTGAACTCTAGAGAGGAAATATCAAGAGGAAATATTCTATGTTAACCCTCTTCCCTCCCATCCCCCACCTCTCAGAAAGTATATGCAAATCATCCTGTACATAGAGTATTCACAGTAAATTCTCAAAACCTGCCTTGTTGAAAGCATATTTTATTTCACATAAAACATTTAACTATTCAATGTAATAATGTGGCCACTCCAGTGTTAGAATATGATTTATATTATTGATGTGGTATGATAAATCTGGTATCAGTTTCCCAAATGCTTTTCAGACTACCCTTTAAAATGAATGCATTTTAAAATGAATCAGTGAAGTTCTTGGCAGAGCTCTCATAAGCCTTTAGGCTACTACTACATGGCCAAGGAACCAGGGGGAACAGACCAGGGAATAGGTTCAAGACTTATCCTGTCCTTGAACCAGCATTTACTGTATTTCCCAAGAGGAAAACAGGTGTAGCTTAAATGAGTTTAAGCCACCAATATCCACCAGCCTGGTAGATGTTGTCATTTTTTCTTAAAAATCTTGTCTTTCTTTATGCCAAGTCTGATAAAATACTGTAGACCACTAAATATGATGTTATCGTTGAAAGGTAAAAGGCCTCAGATCTTGAATCAACCTGACACTGCAGGGTCTGAGGACCAATCTGGGCTCACCTTGGCTAGAGTTATGAAGTTATGAGCTCAGTCTAGTACTTGGTTTTGCCTTACCTGTCTGAGCTAAACAGTGCTGTAGATGGGAATGGTCGTAAACAACTGAGGGTGTCACTGTGTGACAAAAAAAAAAAAAAAAAAAAAAAAAAGGCTTTTTTTTTTCTTTCTATTTTTGAATTGAGCCTGGGAAAGGCTGATGTGCCACTTCCATATTTCAGCTGTGAAGTTGTGAGAAGGAAACAGACTGTGATAATAAATAGAAACCCAGGCTACCCAAAACCAAAGAGGAATAAATCCCACCATGAATATAATTTTGAGCAAACCAGAATGCTGACAGACTTCCTTCTTGAAGAAGGCTGTCACCTATGATGTTGGGACCCAGAGAAATACTGAAAGGGAAGCACAACACCAAGAAACAGTACTACATACTAGAAAGCTTATGTTCAACAAATTTATTTGTTTTATTGATGAGGCATTTCTATACCAAATAGGTAGTCTGTACTGCTACATTGTTATCTGAACTAGTAATAATTTCTTAGTTTTATATATTGACTACATTCTCTTTATTTCCAGAACAAGATTCTGAGATGACTAAGAGCATTGCTATCATTCTATATTTTGTGTATGTATCTAATGACATAGTTTGATCTACTTTGTAATAAAACATCTGTTAGTTTAAAACTGTCCTGGTTTCAGCTGGGATAAAGTTAATTTTTTTCACAGTAGCTGGTATGGTGCTGTGCTTTAGATTTAGGATTAGTTAATAATTTGGATTAAAAACTAAAATACTAAAGTACTAAAATGTTTTTTTGTTGTTGTTGTTGTTGTTTTTTTTTCTTTTTTTTTTTTTTTTTTTTGCTGAGCAGTGCTTAGCAGTGTTTACACTAAATGAAGTACTTTTTGTCTTTTCATGCTGCCCTGCCAGCAAGGAGTCTGGGGATGCACAAGAAGCTGTGAGGGGACAAAACTAGTACAGCTGACCCGAACTGACCAAAGGAATATTTCATAACGTATGATGTCAAACTCAACAATAAAACTAGGGGAAATTGTCTTAGGGAGGGCTACTGTTGCCATGGCCATAAACAGAACTCTTTACCTTTGAGGTAGAGATAGTCTGTGCGGTAGAGGCTTTCACATTTGAGCTACTTCTTCAGTTTCAAGTATAGTGCTTGTTTAAGAAAAGTGTACTGTGGAAATCAATTATCCCCTCCAAACATTTCAAAGGAAGCATCTGTTCTTTGTGTATGTGCTTGTTCTGAGTCCTCATTGCAAACCAGTTGAAGTGGCAGTCATATCATAGTTGTCATCTACAGATACAATTATATAGCTATATTTAATGCCTCAGTGGATAGCCCCACATTACAGTTTAATTTTCCACAGAAATCTAAATTTGTTTCTAGACTGTGATTTTTTCTATCATGTTAGATAATCAGTTTGAACAGAAATCCAATTTTAACTCAATCAACAATACTTTGAAGAAGGTTACATAAAATAACTTGCACATCTTTTAGCATGTTAGTATGTGACTAGCCTGTTCATATATTCATTGTTGCAAACATTCTGGCATGAGACTGAAACTCTTACTAATGATCTCCACTTGGAGTGCTTTGTTATTGTTTTGACAAATATTCTTCAAACATTCTTACGCAAACATTATTATTATTTTTTTTTTTTTTTGGTATGTAGCAGATTATTTCGTGTTTACCCTGGAGAATTCTAGTTTGAACACTGAGCTCCAAGGCAAAAATAACATTCATAGTGCAATGAAATGAATATACCATTTAATTTGCTAGATTTCTGAAAAGAAACATATAAATTACAGTCCAAAATTACATATTTGTGTATTTCCTTTTGCCAATACAGGATTTTCCCTACAGTAGATCCTTGTGTATCTACTTTAGTTGGTTTTAAACTGATGGAACTTATTGGATTTCACCAGCTTTTCACAAGCACAGTCTGATATATGTGGTTATAGAAACTCTATCCCCATGATATTCAACTTCCATTTTCTCATGTTCTTTAAATAATTCTTTCTTATTAGTAATCCTAACTACTTTGAGTGCTAAATAGTATGAATATCATCCCTTTTTTTTTTTTTTTTTTTTTTTTTTTTTCTCTCCTTACTGTGTGTCTGGCTTACAAATAATCAAAAATAGTCATATTGACTGACACACAAAATGCTCATTCTTAAGCAAGCCTGTGGTTCAGTTACCTTCATATTCCTTCTGTAAAAATATTCCATACCAGAGGTTTTAGTAGAAAGTGTAAAAGCATGATTACCTTGAGATAAAGTGATTAAATTAACAGGAAACCTATGCCTGAATGTGGCCAATGTGGAGATTTAGAATTGAACTGCTCCAGTTCAATACTCCTCCAGTTCAGCTGACCCACATATCTAGATATAAATGAAATATTATCATAGCTCCCAAATGGTACAGACTTGCAGCAGATTCCTTTTCTATTGCCTGACAAGGCAATTTAATATTAGGGTTGGCAGAGTTCCTGAGCAATGTGCTTCTCTAAGCTGTCCCAGTCTCATGGTTTTACTCTAAAATGAAAACAAGTTCTATGGTTTTTAAAACCATTTTTTTCTTGGCTAGCTTTTGGTACACATTTCAAGGTTAGGTATTTTAATACCTAAATTTGAGTACGTGTGATGATCCTATAGAGGATTATGGTGGCTGCAGTTTTTAGATTTTATTTATTTATTTATTTATTTATTTTTATATTAGCCTTTTGTGAGACCAGCTAAGTTTTCTTATACTTTTCAAGAGGAAAAAGACAGCTTGGTAGCAATAAAATATTATTGTAATGTCATTTTCTCCTATGTGTTTCACCTTTAGGAAGCCCTCCTTTTTATCATCTTCTCACAGCAAAGTGCAAGATATCCTTACCTGATCCAAAGTCATATGCCCATAGCAGGATGAAAGCAGACTGTAAGGTAAGGCAGCAAGACTTAATTATAGAAAGAGGCTGAAGGAGGCATGGACAGTAGCTATTGCTTTTTTCTCTTTAGTGGCAATGTGGAGAGTGGGATTTCCACTCCCATTGCTTTTTTATAGATATTGGGTGTACACAGTAAAGGCTGTTATGAAGAAATTTAACTCCATTCCAGCTACAGTAAGTACAGGTGGAGATTCAAGTATGTCCATTCTGGCAGAGATGTTTTACAGAAGATAATGATTAGGAGAAATCTTTAGTGCATGAATAGGGCAGTGTGTTTTCTGATCAGTAAGAAGAGAGCTATTTGTACTACACGTAAATAATGTTTTCCATTTATTGTTGCCAGATGATGGACAGTCAAGATGAGAGGGAATGAACAACACAGATTTGTCAGTAAGAGGTACAGAGAAGTGCAGGATGGGATAGTAAGTATAGCCAGGCTTCTGCTGTTGTCATAACAACAGAAGTAAAAGTCTGCTCTTCATAGATAGGTTGGATGCAATAAGGAAAGCTGAGGAAAATTCTTTGAAGAAGTTTTAGATGGAGACGAAGAGGAAAGAAAAGCAGCTGGATATCTGGGTCAAGCATAATAGTTTGTTGTGAACTTGGTGGAACTGTACTGATATAAAGTCAAAGTGTGCTATATGTTGCACGGCCTGAGGATGCATTCAGAGCTATCCTAGAAGCAGGTTGGAAAGACTTTTTGTACATATTTGCTCAGACTTTAGTATGTTTATAGTGATTCTGATGATCTCATTTTGGGTATCTACTGGTATTACATCTCCATTGGATAATAAAGCAGTTTATGGCACATATGAAGGTTGAGAGAGAACTGACGACAGTTCCTTTAGTACCTTCATCACCAAGACAAAACTGTGTGCAACATGACAGTGAAAGAAATTGCCATGGCTGAGAGTACAGATTGATACTTTCATGCTATGATTTCATTGATTTTGTCTGAAATAAGATGTCTATTTGTACCAGGAACAGTCAAATGTTCAGGCATGAAGCATAATATCAGTGCAGGTGATTCTGTTGTGTTTGAGTCGTGTGAACTGACAGGGAAGCTCCTAGAATACCTTACAATAGTGGTTACCACTTGCCCTCTCTGGAGTGGGAATATGCCTACTATTGCTGGGATCCATTGAGGTCACGTTGTTTGGGGACATAATATTTCACTGGTGGCTGCAGTGAAGTTGGACAGTTCTGATTTACCAGAATTCTTCAGTGACTCCATGTATGTCACAGGTGGTGATTTCAGATAAGTAGACAAGATGATGGCAATATGGTGTTGCAAGAAGACAATTGTGATGGCAGATTGACAGGTAGTTGATGCACAACTAGTGGTACTACAGATCTCTAGAAGATAATACAAGAATCTTCCTGTGACCTGAACTGAGCAAGATAGGAACTCAGAAATAACATGGTGAAAGCTAACCATCTGTTGCTAGCAGAGGGCTATGAAGGCTGCTTCTTATCCAGACATAAGTGATTCATGCTAGCTGATATGTGGAGTGAGATGTGGTTTTGACAAAGATACCTGTGAAAAGCTTCCTTTGTCTTGCCTGGAGCTGATGTCTTCTGTTACTCAGATTTGCTCTCCAAAAATCCTGTATGGTGCTGCAATCAGTTTTCCTTTGTGTTCCAGAGCTTCACTGTACTGGAGACAGCTTTCCTACTGCTTAATAGCACTCAGGATCTTGCAGCCTATGACAACATATTACAGTCTGGAGAAGTGGTGAAATCAATTATGAGAGGCAAGAGCACAATTAGCCCCTTAGGGCTGAGAAATTATTAGAGATATTGGTGAGAGCAAGGCAGAATCTTTTCCATTGCTTTATTTATTTTTGATGCATGTATGGTTCTTGTGAGGCAATGAGGCCTAGAAACGGCTTGGAGGCACTGTAAAGGCTTCTGGGATATGCATGTATGGCTTGTGGTATGTTTTATGGCTTGTGTTATTTTGTATGGCTAGAAGAAGCACAGCATAGCTATCCAGTTGAGGGGAGTGTTCCACTCTACTCTCCACTGGTGCAGCCTCACCTAGAGGACTGTGTGCAGTTTTGAGTGCCATGCTACACAGACAAAAAACTGTTAGAATGTGTCTAAAGGTGGGCAGGAAAGATGGTGGAAGGTCTAGAGAGGAAGATGTATGAAGAGCAGCTGAGGTCCCTGGGTTTGTTCAGCCCAGAGCAGAGCAGGCTAAGGGGAGGCCTCAGGGTGGTCTGCAGCTCGCTCACGAGGGGAGCGGAGGGGCAGGTGCTAAGCTCTGCTCTCTGGGGACAGCAACAGGACCTGAGGGAATGGCATGGAACTGGGAAAGGGGAGGGTCAGGCTGGGTGTGAGGGAAAGGATCTGCACCCAGAATGTGGTCCGGCACTGGGACAGGCTCCTCTGGGCAGTGGTCACAACATGGAGCCTGCTGGAGTTCAAACCTTTGGATAACACACTCAGACAGATGGTTTAGTAAGGTAGTCTCATGCAAATCTTTACAAGAACTGTTTTATTGTTTGTCACCTTGTTGCAGTCAAATTTATGTCAGAAGTTCTCATAAAGTTTTGTTTTGTTTTTTGATGATTTGTGAGAACGTTTTGTGACTCCTTTCCACTAGGACACATTAGACTGTTTCATTATCTGCTGTATAGAAATTTTATCTCTACTTCTGCATATTTCAGTAGTTGATTCTACCTAATAATAGGTTAAAGTTCAGGTTACTTGTGTTCCAAAATCATGAAGAGTTACTTAGTAAGAGAAGACACAGCAACAATCAGTACCTTTAGACTGTAATAGAACGATTGTTCCAGTTTCAAAACACTTTGACTTAATACTTGGGGTTTTGTTTGTTTAAGTTGGTTGTGTTTTTTTTTTTTTTTTTTGTTTGTTTGTTTGTTTGTTTTTTCTTTTTTTGGGGGGGGTTAGGTGGAGTGGGAGTGCATATGTTTAATTATACCTCAAAGTATACCTTTCTTACATGTAAATGTTTGCAAATGGTTTCTTTGCCAAAGATTATAAGATCTAATTGTGTGAGAAAAGGTCAAACTGAAAACAGGAGTTTGTTTTTGTCATTTCTGTGTGGGAGTTCTGCACTGATACAGTATCTACTGCATTTGCTGTACCCACTGACTTTGTATTGAAATCCAAAAAGCACTCATCTCTCTTTAATGTTCACAATGAAATGGAGCATATGTCTACTTCTCTGTAAATCTTCTGACAGAAACATAATTTGTAAGATGTCACTCACAGTATTTAACACACATTTCCCTCATTATCATTACAAGAACAAATTAGGATCAATGCTTGAGCAATTAGCACCAATTGCTCCACATTTGTACATGTGAATAACTTTTATATTTGCCTTCATACCTTGAGGAAGAGCAGAATTATATTGCCCATCACAGGTAACGTAATACTTTTCATCCATTGGATTTCTGTATTGCAATAATTTAGTTCTTTAGAGATCTCCAGTGGTATGTGTCTTTTTTCTTCTTAGATAGAGAAATTTTATAAAGAAAAAATCTGCATCTGATTTTGTTTATACAAAAAGAAAATTAAAAAGCTATTCTAGTTACTGATTTATATTTAATAACATTGTAAATAATTATAGCTATAGAATTATAGTTGCAGTATTATAAATTCCTGAATTATAGGTGACATTTTATAGAAAGGAAGCTCTGAAATGTTCATTATGAACTTCTTTACCTCTATCCAATATGAATCTTGGCATTAATAGTCTTCTGCTAACATATAAAAGTTTTATAATATGAAAAGCTAATAGGAGCTAAGCTAAAAACAAAGAAAAATGTGCACCCAGTAGCAGTTGTATAGAACTCCTATCTATCAAGTGCCCCATATCCTAGATGTTTATATGGATTCAAGGGGAAATTGAACAGCTAGTGTGGAAAATAATTCTGCTGCAAGGAGATGTATGTTAGGAGAGCCGTAAGTGGTAGTGTCATACATAATTCCTCTGTTCTTGCTCTTCTGTAGCCATCAATGGGCACTGCTGGAGCTAGGCTAGGATGGACATTTGGTCTGACTTAATGTGGCTATTCTTATGATGTCTTTGTTCATAACTTCCAAGACAAATTTGGAAAGAAAAGGAGAAAAACTTTCTTGAAATTTACTTTTAAGAGTTTAAAGTTAAGAAATTTGTTTATGAAGGAGATTTACAACAAATTGCCTCTAAAAAATGAGATATAAAAATAGAAAAAATGTAGAAAAATGTATAAATGATTGTTTCAGATGGCTTTCATTTTGGTCAAGTCTATTCAATGGTCACAAGTGCTGTGCAATGTTAACTTTTTTTATTGATATTGTGTGCATCTTCATTTTGGCCGTGAACAGGAAAGAGGCACTCTGTAACATGTTCCAGAGCCTCCAGCCAACCTCAGCAGAAGATTTATTGGAACATATCAAAATCTTTTCCCATCAGATATTGCTAAACACTGTTTTCATGGTGTTTGTTTGTTTGTTTGTTTTCCATTTTCTATTTAAAATCCATTAAGAAAATGGCTTTGCCTTGGATTCATGCCCCCTCAAATAAATGTCCAAACAAACCTTTTTTATATCACTTGACCTTATTTTTTGTGGTGCTACATCATTTAAATAACAAGAACCTTTATATTTTTGGTAGGAAACACTTTCGATCACATCTTGTGTGAAATCTGACAGAAATCTGACAAAGGCTTTGGAGATGCCAATGCTTACTCTGCTTTTACTGACCTTGCTAAACCAAGAAGAGGAGAAGGACCATAAAACAACAGGATTACTGGGAACGTACAGGAAGAAGTCTGTAACAGGAAGAAGTTCTGCAAGTCTGTAACAGAAGAGTATATCCACAAATGCTAGACCAAGGCAATGGTATCTGGTACACTGCATCTTCTTGTCCATCTTCTCCAATATCAAAGGAGACGGATATCTCACTGCTTGCCAAACTGGCACTGACACCTCAGTTTAGTGAAGAGGTACACCTTGTGATGCTGTCAGAGGAATAAAGGAGCTATATCAGCATTTGGAGGAAAAATTCTCTGGCATGAGGAAGATAGGATGATGCAGGAAAAAATAGAAAGGACTAAGTAAAATAAACTGTAACTATACAATAAGTTATCTACTTTTTGTAGAAAACACTCAGGGAAAAAAAAATGGAGTGCCTAGAGACCTACATGGAATCTCCAGATCATGTAAAAAATATTTGTTTCCTTGCAAACAAATAGACATGGACTCTGGGAATTATTTAAGCACCATAATCCCACACTGCTTACAGAATGGACAGCATGGGGAAAAGAGTGACCTAACATCTCACTATACCACTAATCTGCCAACTTTCCCTTATTAAATATGTCCTAACATGACACCATCTACCACTGAGCTACCAGCAAATTAACTAATAAATCCTAATTTTCTGACGTTATATACACATTTGGCTAATGAAAGGGTTTTATTGTTGGGCAGTATAGCTCTAGCCTAGGAGTGTATGACATTACAACTGTATGGGTTAGCTGGGTTGGAAAGATTAGAGAGCCTAAAAGGAAAATATGGCAGGAGAGCAATTTCTGAGCCTTTGTGAGAATAGGCAAGGTAAATTGCCTAGTAACTTTACAGCTCTAATTCTGCATGGTTATTGAATTTAAATGTATAGTGAGTTTCCCAAGTGGACATGACAGGAAAGGTGAGCTGAGATATAAGATTTAATAAAATAAATCATATAGGAATGTCAAAATTCTGTAGATCAGTTCAGACTTTTGCCTATTTCAATAAAGTGATAAAACAACAGGAAGTTTCTACTAGTCTTTACAAGAAAAAGTATTTCTAGAAAAAAGTTGACACCCTCCAATGAAAAACATTGTAAACTGTAACAAACCAGTGTGACTGCTGTTAGAATTATTTTCTTTAGACTTTTTCACACAAACTTTTGTTTGCCTAACTGCACAGGAGATGTCGAAATCTTTTCCAGGCATACATCCTGGACTGACAAACTTAGAAGCTTAGGACAGCTTTTGTGTTGTGTAAACATGCAAATCTATGTGACCAAGTTGTGGTGGCTATAAATTTTCACCAGGCTTCCCACTGACAAATTTAAGTGCTTTCATCCTGGTTTTGACAAGGGAGTTCTCTGTTCATATAGAAGTTGCACAGCTGAAATAATATAACAGACCATTGCAAAGCCAAATGCTCACAATGGATTTTTTCCTACTGTTCAGAAACAAAAGTGAAGGCTAGTGTGACCAGTAGGAAGTCAGCCTCTCTGTATTTGATTTAATTCTGTCTGAATTGTTTCCTGTAAAACCTAATGAAAACTCAATATTTTTCAGCATGGTGGAGCAAACTATTCAACAACTTGAACTTAGACACAAAGTTGCAAATGATTGATTTGTCATTTTATGTGCTCTGCATAAATATGCCAGCTAAATGTATTCAAATTAATTAGACACCAAGCACGAAAGATTCTCCCATGTAGATTCCTACACTTGTTCCCATGTGACTTCTACTTTTCCAAAAGAGAAATAGGAAGCAACTTAAATTGCAGGCAGTATGAAAAATGCATCTTGGCAACATCTCCCCAGATTATATCAATGTGAGTTTACTCTTTTAATATTCTCTTCATTTTGCAGCTGTCTTGTCTGTCTATTTTGCCATTTTAACTAGGTTCTATCTTGAAGTGCTTTTTCTGTCAGGTTTTAGATTGAATCTCAAACTAAAGATTGTATAAGAGATTTATTCTTCATCTTTTTGGTAAGGTTTCTTTCACAGTTCATGAAATGTCATGACCTATGGAGGCTGTTTACTTAATCTAAACAAGGGTAGCCACCTGCATTAAATTGCTGACTAATTGGGCGTGTCCTTCCTTCATTTCTTCTGCAATTGATAATCATCTCTTCAGTGCACACTGATTCACTGTATTAGTCAATATATTAATTTACTTGTATAAATTCACAAAGCAAAATGGTTACAGTGAACAAAGGATACAATTTATCTTTTACTTAATATCATTGGGGACCCATGTTTTTCTCAAACCAGAAAGATTATATTCACTAACTTTTACTGACAATTTTACTAAAAGATTATTTTTTCAGCTTCTAATCAACTTTCTTCTAGACACTAATCAACTTTCTTCTAGACACTTGATTGATTAGAGAGAAACAAAAATGCTGCTTTCTCTTTCCTGCAGCTATAAGAGAAAAATGCATGTCTTTTAATTTTTTAAAATGGTGTTAACTTTGTTATTTTTTTTTTCTCTCTCTTCCTAGAGAACGGCAGAATAAAAATAAAAATAAAAGCAGGATTGTCTGATTGTCCCTGGGAAACAACAACAACAACAAAAAACAACAAAAAAAAAGTGAAACAACAAACTGTAAAGGATTTTTGTGAAGGAGAAAATCAGTGGATATTGTTACCGAAATTACTTGTGGCTATAGAGGATACACAGAAGATTATTAGCTTGTAGGTATTTTATTTACTGTCAGACAGATACAACATAAATTAAATGTTGACTTTAAACATGATCCTGAAGGATAATCATTTAGATTAGAATATGAAAAAAAAAAAAAAATTGATTTTGATTATAAAGTTTTATATTTTCTTCCAATATAAGTTGAAATATACAGCTAATGGTGGTAGTTCAGCACATCCACACTACAGCTTCATGATCACTTTTGTATCCTTGGGTGAATAAATTATGAATATGTTGGCCAGATTTTACAAAGTGACCTTATGAAAAAACTTCCAATTGTTATGGACCTTGTAAGTTACTTGCATTCTTAACTGGGCTATCTGTCAATGACCTCAACCCCCTTGTATCTTGCCTGTCAGAACTATAAAGAACATCACTTACTTTGAACGGCTGTTTGCTTTAGGCTTGACTGTAGCTTTGCCCTGGACATGGGGTAGCAGTCTGCTGTGTACTGCAAGATGCAAATTGTCACTGTCTGCTCCCATTTGTTCTGTGGTGGAGTTACTCTGTGACAAGCCAGCTAACAACTTCAGCCTTTGCAAGAATATTCTCCAATAATAGCCTGCACATACTGACAGCAACCTTTGCACAAAGAGCATGAGCAGTGCCTTGAGGCATCTTTTACTTTTGTCTGGAGAGCTGAAACAAGACTGATTGGAGGGACAATGCACTTGCTCTTTACTCCCTTATTTTTTTTACTCCCTTATGGTTTTTGAAACCATACCTTAATTTTCCTTTTCCAGAAGTCTGTATTCAGAGAAGGAGGACAGGCCCAGATCTACACAAGCATTTAGGTAGATCAATATCCCCTATTCCTATTTTTCAGTCATTTCATATCAGTAACTTTTAATAAGTGAAATTCGTAAATCCTACTTGGCAATGTGAGAGGGGAAATTCTAACACACAGAAGGCTCAGCAGGGTTAGATTAAGCTAATTCACAGCAGATTATGAAGACTGTTATAATGAAGTCTTTCCTGCTGTCATTAACATTTTCTTTGGAATTTGTTTTTTTTTTTTCAGTTTTGTGTGAAGATAAATAAATCATAATATAATCAACAATGGGAGATAACAGTACCTTTAGAAGTAGAAAAAGAGTATTACCTCTTTTCTGAATTTAGGTGTTTTAACTGTCATTAGTCACTTGGCTGTGCAAGTTATCCAAAATAAGGCTCATCTTTTTCTTCAAAAACATAGTTAGAGAAGTTTGCTGAATATTCACCTTTTATATGTAATAGATTTGATTGCTTACTTGTTACAGTATTTGTCAAAGAGGTGAAAAATCTTTGCATATAGGGTACTGACCCACATCTCTCCTATCTCTCAACTGAGTATCTGGTGTCAGGCTAGAAGAAAGGTGAGTACCCTGCTATTCATATTATGCACTAGTAATTATAGCAGAAAGCAGATTTCAAGGGGCAGAGATTGAGTGAATAAGCAAAAGGGAGCATGACTCTATGGCCCAGATATAAAGTCACTTCTCAGGAAGGAAGGTTTTTGTTTTGATACGTGTTCATAGCATTCTTTATTCATTTTATCTATTAGTTTTTAAATTTGAAATGCAGAAGCAACCCCTGACTTCTATGCTGCAATGACTACATTCTTGTCTAGCTATACTAAAGCTAACTTTTGTCTGTTTACATAAGTTGCAGTCACACCAGTGACTGCAGCATAAATTTACCTTTAAGCAGCCTGTCTTTCCTCAGGCATTGTTTAGAGACCCTGTTTATATAAATACAGACTCTGGGATTCCCCTTAGCAGCAATGCTCAGGTGCTGCAGTGTTCAGTGATGTGATACCCATGTCTTACTGCAGCTCCAGCTCTTTCTGACTAAGCATACCTGATGCAAAAATTTCAACAATGTAACTTTTAGCAAAGTGTCATACCCTGTATGATCTCCTGCTTATCCATTGTAGCAGCAGGACAAAAACAGAGCTATGACATGATATTTTTTGGAAACCTCTGTAGTACCTGTCTAAAAAATAATATATTTCTATGAACAAGCAATGCATGAATTGTAGAAAGCTTCAAGACATTTTAAGTGGAGCTGGTGACTCTTTCAGCTCTTAGACTATAGCATAAATAGTGTGTATATATATATATATATATTTCCCCTCTGTATAGGGCACAGAAGCTATGTCAGCATATTTCCTTATCTTTCATAGAATCATAGAATATCCTGAGTTGGAAGGGACCCTTAAGGATCATCAAGTCCAACTCTTGACACCGCACAGGTCTACCCAAAAGTTCAGACCATGTGACTAAGTGCACAGTCCAATCTCTTCTTAAATTCAGACAGGCTCGGTGCAGTGACCACTTCCCTGGGGAGCCTGTTCCAGTGTGCAACCACCCTCTCTGTGAAGAACCCCCTCCTGATGTCAAGCCTAAAAATCTTTAGTCCTAGTGTTGTTACTTCTGATGCCCTGTAAAGAGCTGTGTTCACACTCTTTGCTGCTGGAGGCACTGCAGACTCTTGGGAAATAAGAAAAGGTGGAATCAAGGATTTCCTCTTCCTCGGAAGATGGAAATCAATTTTAATTGCAAAAAGATAAAACAACTTGTGCAGGCAGTTACTAAATACTAGAAGTTCTTTTATGGGACTGGTTTCTGGAAGATTTAGAAAAGTCTTGAACCAGACAAGACTCTTACCTTCATCAGAACTTTGGCATATTATATAGTGAACATCTGCATATAAACAGACAGGAAACATTAGTATCAGATATAATTTGCTTCCAAAAATTTGTACACACAAGATACTTTAGAAAAAAAAAAAAAAACCACAAAACAAAACAAAACAACAACAACAACAAAAACAAAGTGAAATCAAACACTCAGAAGCTAGAAGAGAAAAAAAAGGCAGGGGGGGAGACTGTCACTTAGCTACATCAATGTATGCTTTACATGCTGCTTAATGTGTTTCATTTAGAGGATCATACACTGATGTTTTGAAAGGGCTTGGGCTTCACTCAGTGATTTAGGTTGATAGCTCCAGTATTGCAAAAATGATCTTTTTCTTATAGTTTAATCTTTTTTAAAGTACCTGTTGGTATAAAATTTCCTACCTCTATTTATGCCAGTATATGAGGTGTTGAGATGCTGTAGTTCCAAAGTAAAAGAATATACCTGATATAAATGAAAGTGAATACATCTTAACTCTCAATACCCTGAAACCTCCTGAATCCACATGTACATGTAGTTCTTTTTCAGACAGTCTTATATCTTATAACATGAAGTAGAACCACAGTGCTGTATTATATGTCAATAAACTAACAGACAATATTGTAAACTTACTTTATGTTACAAATACCAGCTTCAAAGCTAGGGAAAATTTTAAAGCTGTAAACATATATAAACCATTAAAATATACCAAATTAGGACCAGTCTACGTAACAGACGCAATAACAAATACAAGCTCTACAGCAGATTTTGCCATTCATAGCCTCATTCCTCTTCAAATTTGACTTCAACAGGGGTACATTAAGCTACATTGTTTTAAGATGAACTTTAATGAAACCCAACGTCACTTGTTTATTTCTTCCTTAATACGAGATCACAGTATCTGTGATGAAAGCTATTTGCAAATTGAGTCAGAGGCCTAAATTCTAAATTTTTTGTTGATACTTCATAGACAACGATAGATTCTCATCAGCTCCGTTTGCAAATATTCAACTTTCACAGCTAGGAAATTAGCTTTTTCCTGTGACCACAGGTGTCTTGGTCACACACTTGTGTTCCTCTTGTGCCTTTTGTGCTTCACAGATTTCAATCACAGACTTTGATGCATCTTCTCTAGAGCAGATCATCTTTAGCTGCAAGTTCCCCCACTGAAGAACAAACACAACAGCTAAAGATATGTCCTGTGCATGTCTGTATCATTTCATCATATTGCCTTTCAGCCATTCACCATATTTTAACTTGTCATAAAGAATAGCTCTGGGTGATCTTTTATCAAAATACACAGCAGATGCTCAAAGCTGTTGTAGGTGACTTAAGCACTACACAGTGGGAAATAATGCTTTAAGGCTTCACTGTCTTGGACTGAAACCTGTCATTTTATGTCAGGAAGTGCATGAAAAAAAGAGAATTTGGCATTAACTGAGACATAGCAACAAATAATTCAAGTTTCTTAGCTGTGCAATAGAACGGGAAGCACCACTGTACAATGCATGTTTATTTTTTGTCTTGAATTGAATCCTCTTTTGGAGAAGATTATTTAATCTCCTTAAAAACTTCATTGCTGTATGACTTCCTCATCAGTCTCAGAGACAGAGGTGACCATAGTAACAGAATTTATTGTCAGAGACCAGTGTTTTACATTAAATATTTGATGCTGGCCTTGACAAGTTTTGTTCCAGATTGTGCCTGGAACAGGACTTCTTTTCTCTTTATTTTGATAATTAGACTAAGCTTCTAAGCAAATGTAATCAAAATAGTAATGTAATCAAAATACTGACTAGTCAGCAAATTCTGAAAAGATGTAATACAGAAAAAAAAAAAAAAGAAAAGGTAATACATTATGTATTTGTTCAGGATTTGCAAGTTATTGCTGGAATAACTTGCAGTGGTTTGGTTAGGTATGTGACCTCTGAAAGTTGAGTCTTCTCACATGACGACTTTTCTCTTTAAGTGCAGAACCCAACATTGTTCTCAGCACATGGCACCTGTAAAAGAGTACCAGTCAAGAATTTTTATCCACATAACAATAAAGTGGGATTGTTCTTCAGAATTCAGGTCCTCACCATTTCGTGCATTAACATTCCCCTGTATGACAATGATTTCATTTAATGCAACTGAGTTGTTGAAGACAGCAGATGGCCTAATCAGTATAGATCATACCAGATCATACTAGTTATGGTAAAATTTGAAATGCATCTTAACTCCTTAGCCCATTATTCCTTGAGTTTTGCATTCCAATGACTTGTTTAATGAAAAGTTCATATCAGATTTTTACTGCTTATCTTCTGACCTGCCTATCCAATAGGAAAGGTAAATTCACCAGATAAGTAAACTTCTTTCACCAGATAAGTAAACTTCTCATGTATACTTAAGCAATTTTGTAATGATCAAGCTCATAACACAGTAGTGTCATGTGCTTGTCAATTTTAATGTCAACATTAAAAAGTGGTTGCGTATCCCAGTGGAATTGATTCAGTTAATGCATAAGAAATCTGTATTATTTTGTCTTCATGCAGGTGGCTAGAGGCATGTTTCTAAGTTCCCACAACCAATCCATGGCATCTAGTTAATACAGTCAGTGGTGTATATCAAATAACTCATCTTCCGCTAAAGTAGACTTCTAGAACACACTGTTAATTGGATAAACATTGTCATCTGATGCAGTTATGATATCAGAACATGCCTTGCTTAGCTGCCTATCGTCACCCAAGGTGGGAATGTGTCTACCATTTGTCCTGTGTTATACCTGCCATGCAAATATCTCAGATACTCTAGGGATCTCAAGCAATACTAGATGTAGGTATCTAAACCTGGACCCTTTTGGTCTGTCAGCTGGGGATAATGTGGAACGCAGTATAACATCTCAAATTATCCTTAACATAGATCTTCAAGCACCTAAATCAGTCCTGTCATTTTCCAAGACTAACTCAATTCTTTAGTTTTACAGGGGGTTTACAAATTCCAGTGGTAGCACATGTGTTTGTTTTAACATGGCTCTTCAAGCTGTCCTTTTCTTCAGTGGCAGGTGAACACTGAGTAATCTATCATCTATATAATCTAGTAATATAGAGAAAATAAGCTATGTTCTTATATCTGTGGAAGGAGTACTGAGACCAATACTTTAATTTCACTGGTTGGATCATATCATTGTAAGTATTTATACCAGCCTTTGCTGGTTGTATGTAAGAGAAGTAATATTCAGGCTGAAAGCATGCCAAGGGTTCATTTTCCAGTGACAGCATTAGTATTACAGGATATCACTTCCAGATACCTGGTGTAAAAAGGAGAGGGACACAAAGAATGAATGCCCTTTGGATGCAGACCAAAAAAAAAAACAACATTCTCTTTATGCTTCTCATAATCTGCTGAGAAAATGGAATAGACTCATCAACATAAGTCAAAACAACTTCCATTTATCAAAAATTCCAGACCATCTTGTTGGACTTGTCTCACTAATACACACCATATTTTTATGTGTCGCACTCTAAGTTCTCCTCTTGTTTACTCATGTTTTTTCTTTGAAGCAAAAATGAAACTAAGGGTTTATCAATATGGAATTGGACTCCACTTCCAATACCTACAGTTCTTTGAGAGATTTCAAGTTTGCTTCAGGGAGATTTGAAGAAACTGAATCTTTAATAATCCCAGTGGCATTTTCTATTCTAACCCTTGGTACAACAGTTTTAGTGCCATATTCTCCTATCACTTTATTGCTGCTTTATCAGCTTCCTCAAACTTTACAAAATTACAAATATATATATATAAAAAATAAAAAGTATAAAAGTATAAAAAATATATACTTTTCAGGCTAATCAAAACACAATAGCTGCTTTCTCAGCAGGAAAGTAATTAAATCATCTCATTTCTTGTCAGATGTTGATACTTAGAGGTTTCTCTCTCTCTGTTGTCTCACACACATTTTCCATATATTTCCAGGTTTGATTAAATTCAGTCTTGTGCCAGGTATCAGGAATGTATCCAGACCCTCAGTGCACAGAGAAATGGCAATGAGGGGCAGATATATAAAAATGAATTTAGACATTACATGTCTACAGAGGAGCTAGGAAAAAAAAAAAAAAAAAAAGAAAGAAAGAAAAAAGAAAGAAAAACACATCCATTTGTGAGTGTTACCCCTTACCTAATTTAATAACCAAAAAAGCAGGTAGAATGAGATGTTTGGCTTTAGTACTGCTTATCTAACATATTGAGAATAAAATATTTACTGTACTGTCTCGACTTCTGTTTTTGCAGTCTAGAGAACCCGTATGTCCAGTATCTAAACAATCTTCTTTTTTTTTTTTTTTTCAAACAAAAAAGAAGAAAGTACTATAATCTGTTTGTAATGGTTATACTGATGTTTTTCATCCTTTTTGTTACCTCATAAAGTTAGGCTTTTCATATTTTATGTTATTTTAAAAATCATGATAAAAGTTTTAGCATAGTTCTGTTTCATTTGTTTTATTCTTTGTTCATGTACATTGTTCAGGAAGAGATTCCAAGGCTTGAGGCATAACTTACTCATATTTTTGCTAGTCTTTAAGTGGATGAATATGTGCTTTGGTGAAAGCCGTATGTACCTAGATTTTTCCCTTTGTAGAAAAAATACTGAAATCACAAGCCTCCTTGATAAAAGCTGCTACTTAAATGTGCATACTGTGGGCATTACAGCAGATCTACTGGCATTTGCTGTGAACTGAAATATTTCAATTAGTCTAATCTTCTGACTTTAGTAGGGTAGGAACAGTGCTACTGGATTGGTGCAGCCATTCTGGGATAATCTTGCCAGAAAGGCAAAAAGATAGAAACTTACACATTCATCAGAAATTGTTCCTGCAGTAACTGAATATGAATTTTATGTGTATTTTATCTTATTGGAAATATATTTATCCTGTTCTTTCATGTTTAGTGGAGCTGTACAGGAAAATAAAACTAAATGAAATGAAATAAAATAAAATAAATAAAAATATAAAATAAAATAAAATAAAATAAAATAAAATAAAATAAAATAAAATAAAATAAAATAAAATAAAACCCAAAATAAAACCCAAAATAAAATAAAATAAAATAATAAAATAAACATCCTCTCTCTGTCTCTGAAATGAACCCCTATACAGTCATTACCACAGTTCTTCATATTTACAATATTTTTGTCTTCATGTGGTTCAACCAACTGTACCAGTTGCAGAGATACCATCAGGTCTCCTGCTATCTGGCAGTCTTAATGAGTATGTTTCTATTATTACATAGAAGAACTACTCCTTCCTCTATAGTATTTCAGTGGGTCACTGTCATTCTTGGTTGACCTATTAGAAAGACATAAGGTAGCAAATAAAAACAGCAAGAACTACACAAACAATGGCATCCAAACATTATTGCTCTTTAGCATGTCAATACACAGGGTATGCCACAGGAAATCTTTCCTAACACAAGCAGAACTGTCCTCTATCTTACTGAAACAGCAGAACAAATCCACTCAATTCCTGGTCCTATATTTCTGAGCTAGTCAAATTATTCTCCTTTTTAGTCAACAGAGAGAAATAAGTACTTCATATGATGTGTCATCTGCTTACTTTATAGCTAAATGCATTATGCTCTACAAGTGTCTATTACTTTCTGATGAAGTACAATGGTTTAGTTTATAAATACATGAGTGTATTTATAATATATACATATATTTCTGGAAGCTGAAGACATTATATACGCAAAGACCGAAACTGTTTGCTTTAGATGATATAAGACTGGATATGGTGGAAAAATACAAAATGCCAAAAGCCATAGGGAAATCGAATTGCATTCATTTTTACCTTTGATGGTACAAAACCCAAGGATATTCAGTGAAATTAAAAAGAAATGCATTTAAAACTTTGGAAAGGTTCTTTCCTCAGGATAGACTGAGGATTGTTCATCATGGATTCACAGCAGTATTTAAAGACTATCTGTTTTACACCAGATATGCAGAGTTCCATGAAAGAAAATTACTCGCTTGGAGAATCAAGCATATGGAATAATATCTGCCAATGAATTATGTGATAAACATGAAATGATTTAACCACAAAAGTTATGGGGAACTTTTCTGCATATGTGCAACAAAGCTGACTGACCTTTCTGCATATGTGCAGATCTTCCATATAGGATAAGTACAGTAAATTCAACAGCTCTGAACATTCTCGGTGAGAACTAGAGGTCTAGGCTTCTATAATTTACACTATGTGAACTAACATGGTATTAAAACAAAAAAAAACAAACAAACAACAAAAAAAAAAAAAGCAATAACAACAACGAAAAACAACCTGCTTTGGCAGGTGGGTTGGACCCAATGATCTTTTGAGGTCCCTTCTAACCCCTTCAATTCTGTGATTCTGTGATTCTTTGATTAGACCGGTCATTAGATTTAAATCTAATATAATATCTTATTGGATTTAAAAACTTTTGTATATGCTTTCATGAAAATCTCTTCCATAAGAAATTTTCACTGCCAGAAGGAGAATAACATAACATCCTTAAAGGAGATGATGTCTTTTATTCTTTATTTTAGCTTTTTTTTTTTTTTTTTTTTTTTTTTTTAAATGATCAAATATAGCTACATGATATCAAAGTACTCTATCACACATTGAACAGATTATAAATGAGAAGATGGATTTTATCGTGATCATATTTTCATTAAAACAAGACAAGGGCATTACGCAGCTGAATGATTTAGTTTCATTTAATGCATATTTATGCACATAAATGTTTATGTCTCTTGGAAAGCCACATATCCTAGATCATCAATACTTTTTGTTTTTTTGTTTTTTCTTAAGTAACTGTTCAATTACCATCTTCCAAAGAAAGAACATTGGGGCTGTCATTCAGTGTATGAAGATTAACAGAGATTCTGTTATGTATCTCCCATCTTTTGGCAGCTCAGTGGAATAATTGCTTCCAATGTCATTGCTGTTGCAGCAGCTGTAATCTGCTTCTATCGTCTTCCTTCTCACCTAGTTATTCTGTCAACTTTCAGTGCTACCAGAGAGAGCCATGCATCAGTCTTGCTGATTTGTCCCTCTTCAACAAAAGGAACTTTTCCTTAAAGATATTGGGTAGCCTGAAAATATACTGGCTAAAGACAGGAACTTTGAAGTTATCATCCTTGTCACTAGTAACAGGAATAGCATTGTCAGAGTAATTAATGATAGGTAATCTGGAAAATCCTATGGTTTTATCCCACTGTCCAGTTTTTAATCACTTGTGCCAATCAGAGAGGGATTGCTGCTGTGAGAGGAACAGGAACTGTTGCCTGAACAAGAACATACCTAGACTGTATTTACTTCAGCGAAGTAAATACATAGCAATTGATTCACGTTTGATCTTTTGCAAAGGTTAGCTTGAATTCCTAAATAGTAAGTTATACATAGCCAAAAACATGTTCATTTATTTCATCTTTTTAATTTATTTTAATTTATTTTTATTTGTTATTTATTTATTTTTAAGGGTATACTGACCCTACATTGTAGGAACCATTTGGCATTTGACCATTGAGATGACTGAAAAAGATCTGAATGACCTACATCTAGGTCAAGATAGGAAGTCATCTGGGGGTGGGGAGAATGAGAGAGAGGCAGAGAAGCTATTTAGTGATGTTGGCTAGTTGCACTGGGGTCAGAAAGCTTGGCAGATTTATTAAATAGCTTGGTCTCTGCTGATGATTCTTGTGAGTTTTGTTCAAAAATGTTGATTGTTATTCTTGTTAAAAGACAGCAGTGGTCTTGGATTTAAGCAGAAGAAAAGGCACAAAGTACAGACTGATCCACACACAATGACACAATGATTCTGATGATGCCATTACACATATAAAGTTTTCCACTAAAGGGGAAAATAAAACAAAACAACTACATCCACCTTTCTTTCTTTCTTTCTTTCTTTCTTTCTTTCTTTCTTTCTTTCTTTCTTTCTTTCTTTCTTTCTTTCTTTCTTTTTGTTCCTTCCTTCCTTTCTTCCTTCCTTCCTTCCTTCTTTCCTTCCTTCCTTCCCTCCCTCCCTGTCTTCCTCTCTTTCTTTCCCTAACTTTTCAAAGAAAGCAGACCAAGCTGCATAATAATACTTCTTAAATTCCACCTTAAAATGCAACAGATTTGTAACAATGTAAATAATTTTTATTTTAATAGGAACATACTGCAGTTGTATAGTTGGCCTCTTTATGACCCCAGTGGATAAAAAACAAACAAACAAAACAAATTAATATTTTCAAAATGTCCTGGATGGTGGAATATTGAGGGTGTATTCTCAAATTCAGTGTCAGAATATGTGTTTAAAATGAGGTGATGTCACTACATTTCTTCTATTTCTTCCCTGCCTGTTTCCACCCACATCTTTTGCATTATGCTCTAGTATTTTTCAAATGGAACAAATAATTTTTAAAAAAGGAAACAGAAAGGAAAGTACAATGAATGAGATTAACACTGGCAGAAGAATAGATATGCATGACTGGTTGTTAGCAAGGTCTCTAAAATACAACCCACATATCTTCAGCATACTTATTTTAGTGTGATAAATTACATTATCTTTTCACTTATGATACAGATATTTTTTTCTAACATGCTAACATATAAGTATCCTAAAAAAAAAAAAAAAAAAAAAAATTTACTTGTTGGCAGCTCATCAAACACAGAAGACACTATGGGATTTTGGACTCTCCCTATATGACAAGAGTGGAAGCCTAGAAAGATTCTCTGTCCCCTGATGTTTACAGAAGTTAATAGTTTTATTTTGAAAAGCTATTATTGCAGGTCATTCTCACATCCTACAGTAAAACATGAAGGTGTTAAGCATGTCTCTTAGCATTTTAAAGTTATTTTTATGATTGAGGATGTGGTTATGGGAGAAACATATCTTCCAGTTCATCTTCCCATATACAATTTTAAATAAAATTTTGAGTGTGGAGAGGTCTTACACTTAAAGTCTACACTGTTTCTTCCTTATTCAAACCTAGAATTTGGTTTAGATTTTTCTGTCCCATCCTGAAAACTGGGGTGAACTAAAGGGAGAACTGTTTGAATGTGGATTAATTTCTCTAAAGGAATGGCACTTGGGTTTAAATCCAAATTAAATTCAGTGCTATGGAGGTGGTGAAGAGTCTACAGGGCAAGACGTACATGTATGAGGAGTGGCTGAATTCACTTGGATTGTTCCGCCCAGAGAAGAGGAGACTGATGGGAGGCCTCATGGCAGCCTGTAGCTCCCTCATGAGGGGAGCAGAGGGGCTGGCGCTGAGCTCTGCTCTTGGCACAGCAACAGGACCCGAGTGAACAGCATGGAACTGGGACTGGGTCAGGCTGGGTGTTAGGAAAAGGTTCTGCATCCAGAGGGTGGTCGGGCACTGGGACAGGCTTCCCAGGGCCGTGGGTATGGCACTGAGCCTACCAGAGTTCAAGTGTTTGGACAACACTTTCAGATGTGGTCTGATTTTTGAGTGGTCCTGTCTGGAGCCAGGATGTCTGGAGTCAGACTTGATGATCCTTGTGGGTCCCTTCCAACTCAGGATATTCTGTGATACATTGGTTCTAAATTAAATCTCAGGAGTTGTTCATATGAAACTTTGTCTCCAAATAGCAGAAAACGTGTGTGATGTCATCTGACTCTAGATCAAACCTGAAAAATAAATACTCTAAGTTTTGATTTCAGTTGCACACTGTATTGGAATGATATCAGAAAGCAGATTTGGATTCAAAGTCCTCATTTCTAGTAGCCTGTGATCAATATTCAGTTTTATTTAAATAAATGTAAAGATTTTTTCCTATAGGCTTTTGAAAATCTATACATTGAAACAAATTTCAGGAATAGAACTGCAGATTTTCTCCAGTACTCATTAATAATTATTAATTTTGTTTTCAGGGGCAACAGTCTAATAATTACTGGAGTAGCTGTAGATATAAAGACATAAACCACAGGATATAATGATTTAAGATGTAACCAGAAATGTAGCCCCATTTAGAAGCTGTAGTATCACTTTTCAATTCCAACTAAGGCATTTTTTAAATTTTATATTCTTGCTACATAAATCATGTCTCGGAATGAATATTAAATGAAAACAGTTTTTGTTTTTGTTGTTTGTTTGCTTGCTTTTTTTTCCCTGAGGAAAACAAATGGAATTCCAGATTTCTGGAAAAAAAGAAAAAAAAAAAAAAAAGAATAAAAAAGTGGCAACACCAAAACTTTGTGTCAGTCTATAGTTTCTCAGTGTTGTTGTTTTTTTTTTTTTTTTTTTTTTTTCCAGTTTTTTTTTTCCTTTCTCTCGCTCTTTTTTTCTGTTTTCTTCTGAAAAGCTATGGGATGATTATTCTATTACTAACTGGTCATCTACTCTAATAGTGTGTTACAGGAATACACAGAGCTAGTAACACCAAGAAAAAAGACTGCCTTAAAAACTTGTAAGGAAGGTTAACTGTAATTATACCTAGGAGACTCGATCAGGAAGTCTATTTATGAAAGTTCCTAAGTATTAGCCCAAAGGCAAGAACAGACTTGGAAATCATCACAGGTAAATTCATCTGTCAGATGTGATAACTTACAAGCTACTCTGAGGTACTGCCTTACTGGATGTATTGCTTGAAAATGAACTGAATGTGGATTTTGCCTCCTTTACCCTTACTATTTAATGAAATGTTAAAACAGCTGTTGGATATCATCTCACAGGAATAAGAAACTCCTACTTCCTCACCCAGCAAAGATTTTCCAGTCACCGAGATTGTTTAAGACCAAAGATGCCAAATATTAAATGCCAATATTTGTTTACAAATCAATGTTTGTCTTTAATAAAAGATGTTTGTGCTAGCAGGCAAAACCTTATATTCATGAACATAAATAGATTTTATTAAGTAGATATATTGTTAAATTACATCTTTAATGAAACTCCAAGCACCAATGCCAGTTCTGGGAGGGCGCTTTTCATGTGCTTTATGCATCAGAGCTGGCTGCTAAAGCTATTGCTTCTTGTTCACTAGTCTACTGTGACACTGACAAGTGAATGACTCAAGCAACAATACCAAGAAGAAATAAGAACAACATTGAAGACATAAGGATGATAAATGTTCCTCATTGTTGTTCGAAATAACCTTTTAGTTCAGAGGAAGATGAACCTGAGTGCTTCTTTCCTACTACACATGCAAATAATCAGTGATCAATTAATGAATGGTGGTATTTTCCACAGCTGTGAGATTGTGATTACAAAAGGGATCGAAACATAGAATTGACTGAGGGAGGACCACCTTGCTAACTTGACAGGGTCATAAGAACACCAAGGAAGTCATTTATTATTGCTATTCATTAAAGAAAGGTTATAGTAATCTTTCTAATTACTTTTCTTACTTAGGACTGCTAACTTTTTCACAGATTGCTTGTCACTTGTACTGACCTCTGTATAAAATCAATACATATTTGCATTTTTTTGGTGCTCATTATGGTGAAACATGACACAGCCTGAAAATAAAATGTCTTTCTTTATAGCAGCAGGCAAGGCTTTGAAAATGCTGAAGACAAAGGTTTAGACTCTCTCTTTTATTGTTTCATTACTCCTTTCATATATTCTCACAACACTCATGTATTGTGGCTGTTTATGCTTGCCATGAAGTTGTTATAAGATGCTTCAGGAAAACCAGGCCAATATAATATGCAAGTCATTCCAAGAACTAAGATATTGTCTCCATTTTTTTATTTCTTTCTTAAAATGTCAAATAAATAAGAATCATCGAGAATTAATTAAAAACAAACGCTTCTATATTTTTTCCTTTATTGTTGTGTTGAAAAATCCAACTAACCTAAGTTCTTTTTTAAACAAAAAATGTGCTGACACCGTGAAATTTGGAGTTAAATTTGGATTTAGATTTTAATGTCTTAAACATCAGGTATGTTTAGATCAAAGTTCTCTAGTAGCAAACTACATTTATTCACAGAATTACGACTGGAGTTCAGCCTTTTTTTTTTTTTTTTTTTTTTTTTTTTTTTTTTTTCCTTGCTTCCTAACTTTTGACCAAACTCAGTCTTTTCTCATATAACACAAAATCACATATTTCCAACCATTCCAAGTTCTATCATCCTAAAAGCCTCAAAGACAGACAAGACAGACATCATCTCTATCAGGAGCTGAGATGCTTAGGGATCTTATTCTAAATGGTACTATTGGCTGTGACTCACTCTAATAATAGAAACATTTAACACAAGGTAAAACACCATCTTAAGTTGTACACAAAAGGAAAAAAGAGAATGTTAAATCCTAAATGTCTCAAAGTGATCCATGGATTATTATCTACATTTTTTTTTTTTTTTTTTTTTCAAGGGGATGACATTTAACAACAGTTAAATTATTTGAAACGGTATAAATGGAGAAAGTATCTTCATTGTACCTTTCCATGCCCATTTTGAATATATGTTTCAAGTGAACCTTTAAAGTAGGGTAGTTACTCAAGCAATTCACATGATTAAGAGAACATAAAGGGGGGGAAATCACAGTGGTTTGAAAGGGAAAAAGGTGGTGTCTTTGATTTTTGATTTTGAGATGAAGACTGCCAGATGAAACAGCCCTCTCTCTCTCTCTCTCTCTCTCTCTCTATTTCATTATTATTATTTTAAAATATGGTTCTGCATAGCTATATGAATTTGAAAACCACTGGATAGGTATGTATACACATTGTAAACAGGTATTTGATTTAGTAGGAAAGAAGGCTAATTACATACTAGGATATATTAGCAGGCCAATAAATCATGGCCAATAAATTGATTAAGCTGATTATCCCCTTTCATTCAGTGATTATACCATTTCATTCAGGTATCTAGAGTAGTGAATCCAGTTTTGGTCCTCCAATACATGACAGACTGATAGACTAGAGCACGTGTAGGGCACTACACATTGGTGAGGGGTTTGGAATAGTTTCTTTATGAGGAGAGGCTGAGCAAGCTGGGTTTATTCACCCTGGAGCAAGGAATTATTCACCCTGGAGCAAATTAAGAAGACCAAACAGCACCCTCCCTACACCTACAAGTAAACAGAAAAGATGTAGCCAGGCCCTGCATAGTGTTACAAAATGGATGAATAGAAAGAAAAAGGGCATAAATTGAAACAAGAAATGTTCTCACTGGATATAAGGAGAAACCTTTTTCCCATGAGGTCAATCAGGCAATGATACAGGCTGACTTGAGCAGTTATGCCACCTTTCTCCACTCTTGGAAGCAGGAAAACCCCTGAGCAATCATGTCTAACCCCACAGTTGATTGTGCTTTCAGCATGTGTTTGGACAGGGGATCTCCTGAAATCCTTTCCAACATGAATTATTATTTTGTCTTTGGGAATAGCATAAAGATGGAAGACATGCAAGACACTTAAAATAAGCCTAAACATAATGATGAACTCCCCTTTTATATGCAATTATGGAGAAAAAAAGTCAGTTGTTTCAGTTGATTCTGTTTTTTGTTTGTTTGTTTGTTTGTTTTGTTTTGTTTTGTTTGTTTTGTGGGGGGCCACATTTAAAGTGTATATGTTATTACCAACATCTACATGTATATGGAATTTGTTGTGTTCTGGTTTTGGTTTCAAAGGAGTTACTTTTTTTTTCTCTTACTGACTAAAGTTTATCATTTTGATAAATCGGTTAATGCAGCTGTTCCCAAGGGATCTTGTTTCTCCTTTCAGATATACTGGTGATGAATATGAAGTAACTCAACTCAGTGTAATACTTGAGAAAGATGTTATCTGAGAATCTTGGAAGTTAATAGGTATACTCTAGGTAGTGACCAGATTAGATAAGAGCAAAATATGATCTTTAGACTTTAGCACAGTCTATGACAAAAAGGATTTGTGCTAGATAATAGAAAGTCAAGAAGACTTTTTCTTCTTATTCATTGTAAATCATTGAGGAAAGTTGATGAGTGAAGTACAGATCTTTCTCTAGGTATTTTTTTTTTCTTCCTCCATGGCAAGAACAGCAAATGCAGCTTTTATTATTTTTTTTCCCAATATGTTAAAATTGTCATAGTTCTAATGATCTGTATTCATCATATTGCCTCAAACTACTCGTAGCTATAATTCATCATATTTCTAATTTTACAGAGGCACAGATGGCTGTCCACTCTAGTGGTCCCAACGTTACTGAATTAAACATGGAATAAAATGATTGATTAAAAATTGTAATCAAACATTACTGCTTGTAATTGTGATTAATATGAGTTTACTATTTCTGACAATAATTACTTTTCTTCTCTCTAACAGAGGGAATGGAAAGTAAGTGGATTATTAAAAAATCAAGGAAGACTTTAGGGCCAAATAAAGAATTGATATTAATTGTTAAAAGAGAAAACTGCTGCTAGTGCTGTACTTTCAGGATGGTTTAGCTTTAGCTGGTCTTGTCATCCTTTTGAGAACTGTATGGCTGTTTTTTCAAGGCTAGCACTTGTTCCCTGTGGGAAAGTGACAGCTAATAATTTACTTGTATATTATCCTTTGTACTGTTTTTAAATCATTTTGCATGTTTACATTTTCAGTAGTGCCTAGTAACAAGATGTTTTAGGACCTTTGTGTATATATTCGATTCATATTACCTAAGACAATTAAAAATTAATGGACTGATTTCTATTACTGTTTTAAGAATTCAACAGAAGCACAGTTAATGTGTTCATTTGGCTTTGGATCAAGCCTGTAATTCTCACTTATAGGATCATCATGGTGTGGTGGTTCCACTTGAGTGGGCAGCCGAGCTCCACCACAACTGCTCTCTCACTCCCCCTCCTCAAAGAGGAATAGGGAGAAAATACAATGAAAAGGGCTCAAAGTTGAGATAAGGACAAGGAGATCATGCAGTCATTATTGCTAAGTGGCAAAACAGACTTGGCATTGGGAGACAAAGATTTATTGCTTATCACTAACAATCTAGAGAAGTGAGAAACAAAGGAAAGAAAGCAAAAGCACCTTCCCCCCCCATCCACCCTCTTCCACCTCCTCCCCCCGAGCGGCGCAGGGGAACGGGGGAATGGGGGTTATGGTCAGTCTGTAGTGCTTCTTCTCTGTCACTCCTTCTTGGTCACTCACATCCCCTGTGCTGTGGGGTCCCACCCACGGGATGCAGTCCTTGATGAACTGATCCGGTGTGGGCTTCCCACAGGCAGCAGCTCTTCCAGAACTGCTCCAGATACGGGTCTGTACCATGGGGTCCATCCCTCAGGAGAAAACTGCTCCAACCTGGCTCCCCCACGGGCAGCAGCTCCTGCCAGGTCACCTGCTCCTGCATGGTCTCCTCTCCACGGGCTACAGGTCCGGCCCGGAATCTGCTCCGGCAAGGGTCTTCCACAGGTGGCAGCCTCCGTTGGTACAGGTCCACCTGCTCCACCGTGGTCTCCTCCACGGGCTGCAGCGTGGAACCCTGCTCCACCGTGGTACTCCATGGGCTGCAGGGGGACATCCTGCTTCACCATGGTCCTCACCACAGACCGCAGGGGACTTCTGCTCCAGCACCTGGAGCACTTCTCCCCCTCCTTCTTCACTGAGCTTGGCACCTGCAAGGCCGTTCCTCACTCCTCTCACTCTCCCAGCTGCTGTGTGGTGCAGCGTTTTTTTCCCTGTCTTAAATATGCTCTCACAGAGGCGCAAAACAACATCGCTTATTAGCTCGGCTCTGGTCAACAGTGGGGCCCTTACCAAATATGGGGCAGCTTCTAGATCCTTCTCACAGAAACCACCCCTATGGCCCCCTGCTACCAAAACCTTGCCACGTAAACCCACTACACATGGTCAAACAGAAACCAAGCCTGTATTGTGATATAATCCAGGATTTCTGTATGTCTTTCTTGTCTTTGGGCAAGCATGTGAAAATTTACGTTTAAACTGACACTATGTCTTCTATTTCTTACATTGGTTGTTACACCAAAAAAACAAACAACCAAAAAAAAACCAAACAGTTGATCATCGTGTTTGGTTTCCAAAAGTAAAAAGAATGTTTGAACTATTAAACTGTTTTAAAACAAAACAAAACAAAACAAAAAAAAACACAAACACAAAAAATCCTGAAAGACATATACTTGAAGTAGTGAAGGTACCAGTAGAAAGGTTTTGGAAAATGAAAGTAGGTGGGTATTCCTAAATGGCTTATTAAGATAAGGCTGCGGAAGCAATAACATATTCCCCTGGCCTTAAAGGCCAGGGCTTTCTATGATTTTTAAATTAAAATAAAAGAGATCTAGAGTATAGGGTGCAGCCTGGATTTGGAGGACCTGGATATCTTTTGTCTGCAACATACATGTATGTTCCTGGTATATTTTGAACAACAAAAACATTTGTTTCATACAAAAATTATCTTGGTGAATGAATACTGGAAAATTATAATGTGGAAACTGTGTGGCAACATAAGCCAATTTGTCAAGCCATAACATACACAGAATAATTTGTTCATCGAGTTCAGTAGATAAAATCACCTAATGATATATGAGAAACAATCTAGCAAATTAGGACTGAGATCTGAGAGCTAAGTCTAAGAATGATGACACAGTTGCAACCCTCATAATGTCACATCTCCTTCATGTAAACTATGCATTTTCTTGGTGATAATACAATTTACAAACAGGGAATATAAAATTTAGAGCAGAAACACCAGAAAAGTTCTGCACCTAATTTCTAGAATGCATAGATTTCTAAATCTATGAAATCTAGAAAGCTCAGATTTCTAATTATGATTTATTTCTCCTGGAGAAATTAGACATGTATGAAAAAGATACGAAAGGGAAAAAATAATATTGAATTAATGCTCAAATTTTTAATATTGTTTAAACAGTAAATACTATTTAAAAAAGGGAGTTAACTCCAAAACATTTGTAGAAGCAAGTGGAAATCCACTGACTTCAAGGTTGGTCTGTCCCTTTCCTCTTTACCTTTTATTGTGTGCTTATTCTAAATTCACCTGTGCCATTATGTGCCTTTCTGTGATTTTGTTCCCTGTGTTTCTCTTTCTCTTTCCTTAGTTTCATTTATTTAATTTTATTCCCCTCCCCTCCCCCCCCGCCCCTCCCCCCCCCCAAGTATGATGCAACTTCCTAAAAAATATTGTTCATTTTTGTATCCCCAACAAACATTTTCATTCTTCATCTTTTCTTCTGCCACAAGATCTGGTCTTCCAATAAGCTGTAGGATGCAGGTGGTGAAAACACAAGGGATGAAGCTAAACATAACACCTGGGCAAAGACAGTACACAGAGAAGACTTGCTGATTCACAGCACCTCTTGTGCTGTCTTTGGTAGCCAGATCTCTTGGAGGCCAAGGCAGAATTTAGAGCTGCTTCTTGCCTCCTATGTGTAAAATCTTTACAGCCAGCCTCTGTGGTCTTGTTACGCCTGATTCTCCAAAGATTAATTAGTCAAGTACAGTTCTTTAGGTACGAGCAAGCTTTGATTTTCTTTTACGTTACTGATAGTTACTTCCTCCGCCCCCCCCTCCCCCAACTCCATTTGAATTTGCATATGTTTCCAAGGCTTCTGTTTCTCTTTACCCTTTCATAGCATTGTACTTGTTGCCCATTCGATGCTCCAGTTTCCTTTTATCTGGGCTGCTATGCTTAGCCAACGGATTCATGGTATAGTAACAAATTATATTATGGAATAACTCATTGAGTAAATTTGTTAAAATTGGTGGAAGTTTTCCTTCAAGTTAATGTTAAAAACAAGCAAGCAAACTTTATTTTTCTGTTTAACAAGGTCTTCTGTATGCCTGCATTTAAGCTTGTATTAACTATGAGTTTAACTTCAGGTGACACACATTTCTAAGACATAATTATGCTGTTAAATTCATCCCAGAAGGATGGATGGGAGGATGTGATGTTGTATGGAGTTTACATGGCAAGGTTTTTGTAGCAGGGGGCTGCAGGGGTGGCCTCTGGGAGAAGAGCCCAGAAGCTGCCCCGTGTCAGATCAGAGCCAGCTCCAGGCAGCTCCAAAAGGGACCTGCTGCTGGCTAGAGCCGAGTCAATAAATAATGTTGTTTTCACCTCTGTGAGAGCACATTTAAGAAGGGGGGGGGTGGGGGTGGAACTGCTGCACAACAGCAGCCAAGAGTGAGTGAGAAACAGCTCCACAGACTCCAAGGTCAGTACAGAAGGTACTCCATGCACGCAGCAGAAGTTCCCCTATGGCCTGTGGAGAGGCCCCTGGTGGAGCAGGCTGTCCTCCGGCAGCCCATGGGTCCCACATGGAGCAGATCTCCACACTGCAGCCTGTGGAGGAGCCCCTGGTAGAGCAGGTGGATGTGGCCTGGAGGAGGCTGCAGTCCATGGAGAGAGCGCCCCAGCAGGAGCAGGCCCCAGTCTGGAGCTGCAGCCTGTGGAGAGGAGCCCAAGCAGGAGCAGGGGCTCTGGGGGGAGCTGCTGCCCTTGGGGGACCCATGCTAGAGCAGTTTGCTCCTGAGGGGTGGACCCCATTGTACAGAGCCATGTTGGAACAGTTCTTGAAGAGCTGCTGCCTGCAGGAAGCCCATGCAGGATCAGTCTGGGAATGACGAAAGCCCATGGGAATGGCCCCATGTTGGAACAGAGGTAGAGAGTGACTGTGACAGAGCAGCAGAGATGAAGTGTTTGAGACTGATCACCGCCTCCATTTCCTGTCCTTCTGTGCCACCTGGGGGAGGATATAGAAGAGGGTGGATGGGGGGGGGGGGAAGATGTGTTTTTGTTTTGCTTTTAGTTTCTCACTGCTTTGTTCTGTTAGTACTAGGTAAATTATTTTGATCTCCATATGCTGAGCCTGTTCTGCCCATGACAATAATTGGTGTGTGATCTCCCTGTCCTTATCTCAACCCTTAAGCCCTTTTCATTCTATATTTTCCCTTTCCCTTTGAGGAGGGGCAGTGAGATAGCAATTGTGGTGGAGCTTGGCTGCCCAGCCGAGTAAAACCACAACAGATGTAAAGAGGAAGTCTGGGTGGTAAAACTTCTGTGACTACGTGCAACTTTCCCCAAAAGATGATCAGCCTTTGTATATTTACAGCTGGTATATGCTGTATCACGTGGTGTTGCAAGCTGTTATCAAAGAGAGATGGCTAATTGGGTATTTGATTAATAGCTCTCCACCAGTCTACATCTGTAGTGAGATTTAGCCTACTGTTCTTAAAACTGGCTAAGGCACACCTTACCATAAGGTATCTGCACAGCTATATGGAGTTGAGAAATCATTATAGTGAAAAATATGATTGAGCAACAGGTCTCAGGTATATGTGGACACCAGAGGATCTTTTCCTAGTGGTACAATGCCTATTTTCTCATTTCAAAGAAAGCATTTCAATTTTCTCTCCTTGTAAAAAGAAAAAATGCATAATAGAAAAAAACACCCTCACCTCCAAAATTACCTGTCTAGTAAAGAAGATAACAGGAAATGTGTTGTACAGCTAGACTAGCCAGGATGAAGGAGGAAAGGGCAATTATATGGAGCTTGTAACCCTAGAAGCTATGGAGTTAATAGTAAAGTATTTCATAATAATGAATTTGCCTATGGCCCTGCCGTCCTAAACAGGGACAAGTGTACTTGCTGTCTATGCATGGCAATGTCCAGGTAGCAGTCAGTGCTTTAACAAGCTGGCATAGGAAGGGTGTTCCTTCCCAAATATGTCATCTGCTTTACTGTGCACATGCAAACTCCAACAGCAAAGATAGTCAGGAGAAAAAGCAGATCATCCAAATAGAGATGCAATATTTCTCTATCTGGTGATTTGGTATATGTCTATAAATTATACTGCAGATAAAATTTAGTAAATCTTATATCCCTGATAGTTATTAATATTGAAGTGAAAACTTCTTCAGAACACCTTTTTCTGTCACTAACCTTTCCCAGTGACTGGTGTGGTCTTTTTGAGTATTTAACAAGATTGCTGCAACTTTAGAAAAACATCGCTCAAATTCCTTAATCCCTATTCTCACTGGAAGATTTTTTATTCTAATAAACTAAGTTTTACCTTAAGCATAATTCTGTCTTCTTTGAAAGGTATTTACATGTATATATACACTGAGACATTCACATGCATACATTCACAACTATTGATCAAGGCAAACTAATTGGTATCATCAGCTGTTGGAAGTATTTTACATGCACATGACTGAAAGTACCTGTGAGATATTTTGTATGTTAAAAACCTGCCAAATCTATCCTATTTTCAGTAATATGGCTTAATTCAATGTGAGCATAAGTATTTCCAACATTGTTTAACTTCCGTAGCTGTTCCATTTTTTTTTCCAGTTAAGCACCCCAAGGAGTCAATACTTTTTACTTTCTCTTCATGAGAAATTAGGTGCTTTGTCAATACAATACAAGCAAAGAAACAGCTTAATATATGCATATGGTATATATACACACAGGTAAAAAAAAACAACAAAGTTGTTTTCTTCATGGATTTTTGGTTATATATTAAATCAAACAAATTGTCAGAATTACATACTTCCCAGAGCAAGTTGTGAATTCCGTTCAAAAAAAAAAATCTATAGTTTTATGCCTCAAATATTTTCACAGAGAGAATGTAAGCACATGATTTACTGGTAAATGTGGTATCAGTTTATAAGCCTTTCAAGTTTTCACAACAGAATTCATTTCTTGTTAGATAAACAAGTTACAGATCATTTAATTGTAGAAAGACTTGTTTGTTTTGTTAGGACTACACTATATTTACTATTATCTTTTGAATATTATAAACACTGGGAATAATATTTTTTTCAAAGTATGAATAGTAACAGCAGATATGACTTTTAGTTAACACAGTGACATTGGGATCAAGTCCATACCGAAGCAGAATTTAATGTTAAAAATGCAGTTCATTTCTGCTATTTTAAAAACAAAATAGTCCAAATCAATATTGTATCAGTAGCTATGGAGCTTTAATATTATATCAGTAGTTATACAGCAATTCCTATACTAGCCAACTAAATTTACCATTAATATTAAAAAATATTTCAACCTTGAGGATTAAACCATGTATTTCAATTGATAAATTGAAAGACCTATGTCTTCAGAATAAAGTCTGAAAAAAGACCCAAATGTCAGAAAATGTCAAAGAATGCCAACATGCAAAATTTTAAAAAGGCAATCACAATATGAGTGAAATAATAGCATACAAAACTTTCACTTGTTTAGTTGAAAGATGGTGACAGATCTGTGAATCTATTATGAAAAAATTCAATATAGCCTTGAATCCACTACAATCTTGTGTTACCCACAGTGGTACACAATGTAGGGGCACGTAAATCACATCAGTTTTCCATCCATATAATCTACCCCAAAACAGAAAAAAATTTACAAATGAAAAGGAATGGTGTCTAAATAGTGCCTTTCAGAGCAGTACCTCCAAAGGAATCAAATTTATCAAGGCTTTTCTTATACAACTCTACTGACAGCAGCACAGTTTATGATCTTTTTTTTCCCCCAAAACTTTTGCAGTATCATCCAGAATGGGTCAGCTACCTACGTATTGCTTAGTCACTAAGAGAAAATATACTATTAATATGCCAACATATTAAAAATGTCTAAATTACAGATGGCAGCACTGAAAAGATTGAGTCATATGAATGACCTTTTCTCAACATTGTTGGATAAGATGTTTGTTTTGCTTAAGGACATTTTAATATTGCTCATTAATACCGATGTTACTGTGTTCAAAAGGTGAACGTGCCAGCATGCATCTGATGAGATGAAAAATCATATACCTCTCAGCATCAAGACAACAAAAGTAAGATCCTCCAGTTGTGGTACTGTAATTTCCATTTATTTACAAAAGAAATCACTAAAATTTCAGTTTGGACCAAATAAAGTCCTGTTGGAATCCAAGGGGTTTAATTATAACCATATTATATTAATGTTAAAGGACTTTTGATTGCTTTTAAAAAAAATCCAAAGGTACAGAAACAATATAAAATTAAATAAATAAATAAATAAATAAATTTAAATAAATAAAATCCAAACTTTTGTAATGAATTTTAGTTTTCTCTGTTTCTCCCCTTGCTTGAATTATCTTTGTTGTTTTACTGTTTAGAACAAAGGGGAGATGGGGAAAACAAACAAAACTAAAACAAGGTGAAATGAGGGGCTGACGATCTATATCTACAGTGGTGATAAAAGTGTTATCACTTGTCAATAACTAGATCTTTACACTGGACATTTCAGCTAGCCTCAGATACATGGAGATCATGAAAAACATGAGAAATAACCATAGACTAATTAGTTTATTTAAAAATCTCATTCAAAATTAATTCTGAGTGGTTGATATCACATAATGTAACTCTACGGAAGAGGGCCTCACCTTCAAATATACTTTTTTGAAAAAAAAAAAAAAGACAAAAACAAATGTATTCCTTGACCATTTCAGCTGTGAAATGGAACTCTAAAGATGTGGTCTGACCAGTATTTTGCAGATCAGAAAAATAAGATGTCAAAGCAATACTCTAACACTGGTAACATTGTGTGTGGCTTGATACTAGAGATTAGTAATTTGAATGAGAAATGGATGCCTCTTTATGGACTAACTCACTTGATGACCTTCCTCAACTTTTCTCTAAGTTGGTGTATGTTTAGGGCATAGTTGAAACATCTTATAAACACCCAACAATCTTAATTCATAGCACAATAATTACTGGATATTACACAGCCTGATCTCTATCACATGATTTACCTCAATCATTTACAAACATCTTCACAACATTCCCTGTAAAATCTTTTTCTTTGACTTCTACCTTCTGACAAAGCTATTTCCTGTGTGCATGGATGCTGATGAATTGTTATTTGAACAGCTAGGTTTTGAAAGTATCAGTTAAAATCTCACCTTTTGTTTTTGATAAAAAATAAAAAACAGTTTAGAAGTTTAGAGGATTTAACATTTGCATTTATTCTAAGAAAGTCAAAGACATTGGTGCCTTTTGTTGCAAGTACTAACCTAGAGGATGCATAAAAGCTGTGATAGTAAAACATCTTTTTTCAAATGAGATTTTCACGTTTAAATGGTCCAAGAAAGATTTTCTGATCCTTTAAAATAACTGGTTATTGTAACATCTCTTATTCTTTCTCTGTTTTGATTCCAAGTACAGCTCCCTCTTGTATTTAATGTTTGGCTTTATTTTTATCATTTTTTCCAATGACTACCTATAGTTTCAGCTTGAGATTCAAACTTTTAGTTTCTTTGATTCTGACCTATATGTTGTATGCAAAAATTACAGAAAATAGTTGCAAATAATATTTTTACTGCTGTGAACTCTGCCAAAGTACTAGAATATAACTGATTCTCACTACTTTCTTTACATGAAAATAACCTTATTGGATTCACTCCTTTATTTTTCCTCAGATTTGTCAAAGCAATGTTTTTCAAAGTTAGGAATGATAATAAAAACAAAAGCTTCCCAATGTTTTTCAAATCATCCTTATAAGAAGCCTTCCTGAGAAATCAGAGCATATGAAAGAAAAGCAAATTGAAACGGTTGTATTCCTATAGCTCTTGCAAAACTGGGTAGCACTGTGTGGAAATTTAGTATTACAGGAAATATAAAATTTTTCTTCCTGTCTTTCTCTCTACTAAACTGACCGTCTTGATTATCTCCCAGTTACTTTTGCCATTATGTTTACACAGTGTTTTTTGCCATTACAAGTCATACTGGCTCTAGCTGGGATGGAGTTAGTTTTCTTCATAGCATCCCATATGAAGATGTATTTTGGATTTGTGGCTAGAAGTGTTGATAACACTCTGGTGGGAGCAGCCAGAAGGCAGCAGTCCCAGGGCAGATCCCATGACTGAAGAGGCACCTCCAACCACCAGTGAGGAGGAACTCCCCTGCCAGCCCCAGGTTGGCGAGGGCTTGCTGTGACACCCCTCATTATTGGGGAAGGGAGGTTTGTCCTGTTGATGTTTGGGCACATAAGGTAAATACATTACCAGAGGAAAGTGTAGATAGAAAGGGCAAATAAAATGATTTCAACTATATTGCTGGTGAGGCTTAATTTGTATTGAGACTAGTAACCTGCTCTAGGGAACCTGTTTTGGCATGGTGGTTGGACCCAATGATCTCGAGGTCACTTCCAACCCCTACAATTCTGTGATTAAATTGTAAATATTAATACAAGAGTCAAATTATGGCAGGTACGCTCTGCTCCTACACTTGGCATAAGTCTTGCTCAGGCTTGTGAACCACAGCAGGCCTCTATGTGATCACTCCTTGAACTGGACAGCTTATTAGCAACAGGGCCTCAGGCATACCATTCCCATTAAATCTGTCATGGACAGTAATAAAGGAATTTGAGTTTGACTACAAATCAATCAGTCAATTTAATAAATATGGCATCTCACCTCATTTCTCTTCATAACCCAAGGAAGAGTTATCTTGACACCATTCCATTGTTATCTGCAGAGTACAGTGAAGCCTTATTTCTTAATTCAGTCCCTTTAACACCTTTTGATCATCTGAGGTCTATACAGTATGAACAAGCCTCTCCCCAACCACAACTGGAACCTGTGGTATGACTGATTGACAAAGTTACTTTCTAAGGCGAGGAGGAGGAGTGTACAACCTGATTCTTAAAGTATTTGGAAAAAGACCTGAATCCTTGATAGTTAATGACCAAAAGACAATGTCCATGCAATCCTATAGTGATCCCAAACAAGAACTCTGAGCTTACCAGTGACTGCAGCAGACTGCATCTCCTTGATCACAAAGTTGGTACACCTCTCAAGTACCCCTGAGGAGAAATGCGTCTCAGGGTTGAATCCTCAAGGAACAAGCTCATCTGCAGACAAACACTGATGAGAACACAGGGTGAGTAACTCATTCGAGGGAGTACTTTGGAAGTGTGCAACTGGATTTAGAAAACCACCAAAACCCTGCAGTAACTCTTCAGTGAACCTTGCCATTCATTAATCTTGAACTTCATTGTTGTTTCTATTGTAACACAATGCTTTAAAGAAATTTGCTAATAAACTAATACCTGAATACTAATTAAGTGCAGTTGAAATCATAATCTGTTATCTGCTATAAAGGTGTATAATAGATTGTTACTTAATTGATGCTACATTAGAATTGTGTAAATCTAATTCCATGATAACAAGTGAGCTCCACATACATGATGTGATCTCTTTTAGTTATAAAGAGAGCAAGTGTAACACAGCTATCAGTACTCCACAAAATTCAGCTTCTAGGAACAGCAGCAGAAATGCGTTTCTGTTTCAGACATGGCAAAATTGTCTGTCAGTGGTAACATTCCAGCAGTGAAAATATCCTGAGGTAGCTTTGATTCCCAGAAATACACTGAGCATCTGTCCACAAATACTTTGAAGGATACTGTTAGCAATTGGAATTTTACCCCATAGCTTATTTGGAAGTAAAGCTACATTTCAAGATTGGATTTCTCTGGTAGTGAGGAAAAGGAATGCATTTCCAGAAAATATTGCTATATAGGTAGATACTTAAAATAAAAAATAAAACTCCTGGTAAGAAAAAATAAACATCAACACTTTACTTGAAAGTGCTTATGAATTGCTGTTTATTTCTCATGACCTTCTATTGCAGAAATCTGATATGTAGCAATGATATTTTTCTTTTAGAAAGTATTTCTTAGTCAACTACTGATAGGCCACTCAGAAACTGAGGTTTAAATACATATCTGAATCGAGAAGCAAGTATTATTGGTTTTAATTCCCGATTTAAGCATTTCAAAACTTACATTATTGTAACTTCCTATGTCTTGCATTGGACTCTTATTAAAATTGAGGCAAATGATATTACAGTGACTGCTGAGTAAAGGCCAGACAGTCATAGAAATGCCCATCAGCACTATAGTTACTGATACAGTACTGCCTTATATGGCCATAGCAGCTAGAAACATTAAGTGCCTTAAAAAAAAAAAAAAAAGATTTAATACACTTGACCAGCCTTTAAGTTCTTTCTTTCAATACAAATTCTTTCTTTTCTGGAACATATTAACAAAAAGATTAGAGGAACTGCTTGGTTTTCTTGAAATACTGCACCCCTGGCTTTGTGCTTTTATAAAAGAACTGTAGATATCTGCATTGTGTTAGAGCTTTTATGAGCTGTTTTCCATAGGGGGAAAAAATGTACAGGTGCAGCCAGCACATGGAGAGGGGGAGGATAGACAAAACTCTGCACTGGAACCCAATGTAGTAAAAGCAGTTAATTCTGAAGTCAATATGTAATCACAATAGAAGGAACTAAGTTATTTTTTTCCCCTAAACCTTTTCCAGCTACAGTCCAAACTCACTGATGTGATGGGTGAACTAGTTAATTAGCAAGATCTAGTAAGAAGAGTAAACAGACTGCACCATTCCCTAATGATTTCAGAAAGTCAAAGAGCTGATTCACAATGCTTCCTGCATAACTTCCAAAATACAGTGATTATCAAATATCCATAATTATTTCTGTGCAATAATTGAATTCACATCTACCTTTGAAAGTTAGATAACTAACATTTTCCCTCCCTTGGAGGGGCATCATCATTTTGGATAGTTCACTTTTCAGTTGGACACAGGAATTTCATTACTAGTCTGCTTCCTTCTGATTACCCTGACTGGAGGAAAGATGTCTATGCTTGTAAACCTTAAACTTGAGGAAACAATTGGTAGTCTTCACACAACAGTAATATCTGAATAACTTGTAAACCATAAAGCCTTTTGCTTTGACCTTGCTCTTTCCTTTACAAGATAGTAATATATTAACTTTTTAGAGTATCACTTTCAGCAGCTTTTCTCCATTGGTTTATATTATTTATACCACAACACTAACAACAAATATTTTGAAAAGTGTGATTAAGTTTTTGGTGTTTACCTGTAGTCTAACTTTCCAAAAGGTGTTTCTCCTCTAGCTTCATGTTTTAAAGAGGCAGGACCCTGTGGAAACAGTTTCTGTGCATATCTGCAGTTGATGTTTTTGTATTTAAACCTATGTTTTTGAACAGAACCCAAAGCACAAAGAATCATTTGTAAAAATTTTGCCAGTCTCTAGTTTTCAATAATCATGAGCTATGGCACTAGGATAATGGGTTAGGACTTAGAAAGACAAAACCAGAAGAGCTTCTGTTGTTTTTCTTTGTTTGCTTGTTTTTTTTTCTGATCTGCAGCAGAGCAGGGAAGGGGGTTTAAAACAAGATCTTTATAGAATCATAGAATGTTTTGGTTAACATGCTGACACTGTTACAGAGCTGTGCTTACACTAAGTCAAGGATTTTTCTGCTTTCCATGCTGCCCTGCCAGCAAGGAGGCCAGGAATATACAAGATGCTCAGAGGGGACCAGGACAGCTGACCCAGACTGACCAAAGGGATATTGCACGCTGTATGACAACATGCTCCGCAATAAAACAGGAGGGCATTGGTCAGGAGGGGTGCTGCTGCTGCTCAGGGACAGGCTGGGCTGTCTGCAAGTGGTGAGCATATGCCAACAAGTGATGCAGAATGAAGTTTTTTATTATTAGTCCTTCTTTTCCTGTCCTAATAAACAGACAATTTCAACTGACAGGTTTTACATGTTTTTCTGATTTTTTCGACCATGATCAAATGCCTGTTTGGTGCTTAGCTACCTGCTGGGTTAAACTACACTTCTTTTTGTTATATGCACGAGCAAAGGAAGTTAAAAACAACAAACAGGGATTTTCTCCTATCCAAAAGTTAGGGAATAACAGTAGATAAAAAACTGAAATTCAGTTCTTTGAGTAAGAGTAGAGTTACAAGCTTGGTTTTTTTACTCTCTTCACTACCAGGTTGCCTGAGCCCAGTAAAGTCATTTTTCTACTTCAAAAGATGCTCAATCTGTAATTTTGCAAGAAAAAAATGTTTGGAGAAATACAGGGCATTAAAATCCTCTGAGAGTTACCAAGACTTGCTCATGCTGATTATACACTCAGAATCAGGAATTCACACATCTTCTGGCTTTTCTAGTGCATACAGAAGGAATCTGGGGAGCCTCCCCCTACCCAATAGATGCTTTTCATGTTTCATGATACATATAGACATTTCTAGCACCTTCTTTTGTGATCACTCATGTGACTTGTATAGGCTTAGGCATTTTAGTTTTCATTTTATTTTCAATATTTTTTTTCCCTAATAACTAAATGGTTCAAATCCTGAGTGGCTTCTGCTTTAGTATCTATACTTGGCTAAAGTAAGAAGTACACTGAATTTTGCTGTGCAAAATGAAATGTTTATATCATGTACTAGGAATTATTTCTGAAGGGTAAAGCGACCAAGTTTGTCTCTGATAGAGTTCTATAGTATACTCCAAACATAACTTTCACACCTACTACAGAAGACTAATCACAGCTACTTCAGCCTTATAGTTCCTTAGAATGTTTCTTATTGACACAAATGATAGGAGTTAAATTTGATATCAATTAAGAGAAAAAAATAAATCAATATAAAACAGAAAGCTGAATAAATGATGTTTATGAAAAGCCATTCCATACCTGGATATCCATTCTTTACAATGGATGTTCCTGAAGGGCTGGAGAGCCAATGGGTATAACATGAGCAGCAGAGCCTCACAAGGCAGAGCCCAGTCCCACAGCACACAAGCAGTGCAAACCCTGAGATGCTGTCCACATCCAACCAAGAGCCCAAATCATAAGCCATTATGACAGTGATGAGGCAGGTCTGACTTCAAGCCATAGGTCACAATGGATTTGCCAAACAAGCCCACAGAGCTTCAGACCCAGCACTCCCATAAACAGACAGAGCTGAACAACAGACAAACACCTCTAACACAGCTCAAAGAAAGCATAAAGGCCCAAGGCTGAGCTTAAATACAGCTCCTAGACCCATGCATGTGGGTGGAGGCCCCAGGTGAGGCTGGTCAGGGCCATTAAGGTTTACTAGCGCACTCACGGTCCTGACACATTCATTAGCTATCTTTCCAAAAATATTTTCTATGTGTACTTCTGAGTGTAACATCTGATCGCTTTAAATAGTCATCACTAGAGTTCTGGCCCAGATTTTCAGATTTTTTTTTTTTTTTTTTCCTAACAAATAGCACTTATACTCTGAGCTTTTTTAAACAGTATTAATTAGTGATTGCCCCTTTTCCTGTATTTTTTTTTTTTTTAAGTTGGGAGTTTCTTGGTTTTGTTGTTTTGAATATATTGTACTGGGTTTGGCTGGGATGTTAACTTTCCCTGCAGCAGCCCATACAATGCTGTGCTCTGCACTTGTAGCTAGAACAGCAGTGTTATCACACCAGTGTTGTGTCTGCTGCTGAGCAGTGCTGGCACAACATCAGGACTCTCTCTAACCCTCCTAGGGGATGGGCAAAACAGTGAGAAAAGAAACATCACCAGGGCAGCTGACATAAACCAACCAAAGGGATATTCCATACCATATGATGTCACACTCAGCAATAAAATGTGGAAACAGGAAGAAGAGGGGAGGGGTGGGCTCTTGTTGTGAAAATGTCGGTCCTCCTCCCAAACACTGGCTATGTGCGTTGAGGCCCTGCTTCAAGGACGTGGTCAAGCATCACTTATTTGTGGGAAGTAAAGAGTAATTTCTTTCCTCTGCACTTCCACATAGCCTTTATTTGTTTTGTTTCTTTGTTCTCTTTTTTCCCTTTCCCCCTCACTTTTCCCCATTTCCCTTTTTTTTTTTTTTTTTTCCCTTTAGTGAAATTGTTTAGTTAATAATAATCTTTCCTTAATTATTATTTTTTTCCCTTTAATTAAATTATCCTTATCTCAACCAGTGAGTTGTTCTTTACTTTACTTTTTCCCCTCCTTATCTAAGGAGGGGGAGTGGCAGAGCGGTTGTGGTGTTTAGCTGCCTAGCACGGTAAAACCACCACATATATATAACCAAGTTATTATTCACTCATTTTTTCCCATTTCACTGTAAGTTGAAAACCTTGACTCAGTCAAGCCTGTTCCAGGATGGTGCTATGACACTGGATAAAAGGCTTCAGGGGTTAACCTCAGCAATGACTAGAACAGCCCCAGGAATCAAGAATACTTTCAGACTGACCTATGGCTGGAGCAGAGCAAACGTGCAGCAAGGTTAAAGGGAGCCCTATTTTCCTGAGCAGTCAAAACCCCATAAAATACATAGAATCATAGAGACAACTGATGGTAACTTTCAGATTTCTTGCAATTGCTGTGAGACAGCTGCGGTGACAAACCAGGGAATTCATTATCTCCCTTCTGTTTCCATACCTCCTGCAAAGTCCATTACAGACTGGCAATAAGGCCTAGTCACCCAGTGTAGACATTGGTGAATTCCTAGTCACCTAGCGTACACACTGGTGACTTTAAGGACACATGCCTGTATCTTCACGTGTCTGAAAAGTTCTACAAAGTACAAGGTGAACCCAGATGTATAGAAGAAAACAGCTGAAGGTGTTTTAGAAGAGTTAACTTTGAACTGAGGTAGAAAACAGATCACTGGCGTATTACCACCTTCAGCTACTGAAACAAATTTACCAGATCTCATCTACCAGCCTGATGGCTCTGAAATCACACAGATCTACTTTTGAAAACTTTACCTCTTTTGTTACTAATGACAGATGATACAGGAATTTGGAGATTGTTCTGTGCCTGCTGCATTTGACTGCTTCATCAGGCCTCTCAGGGGACACACTTCATACTTTGGACAATTCTTAAGAATTTGTTGTATTTGGAACACTTTGAAGATGAAAACCACTGTAGAATAATAAGCTTTAGGTTGCAATTACCCTGATTATGCTTCACAAAATGTTCTTTAATGTCCTAGAAATAATCATATTACAACAGTTAGAGTACTTATTTCTATCAGAAATGACATAGATCTTGTTGATATTCTGATTTTGACCCCATTTAGTAAAAGGATGACTAAGCATTTCTAGTTCTTTTCCATTTAGCTGTTACTCTTTTTTTTTTTTTTTTTTTTTTTAATGTTGGTTTTATAATTGACAAGGTAGGATGTCTTCCTTTTGTCAATGTAAAATTAATCTTGGCTGTCATATAGAAGTAACTTGTAACATCTTGTACTAATCAAATTAATTGATTTCACACAGAATATTTAGTACTAAAGATTTTCAGCATTTTTATATTAAAAAACAAAACAAAACAAACAAACAAACCTATTTCATTATGAAGGCCAATATTCTTGCTGCCACATTTCCTCATGTAAAAGTTTTAACAACTTACTACCCCACTCTGTACTGACATCGCCCCCTCAGTTCGTTTTCAAACTCCATTCCCTGGCCAATTTTCCTTTAAATGATTCTGAATTCAAATTGGGAAAGTTTCTGTCCTCTCCTTTCACCTCCAGATGAGACAGATTGTAGGTGAATGACTGCAGCAATTCACTGCAATTAGACAAGGAGTTGGTCCCACAATGCTTGGTCATAGCCAATGCACAGTACACAGAAAGAAACAGCTAGACTGGCAGGAACAGCTTCCTCTGGCTTTCATGAGGTAGGAACATGTTCAGTGTAATTGGAATTGGAGGGAATTTGGGCTGCTAAAATCTGCTGACTGTGCACTGCAGTGATTTTAGGTGGTAGTTAAGGAGCACTCTGTAATAGAACCTGTCAGCTAAGATGCTTCTGCAGTCTAATGCAGATATGCTAAGAGGTTTCCAGATACATAAGGTAAAAGCCATGTCTAGTCTCTCTGGCTGCACATACTATTTCTCTGTAAATACTTGCTGTATATCTGAATTGAAATTGTATGTTCAGGTTTTAAGAAGTCTAATCAGCCAGTATAGATGACTAGTCAATTGTGAATCTTGTGAAAAACAGTCACAGGTAGTCCATGTCATTCCTCTGCTTCTCTTTTCACCTAACAGTAACTGAATGAGGTTCTCTATTGATAAGCACCTGTGCAATAACTCCTCACATTTCCCTTGAACAGCTTTAATGCACAGAAATGAATTAAGAAATTGCCTTAATACTCAGTAATTATGTAGTCAGTAAATAGCTAACGAGCTAATCTACTGAAGTGAATAAAGATATTGCACTGTTTCTGTTAAGTAAGAGATAAGCAACTTTCTACTACCCAAGGCAGAGCTTGGGTAGCTGAAGTTATTTTATGTTAGTTGTCCTGAGAGGCAGAGCCTAGGCCTATCTTTCTTGTGATCCAGGGCATTAAGTCCTTGTTCCCCCATCAGCTGATCCAAAATGGCTGCACAGTACTTAAAATGCTGTACATACATTAAAAAGTTCATCCTACTGTATGTCAAAAAGAATTTGTTTTTGTTCCTAGGATTGTGTTTGAATGACCTGTCATGGGTTGCCCTTAAACCCCATAGTATTAAGTCATAATTATATATTCCTACACATGACAGTCTTCTTGCAGTTACAAATGGCCTCCTACTATCACCTCTCTTTCCAGGTCCAGGATGGCTCAAGAAACAGAAGAGCCCAGGTGTTTAAATCATTCTTGCAAGAATTAGTATCATGCTCTGCATGATAAGAATTCTGAGATGTGGGTATTTGAGTCTGGAAAGCCAGAAAGAACACTTAGCAAGAATAATTTCTTGCTGGGTAGCAAGGCTCCCATCCAGATTTCCTGTTGCAGTGAATGAAACAAAGAGCAATCAAACTTACCGTAGAGAAATACTCCATGATCATTTATTTCCAGAGGACTTTTAGATTGTCATACTTTCACAAATGTATACTTAAAAGTATTTGCTGTCAATCTGTGTATATATATATATATATTTTTTTTTTTTTGATGTTTCTTCTGGGCTCTTCCTTGTATCTGACTGTGATATTTCAGGTTTAGACAATGGTAATCCATTAACATTTAACATTCTGCTTTGTATGCATTATTCATCCATGCAGTAAATCAGCAGGTGTTCTTCAAATTGCTGGATGGCATATAAACTTGTAACTTTGTAGAAAGTCTGTAGTGAAGAATTTTAAAGCTTTTCTTTCCAGGTTAGAAATTTTCTAATGCTAACTAAAGTGTAAGGATAGCTTGTGATGATAGCATATAAATTAATACATTTTTAGCATCCAAATGGCTTTAAGTTTAGACCAACTTTAACTTCAACATGCAATTCTGGCCACCAGGAGAGACCTCATAGTTCCTGTTTAGTTCTGACCCTTGTTGATTTGTCTTGAAACAGCAGTACCCACTCAGAAAATAAAAATAAAAATAAAAACAAACAAAGAAACAACAACAAAAAAACAACCATGAACAACCTTTATTGCAGATATTCTGTAAGGTAAGTTCATTTGGTAATATAACATGCTGTAGGAAAAATGAATCAAGATAATTGCTATTGTTAGACCACCTTGTTATCAGAAGATCACATAATTTTCTGATGAGTAAAATGTATTGAATTTTAGTTCTAAATCACTCTCCTGCATTGTAGTAAGTACACTTGTAATCTGTGCAAGTACTCTATATCATCATTTATCTGGGCATCTGGTAGAGATAAGGGCAGATCAGATAAGCAGCCAGCCATCAAATTTTCAGTTTCTGGTTTGTATTCCGTGTCATACATAAATGAAAGTATTCTAACTGATCATCAGGCAATTTGCATTCCTGCTCATCTGAATCCTCCTATTACTAACAGTGTCATCAAAGAGCTATGATCTATATGTATTTTGAATCTATGTACCCAAAGATAGTTTATTCATTTTTCCAAAGTCCATAAACAATAGTGATTCTTTTTTTCACAACTGAGATACTTTTTGTCAGCTGCTTCTCCTTAAGTGTTTTTTGAAATAAATGCTCTTGGTTTGTCTTCATGGTTTTAAGTAAGTGTGAACCCAACTCTTTTGTTTTATCATCCATTGTCATAATTGCAGGTAAGAAGGAACCAAACAGCAATTGTCTGTCTGTTCACAATAAAGTCTTAAATCATACTGAAGCTTGTTTGTATCTCATCTATCCAAAAGAAGGCTGAGGGTTTCTTGAAATAATTGTCTCAACAGTAAAAGATATTAAAACACATTAAATAACTTTGATAGAATACCAAAATGTGAGACCTGAGAATGTAATTTTTTTTTTTTATTTGTGGTGGGATGCGGCCATGGCAACAAATTTCAATTTCTCTTGAGAAATAATGGCCCTAAGAAAATCAGCTGTCTTTGCCTGAAGCAACATTTGGTAAAGTTCAATTTCAGTCTTTCATTGTTGTGACACTGCAACATGAAATATGTATGAAGAATCTTTTGAAACGCAGTAACATCCAGTTGAAACTGGACTTGGGGATGGTTATTAAGAGTTATGGACATCATTTGTCCAAAAAGCACTTGATGTTGAAGCAAGTTTATATAGCACACACTTAAAATAGAAAAATCTATCATATGCAATAAATGCTGGGACATTTCTGCTGCAATGTGCAGCATGACTTGTTGATGCACAGTCTTGCAAACTGGAAGTACAGAATATCTTGACATTTTGGACTTCTACAACTACTTCTCTGCACAGCTTTCAATCACCACTGTAGCTGACCTGGTTCAGATAGAATGACACGTCAGATTTCAGCATGAATTTAAAGGGCAAGTGTTCTTGTAAAAACTGCAACTTTTAAAAGCCTCGTAACTGGGCTGAGATGGGGTAGGTAGGTTTATTTATGGATGGAAGCAGACATATCTCTTGTACAACTGTCACTCCTCTGCCAGATTTCTATATCCTATAAATGAAAATTTAAGAATGGAGAATATTAGTCTGTTAAAACAAAATGTACAAAATGATATTTTGTATGAATATAACATTTAATATAGCAATCTATTTTCACTTGGGCTTCTTTTTGAGGAGGAAGAGATAAGCCATTTAATTTTTTTTAAAAAATCATGTTCATAATAATAATATCTAGATTAGGAAATGTCTGAAATTTGTCATTAATAGATGAAGTTGGCTCACAATGAAAAGGCTCACAATGGAAAGGCTGAGTTAATCTTAATAAAACATAGAGTTCAGCTACCTAGAATAATCAGTTGCCAGTTTTCTAAATTCTGCCTTCTGATGCTTAATGTCAGCATCAGACATTAATATCAAAAGGACAAACAAAAATTATTTCTACTGTAAATCAAAAAGATCCGAAGAAACTCCCTAAACAGAAAATAAGTAAATAGAATTTATCAGTTTATGTTTTCATTAAAAAAATACGACATAGACATGCTTGCCATTATATCTTGTAAATCATCTTATAGTTTGTATTAAGAAAATAAAATGAAAGAAACTGTCGTGGTTTAACCCAGCTGGCAGCTAAACACCACGCAGCACACATTTATTTTATGTCAAATTTCTAGTACTTGGATGAAAAGACATAGATGCAAGATACTTTCTGCAAGTCGCTTCCCTTTTCTAATTCTAGATGTACATTTAAAATTTGTTATCTATTATAATCTATCTTTTTACGGCTAGCCTACAATTCATAAATCTAAAGACTGTATCAAAGATTTTTTGGAAGATTTTATTTTTTAAATATGAGTAAGTGTTGTCTAGGTTAATAGAATTATTACTACTGGATTAGTGTTCCTCCCATTTAAATGATTGCATTTTAACTGTAGTTTTATAATATGTTACTGTTGTACAGTGAATTGATTTTTATGGAACAGTTTCATTCACTTGAAAAATGTCTAGCCTTTTAATGAATGTGAATTACAGTACAATTAGATTAAATTTTTGAATAATCCATTTTAACTGCGCAGTGTTAGTGTGTCACTATTCGTTACAGAACATTTTAAGACGCAGTTTTAATTATTTGAAATAAAATATTTTACATGCCAGTGAGCATATCTTGTAATTAAGAGTAATAACCATATTTAAATATTGTTGTAATTGCATTGTATATAATTTAAATTGTTACTAAAATAAATTACTTCTTTGCACAAAAAAGAAAATTTTATTTTTCTTTCACAGACAGGGAACTGGGTGAAATAGAGTCATGGACTGTTGTAATGACTGACCAACAGAGAATAACTAACTCCACCTCCATAGTCATAGAAAAGGGTAGCATCAAAATATTTTCCTCTTCCAAAGATGGCATTAACATTTATTCTTCAGTGTATAAGTGACATAAGCAAATTTAAAGTGCATCAATTTAGAGTCAGTTCTCTCTTGAACTGAAAAGTAGATTTAATTTTTATTTATTTTTGCTATTATTCATTTATTTATTTATTTTTGTCAGATTATTATAAAGGCTTTCAGATTACATTTAAAGAGGTATAAAGTACTCAAATAATAGATTTATCCATTTAACTTTTCATCAGATAACCATAAAACTATGTGGTGTGGTGTGGAAAATTTGATAATCACAAGAAAGATCCCAATATGTATGTTGAAAGAAGAGCAGTTGCCAGATAAGATGTCATCCTGCCTTTAATGTTCATTTTCATGCAATGTCTTGGGTATCTCTTTGTAAACTGACTTTCCAAAACTAACAGACTTGACATGTTTTTGTCATTTCTGAGGGACTAGGTGGGCCCTCTGACATCTTCAACCAATGGGAACCTGTCAGTTGTTTTGGTAAAGGTTCTGACAGAGAAGCACAATGGTTTCAGTTGAAGTACTCAATGCTATTTCTGCTCTATGCTGCATACATACCCATTTAGTCAGTAATACTTCTTCCAAAGTAGAAATTGCAGGGTGCATTTGTTCACAAAAATGAAGAACTTTAAATGGTTCTTCATTTTGTATGTATGCCCTTGGTTTATGTGGTGCTTTGAAAACTGCTAATCTTCCTGCATGTTTAAACTTCCCTTCAAACTTTTTGTGGCAAGGTAGGCTCTCTAGTTACAGGTCAGCTTCTCTCTCTCTCTCTCTTTTTTTTTTTTTTTTTTTGGTTTTGTTTGTTTGTTTTTGTTTTTGTTTTTGTTTTGTTAAACACTTCCTCCAAGTGTTATCTACAGGATCAATTATTCTTCCCTGGACATCCCTTGCCCTAGGATAGGACAGCAGTTTGCTTCTACTGGCCTCTGCTGGTGACAAATTACAGTAGTCTGCACATTGGCTCTTGTGTTGGGCCCTGCTTCAAATACACTTGTTTAAGCAGCAGCTGTAAAAACAGTTTCTCCTTCTTTGGGGGATCTTGGATCATTTGAGTCATAATGCAAAAAGAAAGAAAAAAAAAAAAGGAAAAGAAAAAAAGAGAGAGATTTTCATTCCTTTTTTGTGGTTCAGTTCACTGTGTGCAGGGCATAGTTGGATTAGATCTAAAGTTGTGGTTTACTAACTTAATGATAGTAAATGCCTGTGTGCAGCCATTTGACGTGCAATCACTGTCTTCTTTGAAGGTGAGAAAGTGACCCCTCCAGAAAATCTTTGTGTACACATAAGGAATTGTCTGTAAAGATCATAACCTAGTTTACTTTGGACTATATGTCTCATGGAGACAAGCTCTGCAGCACAACTGAACCCTCAGGCTGTACATGAGAGCGTATGTGATTTTCTGATACACAGATACATTTCCTGAAAGAATTCAGTAGGAAAATCCTGTGAAATGAGTGGGTTAAGCACACTTAAAATTTTGTAATGGCAATATCCTCAGCCAAAGTGGAATAGAAGCATGATGACATACCTTAGATCTCTCTCTTTCTTCCTTATTTTTCTGTAGTTGAAATTTCATCCCATATTTAGAGACCTCTGAAATTAAGAATCAAAGTGAAAGGCTTGTCTGCTTATGTTTATTTTTAGTATATGAACTGAGAAGATATTATTATAATTGTAGTTTTCTTTCCTGATTCATCTTACTGCTGAAAAAGTATGTAAGTACTTTTGTATGTAAGATGTTTATGTGCATCTACTGTCATGTATTGTTAAATCTAACGAAAGCATGTGCAAATAACTGTAGGCATCTTCTTAATGAAGCTCATTGCAATTTCCTATGTGGTTTAGATACTAGTGCATGCAGGTAGGTTCTATCATTTATAATTTACTAATAGTTTATAATCCACAAATAACAACATTGTCGCTAACAATGTGTTAAACAGTTATTTCACAGAAAGTTTATGCTTATATAAAAGGAAAAGAGTGTTTATGAAGGCAAATGGGTGGTTGCAAGGACTACTATTATTACAATTATTATTAAAATAAAATATTATTAATATTTTTATAATAAAATTAGTAGCCTTTCATTCTTAAATAAAAATACAACTTTGGTTCCAGAACTTGCAAGGTGCTGAAATATCAGTGTTACATTTAAACCATAGTTATCTTTTTTTTTTTTTGATGAGATTTGACAGAGAAAGTATTAATTATATATCAAGTATTTAAAACCTTCCATTAGAAATCCCGTGGGAGTTATTTGATAAGCCTGAGGAAAAAAAAATAATAATAATGTTTGGAATATAAAATTAAATATCTGTCAATTATGTGTATTTACATCTGTAAAAACAAACAAATCAACAAAAAAGCCCAAGGTCCTGAGCAATATTTATATCCTGCCAGAGACTTTTAAACAAAAAAGCATAATGCTGTTAATGAAAGCTTTATATGACTTTATTTTTTGATCCATTGAAGAATACAGGCCTAACTGCAAGGACAGGGAAAAAAACAGTTCTCAAAGAATAAACTTCCTTTGAGAGATTGTCCTGCTTTAAGATACCTCCAGATGTGTATTAGAAGGAGAAAGACATTTAAGGTAGAATGTGTCTTTCCTAATTTTATCTCCAATGTTCACATCTATAACTTAGCTACTCACTCATTAGCTTCATTTTTAAGCAAATGGATAAATACTTTTTAGGATATGATTCTTGCCTTTCTTAATGTCTATATTAGGATGAGCTGAATGATGCCTATGCATGTTTGTTAATCTCCATTGTATGTAAAGAGAACTTTTGTTTGACATCTGACATAGCTGTTCTACAGACATAAGACGAAACCAAATCCTTGTGATAGCAAACTTTTGTAAAATTCTGAATTGAAGTTCAGATGCACTCCATGCCCTGATTCACATGTGGTGTATTGTGAATGGCATATATACATAGCATGGCACATATATATGTGTGTGTGTGTATATATATATATATATATATTTTTTTTTTTTTTTTTCAAAGAGTAGTCATGACCCTTCTAGGAGCTAGAGAAGATTTAATGTATTTTGGTAAGTATTTAAAGCAGCCAATGAAAAGCTAGATAGCAGTTAAAATAAACAGATGATCCCCAACTAGGATGACACTTCAAATAACTAAATATAATGTATATTTTTTCTTCATTCATTGACTCTGAAAATAGGGCTACCCAAAAGACATTCAGACTAAAAAGAGGGTTGTTATTATAAAAAGTGAAAATGTTTATCTAAGTAAACCTAATCTATACGTGTATTGTCATTGCTAAATCTTTGCTGCTTTGCACTGCTGCTTTTAGTAGAATTAATACTTTTGTATAGTGTTATGAAGTCCCTTTGTTCTACTTGAATGTCTAAAAACTAATGTGAATAATGACTTAAAATACAAAACTCTAGCCAAATCAGAAATAAATAAATACATTTAGTGATATATATCAAACTTTAAAACACTCCATTAATTAAATCATTCTGATCTTTAATGCCTGTTTGGAAATGTTCTTTGTTAAAGAGCACATCTTTAGCTAAATTCACACAACAGTCTTAGGATTCATTATGAAATGCATTGTGCATTACTGGACATGGTCAAAAGATACTAATCTGCTTGGTGTAAACCCTAGCAATGTTCCTTCTGTGTATGAAAATGTGACACATAAAACCTATCATCTGAATAGATCAGTTTGCTGCTTCAGGACTAAAAATTGTGCTTCAAAGTTACAGTTTCAAAGTAAAAAAATCTGAGGATGAAGAATATAAAAACTGAATTGATACAATTCAGAACAAAAACCATATAACTCTACATTATCTTAGCATCTATGGCTTGAAGAGTGTTATAGCATACTAAAAATGCAAAGTGTTCATAGCTGTAACAGTTCAAGTTTTATCTATAGATGGAAGGATGTTCCTGTTTTAGAAGATTCTAATTTTGTGAATTAGCATATGTTTAAAGAAGGGGGAAAATGTAGTAAATGGGTTTACCAAAGCATTATGTGATGCTACCTGGCTATTTGCTGCAATATAAAATTTCCTGGAAGTGTCAGAAAATGCAGTACTACTGAAACAGAAAGTTTTGTAAGAAATGTTGTCGTTACATTGATTTATTCATTGTGAAGAGAAAAGCAAGCATAAACAGGTCTGAAATAGTCAGAGTCCCATTTATGCATTTTTCAAAATGAAAAGTTCTGTTTATTCACCAAGTACCTTTCTGTTTAAAAATAAGATCAAAAAATGCATAATTTAGAAAGCAAAACAGCATAAAAGCCTAAATTGGAAATGACTCTGGGACGGTATTTTAAAATAAATACCAAATCGGTACAAAAAGAAAAATAATGTTTTTACAGTGTGGACACTTTATGCTCATCATTAGAATGTTCTAGTTTGGAAGGTTTCTAAGGTGCAACATAAATTTAACAGCTATTCTGTGTAATCTACAGAACTCCTAAAGTTCAAAGACTTTCTGTCCCCCTTGTGATACCATTCGTCCTTCTTACTTTAGTTTCTGGCATCCTACTTTTGGGAAAATTAATGGAACATTGGGCACTTTGGAACATGCACTTTCTTATCTTACTTCTGTGTATCCTCAAGGAGAATACAGTTATACTAAATTTCCTCCATATCTAGTGGAAAAAAAATAATGTTACATAAAGGCTGTAATTTATAACAATTATTGAATTTGCACTGCAAAAGGCAACTTCTGACCACAGTGACACATTGAACTTATGGTAATAGTTTGCTATTGAAGAATGTTTTGTGATAAAATTAAAAGGTGAGACAGTACTTAGTATTGCAAATTTGGCAAGTATCTGATGATAAAAATATTTATTTATTTATTTCCCAATCTCAGCTTGCATGATATCTCTTGGAATTTCAAGTGTTTGGGAATAGTATTTCAGAGACTTCTAGTATTCTTCCACATAAGGGTTTTGAGTAGCATGTTCTAGGTCAGTAAATTTTATCTGTATGGCCAGAAAATGGCAGCAGATGTGAATGATGATAAAACAAGATGGTCTGGCACTTCATGTGATCAATGATTATACAGAATTAAAAGCTTGACATGTTTGATCAAAAGGAAAACTTACAAATTTATCAGAACATGGATGGCCAGTAATTGTTGCTACCACAAGCTTCAGCTTTGGGGGGCAAAGCTACAGCTACTGGCAACAGAATTAACCTTCACTCTGAAGAGACTCATGATAATTTAGATTTTGTAAGAATAGCATAAATAGTTTAAAATTAAACCATGGAAATCACACTGTGGCAATGCAATTTTGCCAAGATGGAAGTCTACAATGACAGAGAGACAATGGCTTTTCAGAGCAGGAACAGCAGGACAACTCATATATGAGTGGTTGCGCTATGCCTGCCAAAAGAGATCTAATTCCATCTTCTTTTTCATCCAGCAAAATTATGTAGCACAAGAGGTTTTATAAACTGCAGAAGCATTAATTCAGATACCTTACTACATACTACAGGAGAGAAGCTAACTGTGCACTAGGAAAGGGTAGAGAAAACAGCTAAACTCACTAATAACAATTTCAGCATGAAAAGACTGTTTAAGCACTGACATTTAGCAGAAATCAAGATTTTTATGATGGAGCTCTCTTTAGCATTGAGGTCCTCAGTGATTTTTCACTTCAGTTTTTATGCTATCTCCCATATTGCAAAATTCAACACTGGGCCAGAAAACAGACCAGCTTTTATTAGTAAGGAAGGTGTGGGCTGTAGAGAAGATCCTCTCCATAACAATGACAATAGTAAAAAAGTTAAAAGAACACTTCTCAATGAAGTGTGAACATACCCCAATGAATAGTTCAGTAGTTTAGTATTAAAAAAAAAAAAAGGGGGAGGGGGGGAGGGGACAGAAACAAATACATTATCGCATTTAAACTTAAAATATTTGTATACTCCTTAGAAAGTGCCGTTAAAGTGATTTAGGATGTGACTGTCTAAACTTTCAAGGGGCAAAGAAAGACTAGAAAACTGAAGGATTCTTTATGCGTTATCATGAATACCAATTTGTCTGACTCTTATCTAAATCTCATTAGAGAGAAAAGAAATAAGCATGTTTCCTTTGGGAGTCTTAGTTTAAAATACATCCACTGGGGATATAAGTCCCAACAGCAGACTGGAACATGAAAGAACATCTCAAGACAGAACTGTATCTCCATTTTTTTTCAGATGTTCTCATGTAGCATAAAGGTCATTGAATAACAATAACAATGCAAACAACAAGTTAGAGCAATTTAAGTCTGCACTGAACAAGAATCAAGTATTGACATCTATTTTTCATTTACCAAGAAGCAAGAATGATAATGGTATTATGGATATGATTAGTGAAGAAATAATTATTTGCAATGTTTTCAATAAAAGAAAATCCCATTTTAAAATATGTCCTAGAGTTTAGTTTATAAATTACTCTTCTTGTATTTGGTAAACGACTGGAAATTAACTCTTGATGATGTTAACCATTTATGCAGGTTGGCACTCTATTTCTAAATTTGTTGCAGAATTACAACTTGAGTAAAAATTAGTTTAACACCATCCCAAATTAACATAGAGGTGACATTGTGTGTCATTTTGTGTCTTTATGACACACTGAAATCTATCAACAGATTCCCTGTTCAACTCCCCATTGTTAGAACAGTTCCCAATGTAGACTTAATATCACATATTCTTCCTTCAAACATATTAGTCTATCTCTGGAGCCAGAGAAATAAAAATCCACAAGATTCATGTTAGCATGTAACCAGGATGTACCAGGATGACCTCTACAGGAAAAATAATACAATTTCTATAAGTTAAACTCTTGCTAAGTTAAGATTGAGTCTTTGATATTGCAAGGCTCAAAACTTGAAACTCATATGTTTCTCATCATCAAGGCATGTTAAACACTGACTTAAGACACGTGCTTTGAAAAAAAATAATGCAGAGATTTTAATTTCTTCCATAGAATTTCTAGCAGTGAACAAAATAGTTGTCTGGGACAACAGAAAACACATGAGAGGGAGATGAAACTTGAGACCTTATGCTATACTTTGAGTTTTCAAAAACTAATTCTTAGTAAGCTAAACTGTTAATGAATAAGGGAGGAATTCAGGCAGAAGTGGAAGGTCATAGTTTCCAACCCTTGTATCACACATGCTATGAAAACAAATTAGCAAATTTGAGCTCTTGGATAAAACTGAAGGAAATTTCTTCTTTTGTCTTTGTCATCAGTGGACATGTGGAAAAGATACTGTGAGAACATATCCCAGAATTTTTTCTACAAGACTGAGGTGTGCTTAACATGTTGATCTGACCAGAAAATAAACTCATGTATGGTAAATCTTTCCATGACTTTTACCAAGGATGAAAAAAATACCAAGGGACAGTAAATCAAAGTTGTTTGGCATTCTGAAGAATCTAAATTTAATGCTTAAGTGCTTGGGTATCTCTTCAGTGCTGTCCTTCTGTGGATCTAAATTTTAATTGTTGGTATCATGTGAGATAGATTTATAGAGTCTAAAAATGGCAGGAATGTAAAAAAAAAAAAAAAAAAGTACTATAATGATATACTGTCTGATCCTTGAAAATAATTTCTTATATTCTTCTGTAGTCTAAACAGGGTCTTTACTGATCAAAGTAACTAATGGGGGTTTTGGGAAGGACTTTATATAAGTTCTAGAAGGAATTCAATAGTCATGTCCTCTCTATATGCACAAAATTTGGTGTGTTGACAGGGTTGTAAACTAATTGCTGGCCTGTTGAAAGAGGATTGCTGGCCTGTTGAAAGAGACAAATTGTTCAATGTAATACTTTCATTCTACAAAAAAAAAATAAAATAAAAAAATCACTTTGCTCTGCTTTACTGGAGTTACTCAGTTGAGTAAGGCAACTGTACTTGACCCCAAGTCTTTTGTGATTAGGAGCTTTTCCTGCAAATCCTATATATTTTCCTGTCTAATTAGAAATCCTATATTCCCGATGAAATAGATCTGGGTTTTGGGGTTTTGTTTGCTTGTTTTTTTTTTATTTGTTTTGGTTGTTTGTTTTGAGGGGAAAAAAAAATAATAAATTAGATCCAGTGCCATTTGGCAAAGGGAATTTTATTGTTTCAGAACAGTAATAATTATTGTTCAAGTCACTCTATTATCAGCATTCATTTATTATTTTAATGGGCAGAAGAATCACCTATTAAATCTAATTAAATCTATAACAGCCATCACTGTAAGTGTATCGAAGAGTAATGAAAATTATTCAACTACTGGTAAATTGTGTCCTGAACATTCCCTATATCAAGAACAGTCATACTACTGGGATATTGCAAAGGCATATTATAAATTTATTCATGGCTCGTGTGTATTGGTGCACAATTGTAATGGCTCACACCAATTGATATTCTGACAGTGTATCTGAAGGAAGCTGTCACAATCACTCTAAAGTTAGCTTAGAAAATTTCTGGTGCTGTGTTTTCCAAAACTAGGGTATGTGTTTTAGACTTTGCAATCAATGTGATTTCTTTGTATCCTTCAACTGGAGAACATGAAAATAGAATGTGAAAGGAAAAAAAATGTACTAAGACTATACAATCACATTGAAAACCTCAATTCTGATTTTTTTTAAAACCAATCCCAGGCTAGGGTCAGGAAATATAGTGAATACAGTGATTCAAATTGCGGACTTTTGAGTGATAGTTTCTGGGTCAGTGCCAACAATGCTAAAAAAACAAACAAATGCACAAATTTTACCTTGGTAAAGGTATGTAATATATATATATATACATATATATATATATACATATTTAACCCTGGTTAAAAAAAAAAAAAAAAAAAAAAAAAAAAGAAGGAAAACAGAAACAAAAGATGTCAATGAAAACAGACAAAAGTGACAAACACCTAACCTGTCTCCTCTGTCAAAAAACTCCGTAAATATCTCCTCACTCGTCCTCTTGATGACATTTTTAGACATTTTAGTGTTATGTTTTTGTCTGTGACAGAGTTAATTTTCTTCCTAGTAGCTTGTGTGTTGCTGTGTTATGAAAATAATACTGATAACACTCTGATGTTTTAGTTGTTGCAGAGCAGTGCTTAAACTAAGTCAAGGACTTTTCAGCCTCTCATGCTGCCCTGCCAGTGAGGAGGCTGAGGGTACACAAGAAGCTGTGAGGGGACAGAATCAGGACAACTGACCCAGATGGACCAAAAGGATATTCCATACCATATGACAACATGTTCAACAATAAAAGCTGGGGTAAAGGAGAAGGAAGAGGGGACATTCTGATTGATGGTGTTTGTCTTCCTAAGAAACCATTTCACATGATGAGCCCTGCTTTCCTGGAAGTGGCTGAACACCTGCTTGCCGATGGGAAGTAGTAAATGAATTCGGTATTCTGAATTGCTTTTGTGCACAGCTTTTGCTTTACATAGTAAACTGTCTTTATCTCAACACATGATTTCTCGCATTTTTAGCTTTCCGGTTCTCTCCTACATCCACACGGGGAGAGTGAGCAAGCTACTGTGTGGTACTTAGCTGCCTGCCAGGTTAAACTACAACAAATTAAAAATATATCCCATTTCTCTCTCAACAGAGAAAGTTCAGTACGACAGACCGATAATAATAAGCACCTTGTATTTAATTGTGTTCATTTGCAAATGGCACATAACGTACCTTTTTAGAGATTAAATACTGTTTGCTGTTTGTTTGTTTGTTTTTGTAGTTCTTAATTTACAGTGAAAATTACTCACTTTGAGGTCTTTGCCAAGAATTAAATGCAATAGAAAAAAGTCTATGTTCATATTTTGATGATGTTTAAAAGAGCTATCATTCATTTATGACTATTCCAAGTGATATCTCTCCTTTTAGTAAATGCACGAATCTTCTTTGACTTTTATTCCTTTGTTTTCTGACTTCATAACATTCATTGATTGCACTGGAAAGATGAGAAAAAGCTAAGACATCTACAGGAAAAAAGTACTATTTAAAAAAAAAAAGAAAAGAAAAGAAAAAAAAAAAGTATGTTAGCCTTAAGGGAAAACAAGCAAAGTAAATCCAATTTTAGACATTTCAATTCTCCACTCCTGTTCTTGAGTTACTAATTGAAAAGATTTCCCCAAAGTACATATTATTAGAGTAATGATATGGGTTAATTGCATAATTTATTGCATGGCGATATAGAAAAATTAACACGCATCACTGTGTAATTCCAATAATTTTCTATGACAATCCTATAAAAACACTACAGTTTTGGTGCGAAATAATGTAAGCTTTTTTCAATGTCAAGTAAGGATGACATTTCAAAAGCCCTAATGAGAGTCAAACACCACTGAAAGTCAATGGGAATTGGCTTCCTATCTTCCTACAGCCCAAGTAAAACTGAATTCTGTGTTTTGTGGTATAACCTCCCTCATACAAAAAGAGAAGACAGGGACCTCTGTTCTGGAAACCGATTTTCTTAAGTCTGCCATATACTGACTTAGACACAAAACTTTGTAATGAGATTCAGCAATACCCTAAATAATTTATTGTCATTTCTTCAAGTTCAGACTGTTTGGAAGACCCAAAATGTGGGCGTTTCATTACACAGGTATGAAATATGCCCAATTTACTAGTTTTGTTGCTGTTTTCAGTGACAACTCCTTAACCGTACAATAATCATATTCCTTTCATCCTTTAGCCTTCACACCAAATATTATACAATAAATGAAGTGTTAATATTTAAACTCTATTTTGTTAACTATTTTCAGGTTTATTTTGAGGGAAACAAAAAAAAGGAAAAAAAATAAGTATTACATCATCTTCATTTCATTTTCTAGTCAAACATAAGAAAACACACATATTATGCAAGTTGACTTTTCACTTTGCCTGCTCTATTTTTCATTGCAGAACATTTACAGTGCAAGAAACTTCCTTAGAGGTAACTTTCCTAGGATTTTGTACTAGTTCTTGCATCATACTTGGCATGTGACACAAAAGAAGTGGCAGATGTGAATGCTGATAAAACAAGAAATGTCTGAGAGGGAGACAATTCCCACCACTGGTGGGAATAGCTACTGCACTCCACTAGTGAAAAACATGCTGAGATTATGGGTTTGACGTGTTTGGTCAAGGTGAAAACATTTGCAAATGTGTTTTCTCAGGAAGGCCAGGGGATCCTGCCATAAGTTTGCATCCAAAAGGGATTGGTTGCAATTGCTAGCGGCAATATCACCAATCCACCTTAGAGGTCCTTGCAGTTATTTAGCATCAACAAGATTTAGCATCAACAACAACATCAACAAGCAGTGAGATGACCCAGTACAGATAAGAGCTATTGCTTTTGTGTATAGCAAGATGGGGAGCTTTCTATTCCTTGAAGCGAAATGCTGTCATTCTAAGATAGATAGATAGATAGATAGACAGTTAGACAGATAAATGCCAGGATCAGTTTTATGTGTTAGACAAAATGAAAGAACCTAGCAAATATGAGATAGATTGCAAAATTTGTCCCACTGCTTTCAGTATGGGGATCTTAAACAAAAATTGCAATTGTTGTCTTTATATTTCTTCCAGATAACTGCAACTATATTTAAAAGGCTTACTGAATTCCTTGATAAATATTTATTTGGGGGACCTACACACAATATGGAAATTTCAGCATAGCATGAAGGCTAGATCAACATCTTCATCAGTGACATGGACAATGGGATTGAGTGTACCCTCAGCAAGTCTGTAGATAGCAACAAGTGGAATGGTGTAGACATGTTGGAGGGAAGGGGTGCCATCCAGTGGGACCTGGGCAGGCTCAAGAGGTGGGCCCAAGCAAAATTCATAAAGTTGAACAAAGTCCAAATCCTGCACCCAGATCAGGGCTACCCCAAACATGAATTCTGACCTTCTCTAGGTTGTCTCAATTTTGGGTTCTTTGTCTACACTGGGCCTGAGTCTGCCTCTTTTTCTATTTATATTCATGAATATTACCTTTATATACATATTCATATTCAAGATCAGTTTATTTATCTATTTGGAAGAGAGGGAAAAAAAAAAAAAAAAAACACACAACAAAACAGATTATATAATTTTAGTAAAAGTAGGAGTGTGTCTTCTTAGCTTACAGGTATAGAAAGGGATTTTATAATTGGAGTCCAGTGTCTGTCTTGTGAAAATTCCTTTTGTAGTCTTAAGAAGGTTATACATTTCAGCCCCTCCCAGAAAATTGCAACATGCTGCCTATTTCATGGCTGGCTTGCCCTTCTGTTCAGTGTGCATTTGGAAACAGGGATGTGATGAGGTTCTCTCTCTCTGCAATGTACCTCTGAAACTGTATTGGAAAGTTCCCATGTGCTGCAAAGTTCAGAGAATTAGGAACCCGGTTAAATAATAAGACGTTGTATGTCATTTTCCAGACAGGTTGAAAACAGGATGGAAGCTTTGTCCCTTCTCTCTCTTTGCAGCTACCAGGTAGAATGCAGGCCTCAGCAATCAGTTTGAGATGGCTGCAGAGATATATTCAATGTTTTATTTTGCAATTTAGTAGAAATGCCAGAGCAGGACCAAGACTAGATAGGGTACCTTAATTACATTTTACAAGATGCTTTCAAAAAAGAATTGCTGAATAGACCAGAAATGCTTTATAGATAATGGAATATAAATGTAAGAAGAGTGGTTCAAACAGCTATTTTACAGATATCATCAATCAGAAAATATCCTACTCTGCCAGAGACTATTATTGCCCCAAAGAAAGTGCTTAAATAAAATATTTTCTCTATCTTTCTCTTTTTTCCCCTTTCCTTTTTTCCCTTCTCCTCTCCTCTCCTCTCCTCTCCTCTCCTCTCCTCTCCTCTCCTCTCCTCTCCTCTCCTCTCCTCTCCTCTCCTCTCCTCTCCTCTCCTCTCCTCTCCTCTCCTCTCCTCTCCTCTCCTCTCCTCTCCTCTCCTCTCCTCCCCTCCCCTCCCCTCCCCTCCCCTCCCCTCCCCTCCCCTCCCCTCCCCTCCCCTCCCCTCCCCTCCCCTCCCCTCCAGTACTGTAAGTCAACAGTAATTAGAAAAATAAAGCTCTCCTCACATTAGCTATGTTAGAAATACATAAATTATAATTTAATATCACAAAATTGTAATCCAGCAGATAAATGCATCTGACCTTACATATAACTTTTTCTTTGTCTCATGCCTCTCTTTTACCCACCTACATGCAGGTTTTACCAGCTTTATTTTGATTTACTTTCACTTTAGCTATACACCAAAGAAGTTGACAAATACCTTTGAAAAGGGTAAAAATAATCTTTCAAGTAATTTTTGTGAATCTATTGATGGTGTCCTCTTAGTAAGAGAACAAAATAAATATATCAATACAGCATCTTAGAATTCTGCTATTTTACCAAATATCTTGACTACTACAGTAGGCTTTACGTAATGTAGTAAATGCAACATACACGCAACAAAATTGTAATAAAGATAGGGAACCTTAATTATTTTATCAGATGTGGACTACTGTTCATTTTGCTTATGGGTAAAGTGCATTGTCTTCACACACTGTGAACATTTATGCTAGCAAATATTAATTAGAAACGTATTTTGCACATTTACTATTCAAAGAGTTGGAATAGATTTAATGCATTTGAAATTGAGCATTTTGTCTGCTCTTGTCACAAGTACGATTGGTTCTGTATAAAGACTCAGAAATGCCTACTTAAATGAAAGCAACACAATTTAGAGCATTCCTTATAGTTTCTACTGTGTAACAAGGGAAAGCTTCTTTTCACACAGCCTGAGGAAAATGAATGCATCTCTCTCTAAAGTCCCCTTGCTTCTGGGGAGGGAAATATGTGCAAGTAATCTGTTACTCTTTCTTAAGCTGGATACTTCATAAATATTTTAAGCTATCAATTCATATATTCAAGATAAAAATATTTTTTTAGGCCTTCAGGGGCCTCCCATTTCTTCGTATTGTGTCGCAATAATTACAAACTAGATATGGGTATGAACAGACAAATATTTTCAAAGTCTGAATTAACTGTAATGAAAATGTGATGAAAACAGAAATCAAGATAACAGCAATAAGAAAATAGAATTAAACAGCTAAAACCTTTTTCTCATACAACCAAAAGCAGTAGATGGAAAGAAAAACAAGGCAATAAGCTAGCTGTACAGCAATAATTAATTGCAATATAAAGCCTTCAGATTCTTAACCTATAAAAGTAGATCAAATATGCCTGGGAACACTTCTGAGTACTGAGGCCAATTGGCACAGAATGGCATGTGCCTATGCTAATAAACTCTCAATCTAAAGAACAAGGAGATGACATGCAAACTGCCTGTTAAGGGTAGTTCCTGGACTGTTCTGGCTCCTGAACCCAGCCTGGGGATTGTTTGGAAAACTGCTAGCTGGCACAAGCAGCAAACATTTAATATTGATGACTGAGGTCCAACACCAAGGAACATTTACTGGCCTGTTTCATCTCCTGGTAGTACAGTAGAGGACTGTTAAGAAGTGTTGAGAGAGAATGATGAAAAACAAGCTTGTCATCAGGCTATTTTTAACCTTGAATAGTTTGCTATTCAAGGGTCTTCATCCAGACTGAAAACTGTTTATAAACTGAATAAGGTCCATAAACTGAAGAAGGTTAAAAATGACAAGTATGGAATGGGTTTTTCTGAACCTGCAAAGATAGTTGCAGCATTGTACTCAGCCAGTGGTGAAAAGAGAAATGCTTTGGGAAATGTAGCTGTGAGCTCTATTCTCGGGTTTATAGCAGACTTATAATCAGAAAAAAAGACTGTTTGGGTAGAATTGCAGTTTGAAATGAGCTGAAATGAAAGTGTTTAATTAGTGTCTTCAGTTTAAATTGACTGTGTACTTAACTACATTTTTAACAATGGTTGAAGTACAATGATTTCAAAAAATATGTGGTTACAGGAACTACCTATGTGGTACGGCATATTTTGAAATCCACGAATGGACAAAACTCCTATGATACTCTGGGATCCACATTATTATAGCTGTATCATCTTGATGACAGGCTGAGCTACTGAAATAATCAATGATTCTTGTGATCTCTGTGTGAGAGTATGATTTATATTCCCTTTGAAATAAAAGCTGAGAACAGGACCAAAAAAAAAAAAAAAAAAGATGTCACTTTGCACTCTTTATTGCCCTCTTTGCCCTACCTCACATATCAAAGAAGATATTTCACCACGAGATCACATGCTTGTCAGAGGTGAGACTGGTAAAGAGTCATAAAGGCTATGTAAGGAAGCTAGGATGTCTTTAAATGCCTACAGATAGACAGGAAAGAATTAAAGTGAAAGATGTAAAAGAATGTGGGGCTGTGGCACAGGTACACGCTGTTAGGACTTCCGTGAAGTGGATTGCTCCCACCAAAGAACTCTTGGAGAAAACATCTCTTGGAGAAAATAACTCTTTTGAACATATCCTGCTCCAGCAAAATGAGTGCAGAATATTAGAAGGCGAATGTAAAAACATATTTGCTGAGCTTTTTCAAAGTACAGCAGAGGATTTAATTATAAAATATTACCCCCTAGAGCTGATTGGAATCACACAGCAACATACTCTTTTTTTTTTTTTTTTTTTTTTTCCCAAAAAATATCTCAGTACTCATTTAGATCTCTTAGTATTCTTTAAATAACAGACTTGTCAACACTAAGAGAGTCAATAGAGTAGAGTAGAATGAGGTCCTGAAATAATAGATTTCTTCCTTAATCTTTGAATCATAATAATAATAGGAATAAGAATAAAGTGACTAGTGGATTTTTTTTTTTTTTTTTTTTTTTTTTTTGCGAGTACCAGAGTCTGACAAAGGTAGAGTCTGTTACAAGGGGAATCTTCTAATACAGGTTGGTTCCTGAGGATGGTATCCTTCTATCCCTGCACAGGGACATTAAAAGTCACAGCAAAACCTTGGCTAGAGCTTTGAGAAGGATCTTCTGGCATCTTTTCCTTAAAATGGGCTTTTCTAGAATGGAAAGGGGCTTTTATTCTCTAAAGTTAGGTTTCATTATCATAAGAACAAAAAAAAAATAAAAACAACAGAGGTCAGTTGAATAAACTGTAATAGATTGAAACAAGTTTGTAAGCAATAACCTGGCCACTGTATTGTTGCAGAATAGACAGTTCCCACAATTTTACACTCAGACAAACAACCTTTAGCATCCTTCTGTGTTTCAGAAATCCAGACATTTGTCTACTGTGATGTTCAGCTAATGATTTGATAGAATACAGTGATAATAGTATTTAGAATGTATTTGTGCCTAAAAGTACTCAGAAAGTTGCTATGTTATATGATGTTCAAGGTCTCATTCTGTCAAATCAAAAACTTGGAAGCACAGTCAGACTTGTGGATTCCAGCTCCAGAAGTTCCTGTGTGAGCATCCTGCCACTTTAAGAAAGATTAACATTTTGCAGAGCTGAAATCAGTGTAGGTCACTTTAAGCCCAGACTTTTTTTTTTTTTTCCTGAAAACCTGTTTTATTCATTATTTTATTAATCACTTTATTTTTATGCATGATTTAGCCTGGATGCTTGACCAGCATTAACTGTTTTCAGAAAATCTGTTAAACTACAATTATTTAATTTCCAAGACAAGAAATAAATACTCATATTTAAAAATATGAGTACTTATTTTTACTCAATATATTTTTCCCAAAATATTACTCGTATTTTTTTTTTTTTTAAAAAGGTGCTGTCTCCAGTTTTGCATTGGCTAATGGAACAGGGAAGATATTCAAGAATTATCAAAGTGCTGTTCCTCTGACTTACATACTCTTGCTTGGGATCTACTTAGTTTCTGAAAATTGTTTTGTTGTAATGAACATTAGCTAAATTATACTTGACAAGAAGCACAAGAGTGGGAGAGTGCCATAACCTCAAGGTTTTCCATTAGATTTGTTGGAAACAGCTCCTGAATACCCCTACTTATCATGATGGTGAGGGAACTGTGAAAATATACTGTGAAAGGCAGAAGAGTGAGAGACTAATTTTTTTTTTTCAAATAACACCATTGAAAAAGCTACAAAAAATCATGTGTTTAGGTGTAACATTGGGAAAATACAAGGAAATGAAATACACAGGATGAGGGTTGAGCATTTTGAAAAATATTCAGTGTGACCTTTATTTTCTACTCTTTTTTTTTTTTTTTTTTTTTTTTTTTTAACACTGAAGTGGATATAGTCGTATTCTGGTCAATATAATGTAGCTAAGTTCAATACAGTCAAAAACTTATACAAGACTTACTGGAGAATACAGTGTGGAGAGGACATTTTGAATTACAAATATTATTTGCTCGTGAATATGTACCACCATATTCACAAGAGCATGCAGAGCTTCTGCACTCCAAATGGTTGTGAGTAACAAAAGGCAAAATGCCAGAAACAAAAATCTTTCTGTGTTATTTCTAATATTACTCTAATAGTAATTTCTAATGATTACTGTCAAACTGTAACCATTTCTCTCTTTTTTTTTTTTTTTTCCCTTATTTTTCGGTTATACAGGCTTTCTGTCACCCTGTATTACCACTGAAGTAATCCACAAAAAATAAGAACTTCATTAATGATGTTAGGCAGCATATAAAGCACTGAAGGTGGTCCCTGCAGAAAATAGTTTATAACCTAGGAAAAGGTGAAACCAAAAGAAGTATTCCCCTGTATATCTCTGAAGAAATTATGAGATTATAATGATTAACAGGTCTATGAATCAACAGTGGCAAGTACAAATTGTCAGCTAACCAGCTGCCAATTTTTCCATAGGCATCAAAGAAAAGAAATACAAAGATAGAACTGAAGGTTTACCTGGGGATCACCCTAAGCCTGAAAAGCACTACAGATGCTTTATTAGGCTGGATATAAAGACAAGATTCTTCACCAAGACGGTGGTTGGGCACTGGAACAAGTTCTCCAAGGAAGTGGTCATGGCACCAAGCCTCCCAGAGTTCAAGAAGCATTTCAGTGCTTTCAGATTTGACTTTTATTTATTTATTTATTTATTTATTTTGGGGGGAGGAGGGTATTCTTTGGGTACCCAGGAGTTGGACTTGATGATCCTTGTGTGTCCCTTCCAACTTGGATATTCTATGATTCTATGATTCTATGCTCAGAAGTACTTCCTTGAAAAATGAACCATTGGTCAATGGCTGCTGGATTCATGATCTTGATGGAGATCGAAATTGTTCTTGTATTAGTGAATAAGAAATGTTTGGAAGGCTGGAAGTCTGAATATGAAGAAAGTAAGTGGAAAATAGGTACATATGATGAAAATATGGAAAGAAATGAAAAATTAAAGCCTTAGGGAACCTTTTAACAGGTTAAACAATACCTCTGTAAGGTGAAAAAAATAATTCAAGTAAGAGTGCAACCAAATAGATACCTGCAAAGTAGAAAAGGGGAAGAAATCCATTACCATTAGCCCATTAAATGACACCTAATAATTAAAAATCTAGTAAGAAGATATATTAGTAAATCCATAGGACATAATACTTTATTCATATGTATATAAATATATATACATTGCCCCTAATTTGAAAATGTTCCTACTTTCCAGAAAATATTACTGATGTAAATTCCAGTGTTTTCTTAATAACTATCTTATATTCTGTTATTTTTTAAAAGTACATAGAATGAATAAGGTTTCTAACTGGAAAAATCCCCATTTATCCAAAGGTTGATTAGAATATACAAAAAAGCCTTCATCTGTACCTATGGCTAAAATACTTTTGAAGAGATATGTTTTTAATGGATACCACTATAATTACTGCACATTATGTAAAACAAGATAATGACAGTAAGAAAAGACTCTCTGATGCTGAAATAATGGAAGTCAATTGGTATAATATATGTATATATGTTAATTAAGTACAGGTTAAATGCTTGGGAGGTGTCTTTGAATAACTGGCAATATTGGAGACTTAAGATGCCAAAGCAGCCTTAAGCAGCCTTAAGCAGCCTTCCTACGTATACTGAGAATGAACTTTCCACGATCCACAATTTCCACTCTAATATCCTGAAAAGATCAAAGGCCTCTATTTCTTCTGTTTTCTATTCCACCTATTTATCCCATTAAATGTCATCAGATTAATCAGCAGTTCTTTTAGAGCACCAGTTCTTATGTTCAGAGAAATAAAGAAAAAAAAGTAAAAAAAAAAAAAAAGGAGATAATAAGGACAGGGCGAAAAGCAAATAAGTATTTTCAATGAGCAACGTCAGAACCACCTCTGTTTAAGAAAAAAAAAAGGAAAAAATTTAGCAATAATAAGCTATTTCCTCAACAATACCACGACAGAAGCTTACTGATAAACAAACAAACAAACAAACAAAAAAAAAAAAAAAAAGAGGAGTGTGGGGGGGTGAGTTTAATTGCTCCTTTTCTACTGCATTTTTGTTACCTAGTAGAATTCTGTCAACTTGGGCCTCTAAGAGGCTTGACAGTCTGAGCTACAGTGGATGAAATGTTTCTTGCGCTAAATCTTCCATTAAACAAAAGGTAAGCAATTTTGAGTGCTTTTGTGTCAAGGAGTGTCCTGATTTTGGCTGGCATAGAGTTAGGCAAGTGTGGCATGCTTTAAGGGTTCTGTTCTGTAATACAACAACACAACATAGAAAACTAACCTGGGGATTACCTCCCTTGTAACTATTTTTAAAAAAAAAAACATATTTAATTACTACAATTTTTATTTTTCCCCCTCTATTTTTATATGTTTTTTTTTTTTTTTTATGCATGTGAATAAACTGTGGGGTAAGAACATCCATAAACTGTAGTTTTATGCATATTATCCCTCATTTCTTCTACATGTTAGTCACAATCTAGGCATTAATCAAAATGATAGAAAACAGTGCAAATGAGATGGCATAATAATATAGTCTCAAATTAACACATTTGCTTTAACATTCATTCACACAGAAAACCTTTCCAACTGTCAGATGATCCATTAGGTTGTTTAATGAGTTCTATGGTACCTCCAAGCTGCATATATTACTAGACTATTGTAGAATAAGCATATTGAAAGACCATGTAATTGCTGACTCAAGTCGGTAGTTCCTTGGCTGGTTACAGTTGCTTAGCAGACCCCTGTGGTGTCTACACTTCTGGTCAGGATCCTGGGTGACAGGTTATTCCCCACTGCAATGACAGAAGGCTGTTAGGGTTAGTCATTGAGAGGTCTGGGGACTACCAACAGGACAATTAGCAGTTTGGTCATGATTGAGTAGATATCCTCTTTAGTTCAGAGCATAGTACTAATGACCACAGTGCATGCCCACAAAAAAAATAAAATAAAATAAATAAAGTGGCCTTGTGAAAGCTGAGGCTGGAATCCAGTAAAGAAGTGAAAAAGACAAGAATGCCTAGTTGGCTGGGACAAAAAAAAAAAAAAAAAAAAAAGCTGTGCTTGGAGAGCGCAGCTGGTGAAATCTGGCCGGCTCCCACTCCGAATGTTATGACTCAGCCAGACATCTCAGCTGTTTGGAAGAGATAGTAGAGCCACCAGGCACCTGGGACTGTGGTACTGGTTCACAGGTTGAAGTATTAGGAATATTGGATTGTTTGAAAAAACTAATTTTCTTAAATCGATGCCAAAAAAAATGTTTCTTCTCAAACACTAAGGAACCATGATATGTGATCCTTCATCCCCAAATTACAGAAACTTTCATATCTTGACAGTGAATTTTTATTTAAAGTATCTGTCTACAGATCTATCTAGATCTTCTGAAGTAGCAGGTTTGAATATGTTTCCATTCGCATCATGGAGGGGTGTGACTTTAATCTATGACTCTTTTCCTGTTGAATGTTTGCTTGTTTTCAGGGGTGAAGGATATTTAGTCTTTAAATTATTATTATTTTTTAAGGTAAAAATTAAGAAGTCAGATGTGCAAACAAAAATGAGCTATATAGCAAAGTTTATACTACACCAAGCAAGCACAAACATATTGCCCAAAGCAATAGAAAGCTGATTGATGATATCATGGTGACAAATGAATTCTCATTTTGAATTCTGCCTGCTAAGTAATTAGGAATGTCATCAATATCATTACTAGCTCTTCATTCAACTTTGTCAGCAAGCTGTTGCTATTCCTCGTTTTTCTGCTATTCATTTCTGTGCTTCAGTCAGAGGATGGATCTACACTAGGGACTATTTCTAGCAACTACTCAAGGGAGTAACAAAAAAATTAGTTGTCAGACACAAGTGGTCTATTGAAAGGATGAATTTAATTTTAATAGCAAGAGCATCATGGTATTTTAAAGCGGTCCCTAACATAAGCATTAGTGTCTAGAGCATATTTTTTCTGAATTATATTTAGAAACTGATAAAATATGAAGGACAGATACAATTCATGAAAAATAATTAGTGTTTATAAGAGAATAAGTGATTGTGGGAAAAAGGCGTATTAAAAATGTCTTCTCATCTTATTTTCTCATGTGTCTGTGATGGACAGCAGCATTATCAGGTAAGGTGAAAAAAATGTTGCCAACACACATTTCCCCCAAGATTCCAGTCAAATTTCCTATTTTCAAAACAATAACAACAACTTCTATTTCAAAATAAGTAAATAAATGAATGAATAAAGAAAGAAATAAAAAAACAGGGAATAAATGCTGAATGAAATACTTAAAACACAGCTGCATCTTTGAGGCTAAACTATAATCTAGGCATTATTATAATACATTGAAAAAGGTCCTGGCACTGGCAGTACTTGTCTTCTTTCATTTTCTCTGCAAACAGCTCTGTATTTTAAGAGAATGTGATTAAGACACTCCATTTTTTTTTACAGTAACTTAGTCATCATACTTATTTCATGGCATTAGAATTTTTCAGAGTTTTCATTAGTTTCATAAGCTGACTTGATCTACTTTTTTATTCTTCAGCTCTTGCATTTTAGGAGCTCTGAAATAAAACTTGTCAGAGACACTTAATTCTTAAATATATATTTTAATGCATATACTAGATTTTGCTCAATGTCTCAGTTTTAATAAGTATATATCTACATAGTTCATATATAGGTTTTGCTGTTCAGAAAGAGTTGCAGGAAATGAGTGATTAAGGAGTACAGATGAAGAAAACAAGGTTGTAGTTGATAGAGAAGCTCATTTGAACAAAAAGATTACTTTAACAGTATGTAATTTGATTCTAAAACATGCAAGGTAAAAAAGTTGTTTCACTCATGGTGGCCTCCGAGAGAGAGAGAGAGAGAGAGAGTTATTTCTTTGTTCCTTTAGCTACTGGATCATTGAAACCTACTCTATCTCCTTTAATATTCTTTTCTAATTTATATGCTTAATTTATCAGATTTATTATTTCAGCTAAACATTTATTAGATTGAAATACCTCACTGAAATTGGACTCAGTATTATATTCCTAGAATAGAAAATGTTTTGATAAACATATACATAAATATATTTGTATTAAAAGGATCTGTTTTTCTTTTTGGACACTAACTTGATAATTTAAAAACAAGACAACAAACAAACAGACCCATCCAAATTTTAATCCCAATTGGAAGAAAATGAAGTGAGATAATTATACTGATTTTGCCTGAGTATCATAAGCTATAAGAATGCTTTATTGACAGACAATTTTATATGATCATATGTTTATTTTGTCTTAAAGGATTTTTCTGAGAATTTACAAATTCAATTATCTGAGAAATTCACTAAGTAAAGGGAAAATTTAATGCATACTAGATCATAGTAGTAATACATATATATATTTAAAAAACTCATTGTATGCTAATGCTCACCAGCTTGTATAAGGAATAATTTCAGATAGGAAATATTAATGAAACATAAATTCAATATTTTTTTTTTTTGTTATTAGTGAATAATGAGAAACTGACCTAAACTAATGCTTCAAGATTCGTTAAAAATAATTTTCAAGAACAGCATTATTCTCCACTATTGTTTATAAAAGATTTTATCTAACACACTGAAACCTAGAAGTCATGGTAACATCTCACAAAACGATAGTTATTTTTATGGACTCTTTCAGATCACTGAATTCTTGTGATAACAGCTCTTCCTTGATATAGAGTTTCTTTTTGATGTTCCAAGTTTATCTGTTCATTATGTAGTAATTCATATTTTGAGTCCTTTTTTTTTTTGTGTGTGGTTGTTTGTTTGTTTGTTTTGGATTGACATTTTAGCAGTCCTAAGTTACTTCATCTTCAAGGAATTAGTTATTATTTTTCCTTTTTTTTTTTTTTTTAAATTTTGAATATGAAGAATATGCCTTTCAGGGGGTGATTGAATCCAGCTGTTACTGCTTGTCGGTTCTCCATTGACTTATTTCCTCAGGGAATGCTTTCAGCTGTTTCTTCATTTCATGCATACATAGATAAGTAACAGAAGTTATAAATGCTTGTCAAAGTTATTATCTTTTTGTGTTCTAGTACAGAAAGTCTTCACAACCCATGAGATTTTATCTTTGATTTTTTTTTTCTTTTATTGAGTTCATTTTTCAAGCTGCTATTAGGTTTTAGCGGAAAACCTAATAGCAGCTTAGGGGAAATCGGGAAGGGCTTTTTCAGACAAATATATATATATATTTCTTTTTAGATATAATACCCTTTTAGGTGAGTTTTTAGGCAGGAACTTGTCTTTGAATCTATTTTCCACTGCACACGTCCAGTCCTCAGCAGTTTTTTATACCAAATGCTTTCTGTCACCTGATATCGCTGAATTTTTCAGTCCTAGGGGCATTATATGAATGGACTGGAAATCAAAGGGTATTATTACAGACCAGGAAAAAAGTTTAGGAAAGAAAATGATCATCTCTTTTATATAGATGTTTAAGATGTTAGAATGATTTATTTTTGCATATTGTTTTCCTCACGTATCAAATTTGTTTTTAGTTTTAAAATAGTCATTTGTTCTTGTATTTACACAGCTGACACTATCATGATGTATGTCTTTGATTTATTACCTATTCTAGTGGAATCAAGAGATATAATGAGATAAAGGATCACCTGATCCTGACTTTTTAATAGTATCTGATAGGAAACAGAACCCACTTTAAATAAACAAACAAACACCTGCAGTCTAAACAGATAAGAAGCAGATAAGATACTACATAGAACAGGAAGGAGAAAGAGTCAAGTGAATGACATGGTAGAAATTAAACCTAGATCTGTGTCCTTCGCTGTTGTCTTCCAACTGTGCTTGCCATCAGTATGATAAAGCAATGTTAAACATGTAAATTATGTTTTAAAAATAAGTAAGAAAGTAGATTCATCTCCAAAGATGCATCTGGTAACATTAATATATGAAAATATTTGGGATATTCCAGATTAAAAGCTGAAAATGCCATCTCTATCATTGATTATAAATCTTACAAGGAGGAAATCGTGTCTGCATATGAGATACAAAAATAAACTCCAAATCAGAGTATGCATTTGTGATAAAATAGAACAGATATTAATTGCTTACAGTAATATTTTTTATAACAAAATGGAATAGAAAAAAAATTTGCAACCACAGGCTAATATTATATCCTTCCTTTCTAGAAAATCATAACTTCATGCTTCAGAACTTTCATGGAAACAGCAGCTGGCTGCGATGTTAGTATGCAAAATTTCATACTATGAGGCAACAGCCCTTTTCAACCTGGAAAGCATGGAAAGAGAGAAACAGTCATACCATGATAGTAAATTCTGCATTTGTGTGAAAACTAATAGGTAAAAAACAACAAAAAAAGGCATCTTCAACTATTTTCAAACTTTCTTGTTATACATATGAGAGAGTAAAGAAGATTGACACTACAGGCCCCATGGCTATTTCCAGTCCCACTGCAAATCACTAGCTGACAAATTCAATGGTCTGGAACCTGGGAAAATGAGACAGTCCGATAAAGACTCAGCTTAGTCACACATTTTCGTTTGGACTGTTTGACAAACAACAAAGCAAATTTTAAGGCAAATAAGCTTAAGTCAGATACAATCTCCTCCTTGTTTTCAGCGCAATTGGTATCCAGTAATTCTAGTCTTGTTTAAAGTACCTGCTTACGCCGAGGTTAACCATTATTTGAAAGGTCAAGAGAGAAAGCTTTGCAGTGTTTTTTCCTCTTGACATGAGTGTTAATGCTAGCTTAATTAAAATCCACTGCCATAGTTTGAAAGGGATTAATTTTAAACATCTCCACAGGGAAATCATATCTTTCTGGAAATTTCCAGTCTGAATCGGACCCAGGTAACTGAAAGGCCAAATTTTTACTGACAGACTTGAGGCAGGAAGTGCTTAAAATATGTAAATAAATGTACAGAAGGAGAAGTTGAAAAAAAAAAAAAAAAAAAAACAGCAAAAAAAGAGAAAGTGACAAATTTACCCTGTGAAAAGAATGTTTTGATTTCCAAAATGCTTAATTTATAAACAATATGAAAAACAGAGCTATAAATTCAATTTTTGTATTATGAACACCTGCATTAAAAAAAAAAAAATCTAGAATTTTAAGAAAATAACATTTTTAAACTCTAAATTCTTTCTCTTTGATTCAATTCACTCTGTTGAATGTTTCTTCAATACTAATGTATAAAAATGCAAATAATATTGTTTTCTTGCTTATGTATCTTCTCCATTTTTTCCAGACTACAGTAAAAGCCAGTCCTAGGATTACCTTAAATCGATCCCATTTTTTCTGAAACTAATAAACTCTAGTTTAATGTCACTCCAGTGGTCCTCAAATGAATTGCTATTAATCAGTGGCAGAGGATCAATCTATCTCTGTCATCAAGTTGGGATCACTGGAGTTTCTCAATAAGGAATGACATCAGAGAGGATACAAATTATGTAAAATGTTAGATACATGTATAATTCTACCACGCTTTTGAGCACACGTTCTATGATGCTATGAAACTTTCACTACAGCCACAGGCAGACCATTTAACACAATTTCAGACTTCACAGGTGGAAGAATATTAACATAAATAATCCCTATTCCCCATCTGTCTTGAAAGAGAAGGTAATCATCTCCTAACAGACATGATTATTCTCTGCCCATCTTCTGAATAGAACTAACAAGTATTCAAAACACAAGTGAATAAGGAGGACACTAAATAAAAATGCAGAGAACTATGGATTTTTGGAAAGAAAAGAAATAAAATTAAAGTGCTGAAGATGTTAAGGCAGAATTGGGGCAAGAAGAGGAATGAGGCTTAGTACTAGCAAATGCCTGAAGAGATATAGGGAAACAAGTTGATGTGAATCAAAGCATGGAAATGTGGCTGTGTGAAGGAAAACTATGGCAGATATGAGAACAATTTGGGAAACAAAGGAATCTGAAAAATTCAGGGAAAGAATATGAAAGAACCACATGTGACAAGTAGTAACAAATCTGAGATAAGAAGTGGGAATGACAAGGTTTTATGAACAATGTTTGTTCATAAAAAATGTTTGTTTATCTGTATAGTTTTAGTGGATGCAGGACTGAGTTTGAGGTGTGAATCAATTATATAATAGAGATTTTGAATGGGCATTCTATTAACAGTCCAAGTTAGAACACCAATCCTTTTCTTCAAGGCCTCTAAAAGTGCCATTCACACTTTTAATTTAAAATTAAGGCAGTTTTTAAACATATGTGGCTAGCTATATACATTCTAAACGGTATAAGCAATTGTGTAGTGGAAATTAATTGGAGATTTTAGAATTTCCACTAAATTTTTAGATACCTGGATATTGTTGAAAGAAGAGGTACATTAGCTTTTTCCTTCATTTTTACAAAGTCTCCCTAAATTATGATTTCAAGATTTGGCAGTGGGTCCCTCAGACCCTTCAACCTAAAGCTAGCCAGGACTTCTATGCTTTTTAAAAACACAATTTATGAGTTAATTATTTCATGCTAGTCATATTAACCACTTAATTTCCGAAAATCAGAGGGGAAAACAGGTTAGAAGAAGCAAAGTAGTCAAAACATTAACTGTGATATACCTTATACTTGTCTTCTAAAGGACTAATACATTACAAATTGAAAACATACAGGTGTATCAGTCCCAAATACTGTTAATGTTGCTAAACTTATATTTTGTGTTATTAAAAATATTATTTTATGCTGCATTTTTCATTATCTATAAGAGACAGAAGAGACTTCTTTGTGAAGGTATGGTGCCTGCTGCTCAAGTCATGTGGACTACATGTTACGTAGTTACAGTTAAGACTTGCAAGAACATTTCATATTTCTTTACTTAAAAAGGATTAAGATTTGGGAGATGTCACATGTCATCAATTTTATTTCATTTTATAGGTAACATTGTTTCATAAAACTAATATTAACATAGTATACAAATTACAATAGCAGCTAATAAGAGCTTATGCTGATAGGTACTGTACAAACATATTTGAAGTGGAAATTACAAACTAACTAGGTGCTTATTTGCTGGACTAATGTGGTGATTAAGGTTCAGAAACCATCACTACCTAAAGGACGGATCAATAATTATTAGTATCTAAGCAGAATGATCAGAAATTATAAGGACACACAAAAGCACTTACAAAAGCACTTATGGATATATTAAAAAAAAAAAAACACAACAAAACAAACAAACAAAAAAACGCATTTGAAATGAATAGGAAAATAATAACAACATCAGTAATGATAAAAGAATATACAACGCAAGTGATGCACAATGCAATTGCTCACAACCGTCTAAAAAGTGTCCTTCTCATCCATGAGCAGCAGCAACATTATTATCCCAGCCAACTCCCCCCAGTTTCACGGTTCAGTATGTCATAAAGTATAGAATATTTAGAATATCCCTTTGTTCAGTCTGGGTCAGCTGTCCTGGCTGTGTCCCCTCCCAGCTCCTTGTGCATTCCTAGCCTCCTCACTGTCAGGGCAGTATGAGAGGCTGAAAAGTCTTGGCTCAGTGTAAGTACTGCTCTTCAGCAACTAGAACATCAGTGTGTTAGTATTATTTTCATAACAGAGCATCATACCATCTACTAGGAAGAAAATTAACTCTATCCCAGCCCAAACCAGGACAGTATTCTACTTCCCTCTGGCTGTTATATTGAACATAAATGTAGGATTTCCATCTTCTACGGAGTGAGAGAGATGATTGTGAAGATATGCTGGTAATTATGTTCTTGTCTGCACAGTGAACTGTGATCTACCAATATTCTGTGGAAAGCTGAATTCCTCGTTTACATTTCTGCTTCAGCCAAAGCATCAGTTTTTGAACTTTTAGTAGCAACAATAAATTTTGAACCTCTATTCAAAGCCCCGTATCATACTTGCATGATCATTTTGTCTAGTAGTTTTGTTTTAAAAGATCGTGTGGAAGTAGTCACTAAAACTTCTTTATCTGTTCATATCATGATTCAAGTGGTGAACCACTATGGTGGTTTCACACTAGTAGGTAGCTCATTTCCACCACCTCTCTGTCACTCCCACTCCTCAAAGGGAAAGGGGGAGAACATATGATAAAAAAAAGTCTCAAGGGTTTAGATAAGGACAAGGAGATCACTTCCCAATTACTGTCATGGGCAAAACTGACTCAACATAGAGAGATTAATGTAATTTATTGCCTACTGATAACAGCTTAGAGCAGTGAGAAACTAAAAGGAAATACCTTTCTCCCATTCACCTTCTTCTACCTCCATCCCCTTGAATGATGCAGGAGAAATGCAGAATGGGGGTTGTGGTCAGTCCATAACACTTCGTCTCTATCACTCCGTCATAATCGCTCTCTGTACCTGCTCCATGAAGGGTCCCTCCCACAGGATGCCATCCTTCCTGAACTTCCTGTGTGGGCTTCCCACAGCTCTTCAAGAACTGTTCCAATATGGGTCTGTACCACAGGGTCCATCCCCCAGGAGCAAACTGCTCCAGCACGGGTCCCCCATGGGTGGCAGCTCCCCCCAGACCCCTACTCCTGTGTGGGCTCCTCTCCACGGGCTGCAGCTCTGGCCTGGGGCCTGTGCCCGCAGGGGCTCTCCATGGGCCACAGCTTCCTCCAGGCCACATCTACCTGCTCCACCGGGGACTCCTCCATGGGCTGCAGTGTGGAGATCTGCTCCATGTGGGACCCATGGGCTGCAGGGTGACAGCCTGCTCCACCAGGGCCCTCTCCACAGGCTGCAGAGGAACTTCTGCTGTGTTCCTCCTGTCCTCCTTCTTCATTGACCTTGGTGTCTGCAGGGCTGGTTCTCTCTGAATTTTTCCACTTTTCTCTCCCAGCTGTTGCTGCACTGCAGTTTTTTTTCCCTTTCTTAAATTTGTTCTCACAGAGGCCCAACCAATATCACTCATCGGCTCAGCTTGGCCTGTGGCAGGTTCCTTTTGGAGCCTTGAAGCCGGCTGGAGCTGGCTGTGGGGCAGCTTCTGGGCTCTGCTCACAGAGGCCAAATCTGCAGCACTCCCTACTTCACCCCCCTCCACCCACCTCCCCACCCTCCCAGTACAACCAGTGAATGCAGAAGGGTGATGTTACCTTGTAGTGGAGTTCCTTTGAAGCTGCTGCTCTGCTGCATTAACCTTCCTTCTTTACTCTAGCTGAAGCACAGAAGCAAGGTATTTCTCCTTCTTCTAACCCTCATTTAACAGGCATAACTCTCTGACAGATCACAGCTAACGCATGCAGTTGTGATTGGCATGTGGGATCACAAAATATGACAGATGATCTGGTTTTGCACTGTAAAAACGTATGGTACAGACATGTTGCTATAAGAAGGTGCAAACCCAATGCCATGTGTCTGAGTCTCATGATCATTGTGTGAGACTTGACAGCTCTGTTCTTAACGTACCAGAACATTTTCTAGATATCCAGGTTTCTCTTCAACAATATAGCACCTGAATACAAGATTATTGGCAAATGAAAAGGAATTAAAGTGACACTACAGTTAAAAATATCATTTTAAAAATTATATTTATGAAGCCTATGCATATACACACATGTACACAGACTCATATACAAACATAACATATATGTACAAACACATGCTTCATTTAACCCTGAGGATGACCTTAATTATAAAGCACAGAAAGACTAGTCCAAAGCTAGAATAGAATAATAGCAATAATAAGCACAACAAGTGATACTACAAAGTTCCAAACATATATAAAACAAAAGCTATTAAGAAATCCTGAATCTTAAAGATGCTATTTTATTCTTTTATACCAATATGTATCTAATTTCTTGAAATGGTAGGCTGAAATGATTCCAACTTGCAGCACTCTTTTTCATTCAACCATATAATATTAATAAAATGCTACAAGTTATTTTTTTTCCAAATATATATATAAGGAGATAATACTCATTTCTAGACTGAAATTTCGTATTTCATAAGCCAAGTTTTATTTTTTTACAGAATTTTTAACATGGAATACTGAACCTGTAAAAGTAAGGATATATGGTGAAAATGGTGGCATTTTGATTTCTTTCTCTGGTATTTTATTTATTTATTTAATTATTGTTATGAGATTGTAGTTCCTTTATTTATATTTCATTTATACTTCATTTCGTTTCCTTTTAGTATACAGACTGTAAGTTGACTCTAACCAAAAGACCTGTCTCTGTTAAAGGTGCCTCTTTCAAAAACAAAATTAAAAAAAAACAACAACACATGGATTGCATTTTTTTTTTTTTTTAATAGAAAAAGGTAGTTGGAAAAGTAGTTTGTGTTTTTAAATGTGTCATCAAGGCTTGTGTTTTTAAATGTGTCATCTAAGAGAAGCAGAGAAAAGGACCAATTAGGTATGCTGAAATCCATTAAGATCACCCAGAAGAACTTTTAAATCAATTCCAAGATGACTAAGGGTATGCTGAAATAATTCCCCTGGTAGATAGAGGTAGATAGAGATAGATAGACTGTTTAAAAAAAAAAAAAAAAAAAAAAAGAAAGAAAGAAAAAAAACATTATGTCCTTCTTTATGTTCCTATGTATATCTTCCCAGAATCACAGTTATAGGAAAAACAATCAAACAAGTAAAAACAGTGATGCCATAATCATTGGTGAATTCAAGCTCGTAGTAATTCTGGTCTTTAGTTGCTAATTGTGCAAACTATCATTTAAAGTACACTGCTTTCCCTTTTGAAAAATACTTCACAGAATCTAAGTCACTGCAAGTATGACTTTTGTGAGGAAAGTCTTCTGTTAGATGTGGATCAGTTAAACAAGGGCTACAAAGAGTTGCAACCTAGTTTAAAATAAAGGACAAAACAGAAGCGTAAACACAGCTTTTCCAGCAATTAGTCTGAGAGAAACATCTGAGCTGCACTGATGCAACAAATAAAAGGGTAGTAGGTTGAAGTTAGGGAGAAAATGTTTTGTTAAACAGTGCATTCCCCTGTTTTCCCATACAGTGTACATTGTAGTACCTGTAATAGAATGGTACTTTCTTCTGAAAAAGTAGATACAGCAAAAAGTGAGAAGAAACTCAGTACCCTCACCAGCCCAACAGACTGCATAGGTTTATCATAGTAATTCCCTGAGGAAGCTGTGATCATACATAAGTATTATTACAATGTGATGGAGACATGCTCTCAAGACTGTAAAATGTGCTTCCCTGTGTGTTATAATCTAGGTTTTTAATGACTGTTTTATATGGAAATGTAAGATAGGGAATTTTAGAGAATGCTTTGCCTAGGTTTGGGTCTGAAAATTATGCGTAAAGGGGATTGAAATTATGGGTAAGGGTCCTAGCAGCATCAGGACAGACAGCTGTGCTTGTCTCGGAACAATCTGGTCCAGAGAAAGATGGCCGTTTTTGGACTGAATATAATTTAGAAGTTGACATGAATGGGACTTGAAAGGCACCTTTAGGTGCCTAAGATTGGATTTTAAAGCCTCGATTTAGGCTTCCATTTTAGAAATTTTACAAGTTATTCTGTTAAAAAAAAAAAAAAAAAGAAAAAAAAAAAAGAAAAAAAAAAAAGAAAAAAAAAAAAGAAAAAAAAAAAAGAAAAAAAAAAAAGAAAAAAAAAAAAAAAAGAGGCTGAAGCCATCTCTTGCTTCTTAGTTGTATGGAAAGGTGTAATAAAGGACTGTTTATTATTTAGGGCCACCTAAATAATAACAGATATGTTATTATTGTTCAGATAACAGTTTGCATCAGTATGTAATCTATATGACCAGATCTGAAGGAGAGGCAGAGAAAAGCACAAACCTGAGAATCATGAGCAAAGGAGCCATAGAAAGCATTATCTTTTCATGGTATGTTCAGAATTATCTTTAATTGCTAAAGGCTAGTTTAAACTAGAGAGGGATTGCTAATACATCTATTTCAGCAAAAGCTCTGAAAGTAGATACAGCTTTTACAGATAAAAATTTGTTTCTTTGGGTGTTGTATAAGCTAGTTTCTCAAACAAAATAAGCTGTATGAAAAAGCACATTTATGTTCAAGAATTGCTATGTCTACATTAGGATCTTTGGTGGTCTTACTGTATCATTAAAAAAAAAATATCCAAAATGTCTATATCTGACAATATTGCACTGAACAAAGTTTCTAGGGTAGACCCAAAGCATAGTTACCAAGGCAACTTGGAGTTATCTTGGTTATTGTACACATTTTGGCTTAGCATGGTGTTCTGAGTGTTCTACCCCAATTCAAAAATAGGAAGAAGGCTTAAACTGAAATGAGGGAAATGTATTTCTGATTCATATTTATACTCATTATGAGTACAAATGTGTTTTTTCCTATTAACATATGTCAGCTACACAATGGAAAAAAACTACCACGTGAAAATAAATTTCTAAAGAATCCTAAGCATTTTACTGCTCAAGAGGAACCACAAAAGAGATCACATGTTTCCTCTGAAATATACACAGAATATACACTGCACTTCAGCTATTAATATTACTGTTAAAATAAACATGCATCTTAAAATGAAATCAGTGGAGCTACTTGATGTAAACAAAATTAAAGGGTTTACATCCAGAGTTTTCTATAAATAAATGCTCTGATATTATTAGTGAAACTAGAGGATTGTTGTGTCCTGTTCCATGTATATTTCTGTAGCAACTGAGTTTATCATTATTATCAATAATTATTTTATTTGTAATGAAAAAAATCCAGAAGCATTAAATAAGGATAGAATTAGAATTTGAATTACAAGAATTAGAATTCTTGTCATTTTCCACAATAAAGTCTCTTTTTCAAATGTGACATAGCACACAGTCATAGCATTATCTTGATTAACTTCATCTAAAGAAGAGAAACTTTTTTGCCACTGCCATAGAACATGCATATTTGTTAGCGCCTGTGTGTATGGTATGCACATTCAAAGAAAATTAAGTTCCTTTGATGTTTTTGTACACAGCTGTACACAGCTGACATCCTATTTCCTTGATTACCACAGATGATGGAATAAATAAATAAATAATGAAAAATGTTACCTAAAAAAAATACTTTACCATGTACTAAGTAACAGTGTGTGTAAAAACTAAAGGACCTGACAATGTACCATGGTAGTACAGATAAAAGCTATAATGATACATATTGACATGTGTTTGATAAATAAGATTGACACCAACTCAAAGTAGTGCCAACTTATCCTACAAAATTTCATAAACGATCAAGCAGAATATTATAATTGACAGTGTCAAAAACAGCATTCAGATCAAGCAAAATTAAAATGCTTGAGCAACCAAAGCAGGGCTGCATTAATAAATCATTATAAACTGTAACTATAGCAGACTCTGTGTTGTAACATGATTGAAAAGCAGATTGTTGTTTCTCAAAGAGTCTGTTTCCCACTAAATGGTGATATAATTGAGAAGCATTGACCCACTTAAGGGTCTTGTCCAGAAATGGCAAATCTTAAACAGGTCAGTAACTCCAAGCCCTATTTTGAATCAAGATTATTTCTTTAATAATAAAGGTAATGTTTTGTTGTTGTTGTTGTTGTTGTTGTTGTTGTTGTTTTAAAACACAGTGGAGCTATTCTACAGCTGAACAAAATGTGGAGAGTTTGAATAAACACAACACTAATGTCACAAAAAAAATACCTAAAAACATATAGACATGGAATAGAATGCAAAAACAAATAATAAATAAGAAATTGCTGACACTACTACAAGACATCATTTTTACCATTCTATAGAAGTGTCTTTGTGTAAATGAAAGCAAGTTACACGTAAAAATAAATAAATAAATAAATAAATAAATAAATAAATAAATAAATAAAGCTATCCTCATTTCAGGAAATATTTTCAGATTTCCTTATCGTTCACAGTTTTATGTACCAAAATCTCATCCTCGGTCAGCTAAAACCTGAGATTCGAAAAACCCACTGGTCTCTTACAAAGAGTGTATGCATTTTGTGTGCATTTGTTCTAGAGATGTGTATGTTTTAAAAAAAATATACTACCAATTACATCTTTTGGCAAATAATACCCTACTGGAATTCACAACCTTGGCAGTTCTCCATTCCCTCAGGTTTCTCAGCTTTGAATGGGCTTGTTCTGAATATGATTGCAGAAAATTCTTGGTAATTTAATCCTTTATCAGTTGGCATTCAAGCAATGGCTTAGACTGTTATATTCTTAACTAAAATCAATACTATCTGAAATCCAGTCAACTCAGCTGCTAAGTAACACCTTTTTCATGATATAAATCAGCCTAAAATTAAATGAATAGAATGGCTGCTTGATTTCATTTATTCTCATCTTCAAGTCCTCTCTTACAGGCAAAATGCTACACTGTGTGATTGTTATCAAAGATGGCAGCAGAATGAAGCTAGAGACAAAACATGCTCTGTGTATGCTTAAACACAGTACTTCCCCCCAAGTTTTGAGATTTTTCTTACTGGGTAACATGGTGGCACCTATAATGGAGAGTTTCTGCTGACAAAGTATGTAAGCAAATGAAAACTAAGAAGCCCAGTATGCTTACCAACCTGACACACTGTAAAGGTTTCTTTGTAATGTGGGCAGCCGCATTCCAAACTGCGGGCTTCTTACTTAAAGATTAGACAATATAGGCATGGTGCCACCTATCCAGTAGAGAAGACACTTAAACACTTTAAAAATAAAATAATACTTACAATAATAAAATATAGATAAGGGGATCTATCAGGGGCGCAGGTTGTGTTTGCGTCTGTCCTTCCGATAGGGGGGATCGAAGCTGAAAGGCGTGCTGTTCACATAAACTCGTGGCTTCGAGACTGGTGTGACCGGCAGAACTTTGGGTTCTTTGATCACGGGAAGGTCTATGCTACACCGGGCCTGATGGCACCGGATGGGATGCGCCTCTCTCAGAGAGGGGTAAGGATCTTTGGTCAGGAGTTGGCAGGGCTGATAGATAGGGCTTTAAACTAGAGTCGAAGGGGGAAGGGGCTAAAACCAGGCACGCCGGTGAAGACCTAAGGGATGGTATGTTAGAATCAGAGGGGCTGTGTGCCAGTGAGGTCCTTCGGTCAGATCCACAAGGTGCTGAGTGTAAGGAGACGCACCTGAAGTGCTTCTACACGAACGCATGCAGTACGAGGAATAAAATGGATGAGCTAGAAGTCCTGGCCCAGTCCCGCAACTACGACATCATCGGCATAAGCGAAACCTGGTGAGATGAGTCCTGTGACTGGGGTGTTGCGATAGATGGTTACAGGCTCTTAAGGAGGGACAGGCAGGGTAGGCGAGGTGGTGGGGTGGCGATGTATGTGAAGCAGGGGCTGGACTGTGTGGAACTCCAGGTCGGCAGTGTCAAAGTTGAGAGCCTCTGGGTAAGGATCAAGGGACGAACGAATAAAGGGGATGTCGTTGTGGGAGTCTATTACAGACCGCCTGGCCAGGACAATAGCACCGATAAATTATTCTTTACAGAACTAAGAGAGGCCTCGAGATTAACTCCCCTTGTCCTTATGGGGGACTTCAACTTGCCAGACGTTAACTGGGAGTGCCACACGGCTGACACGAGCAAGTCCAGGAGGTTCATGAAGCACCTAGATGATAACTTCTTGGTGCAGGTGCTAACGGAGCCAACTAGGAAAGGAGCCCTCCTAGACCTGTTGCTAGAAAACAGAGAGGGTCTGGTGGGAGATGTGGTGATTGGTGGCCGCCTCGGTCATAGCGACCATGAAGTGGTTGAGTTCAAAATTTACGGTGACAGAAGGAAAAATGCCACCAAAACCTCATCCCTAGATATGGGGAAAGCGGACTCCAGGCTGCTCAGGGAACTAGTCAGCAAGGTCCCCTGGGAAACTGCTCTTGAAGGCCTCGATGTCCACCAGTGCTGGTCATTCTTTAAGCGATGCCTCCTAGAAGCACAAGATAAGGCAATTCCTAAATATCGCAAGTCAGGCAGGCGGGGCAGGAGGCCGGCGTGGCTGACCAGGAACATTCTAATGGAGATTAGGCGGAAACAGAGAGTGTTTTGCTACTGGAAGGAGGGCCAGGTGTCATGGAAAGAATACAGGGATGCTGTTCGTGTTTGCAGGGAGAAAGTTCGTGTGGCCAAAGCACACCTAGAGTTGAAGCTGGCTGTGTCTGTGAGAGAAAATAAAAAGGGTTTTTTTAGATATGTGAATGGAAAAAGGAGAACTAAAGAATACATAGGGCCGCTCCTTGATAGGGAAGGTCTCCTCACAGACAATGACATAGGCAAAGCAGAGACGCTTAACGCCTTCTTTGCCTCTGTCTTCAATGCCGATGATGGGCTTCGGGACCCGGGGTGCCCTGAGCTGGAGGACCGGGACGGTGGGGATGACAAACTCCCAACCGACCCTGAACGTGTGCGGGATTTGCTACTCCACCTGGACCCCTACAAGTCCATGGGTCCGGATGGGATTCATCCCCGGGTGCTGAAAGAGCTGGCGGACGTCATCGCGGAACCTCTCTCAATTATTTTTCAATGATCCTGGGAATTTGGAGAGGTCCCGGTAGACTGGAAGCTGGCAAATGTTGTGCCGATTTTCAAGAAGGGTCAGGAAGAAGACCCTAGCAATTACAGGCCTGTCAGTCTCACGTCAGTGCCTGGTAAAATCATGGAGAAGATGGTTCTCGAACTTATTGAGGTGCACCTGGGGGACAAAGCAGTCATTGGTCCCAGCCAGCATGGGTTTGTGAAGGGTAGGTCCTGCCTAACTAACCTGATTTCCTTTTATGATAAGATCACCCGTATGGTGGACCAAGGGAAACCAGCTGATGTGATTTTTTGGACTTCAGCAAGGCTTTTGACACGATTTCCCATAGAATCCTACTGGACAAAATGACCACCATACAGCTAAATAAAAACATCATACGATGGGTGAGCAATTGGCTAATGGGCAGGGCCCAAAGGGTTATGGTAAATGGGGCTGCATCAGGCTGGCGGGCGGTCACCAGTGGGGTTCCTCAAGGCTCCATTTTAGGGCCGGTACTTTTCAATATTTTTATAAACGATCTGGATAGATCTGGATAGATCATAGGAATAGAAGGTATTTTGAGCAAGTTTGCTGATGACACCAAACTTGGAGGAGTTGTGGACTCGAATGAGGGTGGAAAGGCCTTGCAGAGGGATCTGGATAGGTTGGAGAGCTGGGCGATCACCAACCGCATGAAGTTCAATAAGAGCAAGTGCCGGGTCCTGCACCTGGGACGGGGAAACCCTGGCTGCACGTACAGACTGGGCGATGAGACGCTGGAGAGCAGCCTAGAAGAGAGGGATCTGGGGGTCGTGGTAGACAGCAAGTTGAATATGAGCCAGCAGTGTGCCCCGGCAGCCAGGAGGGCCAACCGTGTCCTGGGGTGCATCAAGCACGGCATCGCTAGTAGGTCAAGGGAGGTGATTGTCCTGCTCTACTCTGTGCTGGTGCGGCCTCACCTCGAGTACTGTGTGCAGTTCTGGGCACCACAGTATAAAAAGGACATGAAACTGTTGGAGAGTGTCCAGAGGAGGGCTACGAAGATGGTGAAAGGCCTGGAGGGGAAGACGTACGAAGAACGGCTGAGGTCACTGGGCCTGTTCAGCCTGGAGAAGAGGAGGCTGAGGGGAGACCTCATCACAGTCTACAACTTCCTCATAAGGGGGTGTCGAGAGGCAGGAGACCTTTTCTCCATTAACACCAGTGACAGGACCCGCGGGAACGGGGTTAAGCTGAGGCAGGGGAAATTTAGGCTTGACATCAGGAGGGGGTTCTTCACAGAGAGGGTGGTTGCACACTGGAACAGGCTCCCCAGGGAAGTGGTCACTGCACCGAGCCTGTCTGAATTTAAGAAGACATTGGACTGTGCACTTAGTCACATGGTCTGAACTTTTGGGTAGACCTGTGCGGTGTCAAGAGTTGGACTTGATGATCCTTAAGGGTCCCTTCCAACTCAGGATATTCTGTGATTCTATGATTCTAAAAAGGTTAAATCCAAACTCTGTTTGGATAACAGTCTGGTAAAATTGGAAGATTAAATAGAGAACTATTTAGGGGTTAAACATTTAATAGGTTGTTTTCTTCCAGGGGATAAAATAAAAATAAAAAAAAATAAAAAATAAAATAGAAATAAAAATAGAAATAGAAATAAAAATAAAAATAAAAATAAAAATAAAAACAACAATAACAATAACAATAAAAATAAAAATGTAGCCTTACTGTTTGTTCCATCCGGAAGCAGGATTTCTCTTACATGTACATGGAACCTGTACCTGGATCTTTGCTATAGTTGCAACAAATACTTTAAAATTCTGGATTACAGTACAGTTGAGGTAAGAATGGCACACTAAGAAATACCTCTATGGGTCTTCAAAGAAGGATGTTAACACCACTAAGTAACAGGTTAGTAAATATAGCATAAAGAAATGCTTATTGTAAGAAGTAAACATAATTCGTATACTTTAAAATAGTTGTATTAATGTCTATACAAAGCTGTGGGAAATTATCCAGAGAATGATAAAAATATTAACATATAGAATATGCTCAAGAGAAAAATTCCATGAAATAAATAAATAAGTAAAGTCAAATTTAAGACAATAGAGTTCAACTAAGAAGACAAAGGAATTCCATAAATCTGACGTACAACCATAATTTATTAATCAAAGCTTGCATCTTTGCAGGTTTGGGTTATGGAATTAAGGAATCTAGAATATCAGTGAATATTTAAATGCACACCAGGAAACATTAGCCATTCAAATTTTGTTTTCCAATATATAAGAAATATAGTAAAGTTAAATCCTCTTTGTGAAATGTTTTACCAAATTTGTATTTTAAAGTATATCCCATAATTATATATATATATTTCTTCCTAAACACTGAAAGAAGATTACAAATGTTTCACTTGTGTTACACTGACACATTTTTATTTTATACTTTTATTTTCATTTGTCTAGGCTATATGTGTGGCAGCAGCAACAATATTTAAAAAATGTTTCTAATGTTGGTCTGGGAAACTGTTTTCAAGGTCATGCAAAGTGTAAATGCAATCCACTCTCCACATGATTATACTAGTGAGACAATATCCATTTCTTCACATTGGCAATTGTGATGCTTCTCAAGCATGAACTATCATATTATCCATTCAAGTCCATTTGATAAACATTCATTTTTCTAAAGTAAATAGTAGACTAAGATTCTCTCAACTTATTTCAGCGAATATATCTTAACTGTTAAAAAAATACCAAAAAAAAACTGGGAAAGGTCACAGCCCGTATGCAACCTATTAGCATTTTGCTGTTTATTGAGTTTTTATGCATGGTTTAAAACTGAATTACCACTGCATAGAGCCAAAATGCATTTATGCCCTTCAGGAAATTTTGTACACAAAAATTAAATTATATTATGAAAAGCACAGGCAGTCATAGTGATGTTAAAAAGAAAGAAAAAATGATTTTGGACTCTGATTTTGTGTGGCTATGCTTTCCAGTTATTCAGTTTTGCAATAGTAATTTTTATTCATAGAATAACAGCTGTAACTGCAATCATATTGTTTGTTGGTTTGTTTGTTTTGTCCTTTGTTAATATTTCAGGGGGACTTTTCAGCAACTGACCTGCTTACACAGCACTTGTTAGGCTAATGGGTATTGCACTTGCATACTGTCACAAGAATGAAGCCCTCAGTTTGCTAACTGGTTGTCCCTAGATCACAGATTTTCAAACCACTATGGATTAACATGGTCAAATCAAGTTATATAACAGGTGTTACAATAGTAATATTTGGAAAACTAAATTATATGACATTCATATATTTCTTTTTGTATTATTATTTTAATCATTCATTCGGTATTTGTGAAAGAATCTCAGTAGCTCCCATGACCATTTTAAAGGGTGGACTTTATTTAGGTTAGTGTAGAGGTTGCCTCTATGGAATGGAAAAATAATCAGGTGCCATGAACAATTCAAGAGAACTTACGCTTCTGATTCTGGCTTTGACTGCCATAGAAAATATCAGTTCTGAAGCTGAGAATAGCTTTTTTTGTGATCAGCTGTCGCTGTGGCCTATACCTAACCCACTATATCCCATAAAATTGTTTTTCAACTTAATTTTAGTAAAGAAAGAAAGGAAATTATTGGAACAAATATCTAGGTCTCATATACATGTAGTACTCTCAGAGTGACTCATTTAAAGCAATGGGAATTTTTTCTGAGAACTGGAAAGATAGGAGCAGAACAGAGAAACAAACCTTTCTTATAGTTTTCTCAGATTTGGTGTAAATTTCATATGAACAAACAGAAATAATTACTTTACTTCTTTTATTTTTAATGATACTACGACAAAACAAAACAAAACATAGTTTTTACTTGGATGACATAAACATAACGTATTTCATGATTTGAGATTTGTAAATTCTCTGAATATTGGAATATATTTTCTCTGTTATCTCTTTATGTCTTTCAGGCCTTGTAACCTGTCACAAAATCAGCTACAGTGCATTGCAGACATAATGGCTACTGGTTGCAGTTTTTTAACAAACCAAATTTTTAAAATGTCCAGGCAAACTCCAGAATATTTTACTCTGATTTGTAAATTAACAACAAAACCAACTATGAAAAAAAAATATTTTTTTTTTTGGACATGATTTTTTCTCTTAACTATTTGAAACTGGCTTCTGACATATCCCAGCAACACTTCTTTCTAAACAGGTCAAATTCACTTTATGCATTATTGAAGAGAACATACTTTTGTCACTTTATAATACCGTCATTTGGGAATATCAGGATGTGTTTTCTGACCTAAATATCTTATTTTATGATGTCTAAGAGGTTAAATTAAACTTGTATTCCATTTTCTCTTTCATCACCTTTCATATCTCTGCTCATACTATTTTATCTTTAATGTCTCATCCCTTTCAGGAAAAGTTCTAATAGCAAACACCACTCTGTTTACCAGCTTTGAGTCAGTAAAACATTTCACCATGTCAACTTATATTGGTTGAGTAATCTATGATCAAGGGACAATCAGGTAGCAAACTGAGGGGTTTATTCTTGCAATGGTGTGCAAGTGCAGTTCCTATTAAGCTGATATCCCATTCTTTCAAATAAAATGTCATTCCATTAGGTCTATTGCTCATTAAAGCTATAGCTCATGACCTACTTCTGACCTAGAAATAATTTTCCAGAACACTGAGAGTGGAGGTAGAATAAAGGTCAAACAAAACATAGAACATATAAGGAGAAATATTTTTATATACATACTTTGTAAGTAAATAAGTAATTGATGTTGTTCATGGTTTTATAGGTTTCATAGCACTGATAAAACCTTCATTTTCCACTTGTTTATGTCACTTCTAGCTAGAATAATAATGCTGTGGATGCAAGTATAACAACTTTAAAGAACATTACGCTATCACAGAATAGAATCATAGAAATAAAAACATCATACGATGGGTTAGCAATTGGCTAACGGGCAGGGCCCAAAGGGTTATGGTAAATGGGGCTGCGTCAGGCTGGCGGGCGGTCACCAGTGGGGTTCCTCAAGGCTCCATTTTAGGGCCGGTACTTTTCAATATTTTTATAAACGATCTGGATAGATCTGGATAGATCATAGGAATAGAAGGTATTTTGAGCAAGTTTGCTGATGACACCAAACTTGGAGGAGTTGTGGACTCGAATGAGGGTGGAAAGGCCTTGCAGAGGGATCTGGATAGGTTGGAGAGCTGGGCGATCACCAACCGCATGAAGTTCAATAAGAGCAAGTGCCGGGTCCTGCACCTGGGACGGGGAAACCCTGGCTGCACGTACAGACTGGGCGATGAGACGCTGGAGAGCAGCCTAGAAGAGAGGGATCTGGGGGTCGTGGTAGACAGCAAGTTGAATATGAGCCAGCAGTGTGCCCCGGCAGCCAGGAGGGCCAACCGTGTCCTGGGGTGCATCAAGCACGGCATCGCTAGTAGGTCAAGGGAGGTGATTGTCCTGCTCTACTCTGTGCTGGTGCGGCCTCACCTCGAGTACTGTGTGCAGTTCTGGGCACCACAGTATAAAAAGGACATGAAACTGTTGGAGAGTGTCCAGAGGAGGGCTACGAAGATGGTGAAAGGCCTGGAGGGGAAGACATACGAAGAACGGCTGAGGTCACTGGGCCTGTTCAGCCTGGAGAAGAGGAGGCTGAGGGGAGACCTCATCACAGTCTACAACTTCCTCATAAGGGGGTGTCGAGAGGCAGGAGACCTTTTCTCCATTAACACCAGTGACAGGACCCGCGGGAACGGGGTTAAGCTGAGGCAGGGGAAATTTAGGCTTGACATCAGGAGGGGGTTCTTCACAGAGAGGGTGGTTGCACACTGGAACAGGCTCCCCAGGGAAGTGGTCACTGCACCGAGCCTGTCTGAATTTTAGAAGACATTGGACTGTGCACTTAGTCACATGGTCTGAACTTTTGGGTAGACCTGTGCGGTGTCAAGAGTTGGACTTGATGATCCTTAAGGGTCCCTTCCAACTCAGGATATTCTATGATTCTATGATTCTATAATAATATGGGTTGGAAGGAACCTTTAAAAATCGAGACTAATCACCCTGCCACGAGCAATGACATCTTTCATGAGATCATAGATTAGGTTGCTTAGAGCCCTGTCCAATGCAGCTTTGAACCCTTCCAATGATGGGGCATACATAATTTCTTTAGGCAACCTGTTCCAGATTCCCACTACCTTCAATGTAAAATAAAAATAAAAATAAAAATCTTCCTTATATCCAATCTAAATCTACACTCTTTCAGTTTAAAACCATTTACCCTGTGTCATATCACTATAGGCACAGCCAAAAATGTCTTTTTTGAATTTTCTTATAAGCCGTCATTAGATATTGAAAGCCTGCAATAAGGTTTCTTATCCTATCCTTTTTTTAGAACAGCATCCTGTAAAATACCCCAAATGAAATCTTCTGGAGCTGCTTGTTTTGCTTTTGGGCAGGAAAAAGGATGCTCCTCCCAAATGCAATTCTGCAGTCTGAAAGACAAATGAAGGCTGAGTGATGAGAGGATTGAGAGCAGCCCTGTGATTGGAGATATCAATGGACCAAAAAAAAAATAAAAATTAAAAAATAATAATAATAAAAAAATCAATAGCTGTCATTGTGCGCTCACAGCCCAGAAAGCCAACCATATCCTGGGCTGCAACATAACTGTAGCTAGCAGCTTGAGGGAGGTGATTCTCCCTCTCTACTCTGTTCTTGTGAGACTCCACCTGGAGCACTGCATTCAGCTCTGGGGCACACAACAAATGAAAGACATGGACCTGGCTATGAGGTGAGTTGTGAAGATAAGATTCCAGTATGCTGGAATACCTCTCCTATGAAAAGAGGCTGAGAAAGTTCAGTCTGTTTAGTCTAGAGGAAAGAGGGAAGGCTCTGGAGACACCGTATAGTGGCACCTAAAGTGGTGCTAGAGGAAAGATGGAAAGGGACTCCTTATAGTTACAGGATGAGGAATAATGCTTTTAAGCCAAAACCAGGTAGAGTTAGATTAAATATAAGGAAGAAAATTCACTCAGAGAATGGTTTGTCCAGGGAAGCTGTGGATGTCCCATCCCTGGAAGTATTCAAGGCCAGGTTGGATGGGGCTTTGGGCAACGTGGTCTATTGGGAGGTCCATGGCAGGGAGTTTGGAATGAGATGGTTTGGAACAAGATGATCCTTGAGGTTCCTTCCAACCACTCTTTATGTTATTATGACTCTCCTGCCTCCTCCAAACTCAGAAACAATTTGGTATTTTATATTTATTTATTGCTCACCGAGGTGGAGGAGGTTTGTGTAGTCATATGATTCCTGCAATGCCCTATGAAGAATTACAATTCAAAGTTTGATAGTGTCTTTCTGTAACATTAGGTTCTTTTAACACATCATGTCGTTCTATATCCAGACACAAATTAAAAACAGCATCTCTCCTGAAGGTATTGATCATTGATAACCTATGAACAAAGGTACTTTGAAAAGACAGGAAAACTCAAGCATAATAATTTAGAACTACTGCCCAGCTTCCATCAAGTGCTAACACCTACTTCAATTTTTAAATTTTAGTAAACTGAATGGATTGATGGGCATATTGATTTAAGTGTGAAAGTAGGTGTTTGTACTCTTTTGGGATCCAGATTAAAAATCCTGGATAACCTAAGAAATCAGGAAAAATAGGTAGAGCTTTACTAAAGTGTTTTCTTCTACATATCATTTCAAAGATGGGTTGATACATACTATATAGGCAGACTTTCCAATTTCTTTCTGTGTTATTTCCATCAGATGGCATTTTAGTATCTTAAACTATGGGTGAAAAAAGTCTCTACCACAGAGGACATATAATGGAGAAAAAAGTTATGTGTTTATTTTTCATGGTCCAGCAATAGGCTCAATAACCCTTTAAATGTCTATTACCTTTATAATGAAAATAGAAGTGTTTGATTAATGTCTTCTGAGTTTTGTAGAACATTTTCCTCTCCCTACTGATACTGCCATTGTTTTATTTGAACTAGGAGCTCTAAACTGCCTGTTGTCATGTCTGTAATTGGTGTATGGTGGTCTCATTTTACTGCATATAATTATTTACTTTCTAAGAAGCCTTTCACAAAAGAGACATCTCAGAGTTCTGTAGGACACTGAAGATCAGCAATCTTAGATAAAAGTGACCAGCTGACTGCTGAGAATTGACTGGAATGAGCCAAGTCTTACTTCCTGATAACTTTCATGCAAGTCATTAAGCAATTGTGGTGGCAGCTTTTGACATATACCCAGCCACAACAGAAGGGATAACTATCTTTTGTGATCCATCACATCCCTATTTGAACTATTTTTTTTTATTTTTTTTTTTCATCGTAGCTAGGCTGTAATCTTCACATGCTGCTTTGACATATTTTTCATATAGGTCTAGGTGAAACTTTTTGATAAATTGGTTTAGCTGTGTAAAATTTGTTCTGTAAGGAGATAATCACATGTTAAATAGAAACACAAAAACATCCATTTTCTTTAACAATGAAAAGCAATAAAAATCCCCCTTTGTCATATTAGGGAAAAGATATATATATATATTTCTTTCTAAATGACTTTTGAAATTATATCCCTGTTTATACTTTGACAAACTACTTTTAAACACTTTGAATGTTTTCATTCTAAAAAATACAAAACTATGTGAGTGTATGATTTTTCAGGAAAGTTATTTTCAGAGGAAATTTCCAAATAAATAGAAAAATTCGTCAAGGTAGGAAAAAGAAAAAAGATACAAAAGTTTCCCAAAAAAATGAAAACACAGATTATTAGTGTACATACATCCATTAATGCTGAAACCTTTATTTCAGTGCTTAGTGACTGGAACATAGAAGAAAGACAGTGCTATTAACTAGCATTATTTTTAGCATAGGTGAATTACTGGAAACAGAAGGAACTTTCTTCCCCAGCTATTTAACAGCATAGAGAACTCTATAGACTAATATAGAGAAATAGACAATGAAGCAACAGTACTGTTTATTTCATGTGACTTAATGTAAATGTTAAGAATGTAGAGCTTTTTGTGAGCATGATATTTTTTAAGGGGAAAAAAAAAAGCTATAAGCTTTTTATTATAAAAGCTATAATTTTGGCATATCTGTAATTTATTAAAAAAAAGTCTGGCATTTAAAAGGTTCTCATATGTTAGTTGCATGATTTTCAAAACTATTCTCTTTTGTTTGTTTTAGAAATGAACAAATTAAAATATTAGTAAGACGATAGAGAACATCTTGCATTCTCAGAATATGCAGTTTGTCCATTTGCCTGTCTTCAAGCTCTTATTACTAATTTGTATAGGCTGTTTGCATGGCTCGAGCCATTATGGATGATCTGAAAAACAGACTGAATTGTCTGAGTATTACTGCTGTATTTTTTAGTGATTTAATCCTAACATGTCACCAAGATATGAGTGTATATGTAAAAATAGCAAAAACAAAGCTGTATGAAATTATACTCTTGTGCAAGTATCCAGCTGAATTGTTTTTCGTTTTTACATCTTCTGATAAGAGTGGACTCTGTCTGTCCTAATATGCTGTGCTGTGAATTTGGAAGGAGTGACAATTCTCAAGATTGTTCTATGATATGATTTATGTCATTTATACAAAACTGGGAAAGAAGCTAATGTCCCATTATTTTTATTAATTGTTTTTGTTCGGTTGTTTGGTTTCTGTTATTGTCTTTTTTTTTTTTTTTTTTTTTTTTTTTTTTTTTTTTTTTTTTTCCCCAGATGCATCAGGGGGATTTTTAGTATATCATAAGATAGACACCTATAGGATAATATCTCTCTTTTTTTTTTCTTTTCTTTTTTCTTTTTTTTTTTTCTTTTATTTTCTTTTTATTTTTTTTACTTTTTCGTCCTGTCTGGATGTCTTGGACATCTTAAGGAAAATCACATGGTGCTAAATAGCTGTTTTTACAGGACTCAGTCCCACACTCAACGTCCATTGATTATAAACAAAGCATAAAAAACTACCACACGACTAGATGTCTGCTGGTAGATACCTTAATCTTAATTAATTAATTAATAGAGTCCTTAATCAGTTAACTGAATTGTATTCTTGTATTCGTGCTTTTTATTGTTTGTCTCTTGTAAGTCTTGTAGGAGTATAATAGCAATCTTAACAGGAAACGATTGTTAAGGAGATGAAAAGGAGAAATTAAAAGGCTTTGAGAAAGAGGAAAAAGCTTCTGAAAAGAAAGCTTTTAGTACAAAAACTATATGCATGAGGGGATCGAGTGCACCCTCAGTAAGTGCAGATGACACCAAGTTAGGTGCGTGTGTCGATCTCCACGAGGGTAGGAAGGCTCTGCAGGAGGATCTGGATAGGCTGAACTGATGGGCTGAGATCAACTGCATGAAGTTCAACAAGGCCAAGTGCCAGGTCCTGCACTTGGGGCGCAACAACCCGAAGCAGAGCTACATGATGGGAGAGGAATGGTTGGAAAGATGCCTGGCGGAGGACCTGGGAGTATTCGTTGATAGTTGGCTGAATATGAGCCAACAGTGTGCTCAGGTGGCCAAGAAGGCCAACAGCATCCTGGCTTGTATAAGAAGCAGTGTGGCCAGCAGGTCTAGGGGAGTGATTGTCCCCCTGTACTCGGCTCTGGTGAGGCTGCACCTCAAGTACTGTGTTCAGTTTTGGGCCCCTCACTACAAGAAGGACATCGAGGTGCTCGAAAAAGTCCAGAGAAGGGTGACGAAGCTGGTGAGGGGTCTGGAGAACAAGTCCTACAAGGAGTGGTTGAGGGAGCTTGGTTTGTTCAGCCTGGAAAAAAGGATGCTCAGGGGTGACCTTATCGCTCTTTATAAGTACATTAAAGGAGGCTGTAGTGAGGTGGGGGGTGGTCTGTTCTCCCACATGCCTGGTGACAGGACGAGGGGGAACAGGCTAAAGTTGTGCCGGGGTGTTTTAGGTTGGATATTAGGAAGAACTTCTTTACTGAGAGGGTTGTTAGGCATTGGAATGGGCTGCCCAGGATAGTCATGGAGTCACCATCCCTGGAGGTCTTTAAAAGACGTTTAGATGTTGAACGTAGCAATATGGTTTAGTGGAGTACTTGTTAGTGTTAGGTCAGAGGTTGGACTTGATGATCTTGAGGTCTCTTCCAATGTAGACAGTTCTGTGATTCTGTGATTCTGTGATTCTGTGATTCTGTGAAATACTGCTTAGTACATTCCCACTTGCATTCCATACATGCTTAGACTGGATGTGTTTTTGTTTTTTTTTTTTTTTTCAGTATCATAGAATCATAGAATGGTATGGGTGGAAGGGTCTTCAAAGACCATCCAGTTGCACCTTCCGCCCCTCCCCCCAAAAGCAAGGACACCTTTTGCTATACCAGGTTGCTACACCAAAACCTTGTTCAACCTGGCCTTGAAAACCTCCAGGGATGGGGCATCCACAACTTCTCTGGGCAACCTGTTCCAGTACCTCACCACCCTCACAGTAAAGAATTTCTTCCTCATATCTAATCTAAACCACTCCTTTTTTTAGTTTAAAACCATTACTTTTTGTCCTATCACTATACTCCCTGACAAAGAGTCCCTCCCCAGCCTTCCTGTAGGCCTCCTTTAGGTATTGGAAAGTTGTTATAAGGTCTCCTCTTCTCCAGCCTGAACAGCCCCAACTCCCTCAGCCTGTCTTCATAAGAGAGGTCCTTGATCAACTTTATGGTCCTCCTCTGAGATTGTTCTATTACATCCATGTCCTTCTTTTTTTCTCATCAGCCAACACCCCCAGGTCCTTCCCCTCAGGGCTGCTCTTAATTCTCAAGCTTGTCCAGGTCCCTTTGAATGGCATCCCTTCCTTCTGTTGTATCAACTGCACCACTCAGCTTGGTGTCATCTGCAAATTTGCCCTTAGTGAAAACATGTTGGGTGTCACCAATCACCAATTTTTCATGTGCCTTAACATAGTTTCCAGGAGGATCTGTTCCATGATCTTGTCAGCCACAAAGTTCACAAAGTTGAGACTGACTGGCCTGTAGTTCTCCAGGTCTTCCTTTTTTTTTTTTTTTTTTTCCTTTTTAAAAATGGCAGTTATATTTCTCCTCTTCCAGTCAATGGGAATTTCACCCATTTCACCCATTGCCATGACTTCTTAAATATGATGGATAATGGGTTAGCAACTACATCTGCCAGTTCCCTCAGTGTATATTTCGTCATGTTCCATGGACTTGCACATTTTTAGGTTCCTTAGGTGGTCTTGAACCTGCTTTTCTAGTATGATGGGCTGTTCATCATTCTTCTAGTCCCTGTCTTTGCCTTCCAAGGCCTGGGGTATGTGGCTAGAGCTCTTGCCTGTGAAGATGGAAGAAAGAAAAAAAAAAATCAAGACCAATAGCCAAGGAGCAAGTGATGTAATTAGGTTACTATAATGGGGATTGCTGCATCCAGACTTGAAGAGGAGAAAATATACAAGGTGCGATAGAGGAAACTGGTCATCAGAATGGGTTGGTTTGTGAAAGAGAATATAGCATCAGTGGGTAGAGAGATATAACAAGCTGCTTTAAACAGATGATACAGAAAACAACTACTAGCCAGTTTGCTGGAGACTATGTAGGTCTCTGTACATAATAACACTTATGACACTTTTCTCAGTACATCTGAATTGCTTACTTGGAGCCGTCTTTTCTCAAGAGTAGCTGAATGTGGAGTCAGTTTGCTGAAGCTATACCACACAAGATTCAGACTCTACAATCTTTATTTTATTTTTTTCCCCCCGGTGTAATGCAGTAGGTTGCTGCTAATCTACTTTGAGTAGTAGTAGACAAAACAGTCTTGTCACTGATTAAGAGCCACTCAATATTTTCTAAAAATATATGAAAAATGTTTGCTAGTTCAGAATGGATTGGTTCTGAATTCAAAGATCAATAATAAATAGGAGATCCATCACCAACACATTAGCAGACTTCTGGCTGTCTTTTTCAAGAGGTTCATAATATGAAAATGACTGTGTTGCATTTACTGTGTGAAGTAAGGCTACAAGCTTGTAACATAAGAATTAGATAAACAGCATGCCTTACTCCCATCCTTTTAGTAACTATCAGGTGAAAGACTTTTTCTCTGAAATGCTCTCCAATTAAAGTATCTGATTAGAAACCATACCTTCTTATAAAATAAAGGTAGTTAGTGGTATAGCAATGTGGTGGTTATTAAAAAGATATGTGGAATATTTATTATAATTAATAGATGTATTTTTAAAGCTAAATGCTGGTGTCAGTAGGATGTACATATTCTGTCTGCTGTGCTTAAAAGGGAGCAAAACCAGTGTTTACATTTTGAAAAATGACCACACTACTTACAGATACTTAAGCCATTGTTTCTATTTCTTAGGATATAAAGACAGTTACGTAAAATCTTCTGGCATGTAGGTGAGAAATACTGATTTTCAGTCATAGCAGAATAAAATTTAATGCAAATCAATTTTTTTATGCCTCAATCTGATGGAGGCTACTTACTTGGGTAGCATTGTGAGCATATCATTTTAAAGATACTACTTTCTTTTGTTGGATTTGTTTCTGTTTGATCTTTTGGTTTATGTTCCTAAGGGGACAGGAGTCTCAGGCTCATGACTAATAGTGGGTTTAGCAGATAACAGATTATCAATAAATGTGCCAGCATTTTGGGAGGCTTCTGGAATTAGAGTCCAACAAAAGCTTGGGATGCCTGGATACAGTAAATGACCATTCTCAGTGCTTAAGGAGAGCCAAATTGAATATAAGCTGTGCCAGAAGACTTCATAGCTTGGGAAAATGAGGCTTTGCAATCACTTTCTCTGTAGGAACTAAGATGCAGCTTTTCAAGGGGATCTGAGGAATAAAACAGGTGGATCTATTCTGTGTAATAGTTTGATGCTTTTTGTTCCTATTTAGCATCCTGTGAAAAAAAAAAAAAGTTTCAAATAATAAAGATACTAAGTGTGAACAACCACTCTCTTGGAAGCACAGAAATGTCTTAAGAGCCATAACGTTTGTTATCCACAGAGTGCTCTAGTAGTTCTGAGAAAAGTTTGATTTTTATGAAGAGACAGGATTTTGTGATTGAAGGTAATACAACAATAATTGATTATAAAATTACACAAATTACCTTTTGATTAAAAGAGTGTTGTTTTTGTTTGTTTGCATACTTGTTTTATTTTTAGTATTCATTACAGGTAGTAACATTGACCCTGTCACTTCTGTATTGAAACACTAGCTTCAAACTTCACAGTACATTACCAAAGAACACAGAGTTTGCTCTATATGAGTTTTGCTGTCTGGAATATACTATTTGAAATGAAATAGCATTTTTTTGATTCTGCAAGAAATTCTGCATAAATGTACACAGAATATATGTAGAATACTTCCACACCATCCCCAATGAAATTTAGTCTGTCATATTAACTGAAAGGATTTGAAATAATTGGGTTTGAATTTCTGAATCTGTTTCCCATCAGTGTCATTTTTTTTAAACCAAAAGCATGCAAAAAAAAAAAAAAAAAGCTGTAAAATGAAAAATGAAAAAAAAAAAACTCTTGTAAAAGTTGCAATGTAAAACTTTCAAATAGAATGAACATATATCTCTACAATAAAGTGTTCAAATATTATTTAATTTATAAATATCTGTATAAATATTTGATAGGAGTGTATACAGGAGGCAGATCCAAATTCTTCCTAGTCACCCAGTGACAGGATAAGGGACAATAGGCACCAAAATATAGTAAATTGTGTTTCAAAATAATTAAACTTGTCTGTAAAGATTAAATCAAACCCAATACTACCTATGATCCTATGATGAAAACTTAAAAAAAAAAAAAAAAAAAAAAAAAGAGGAAAGGGTAGAATCCAATTTACTTACTTGATGTTTCCAGATATTGAATTTATGTTCTAATACATACATATATTTTAATTAGATAACACAAAATAGCAAGTTCATTACATTGTCTATCATGAGTCTTCTCAAGAAAGTTTGAATCTCTGTACATCATCTGATGCAAAAACCTGTGACCTCATCAGGTGCAAAAAAGTACCTACCTAAGGTCATGAATCCACTCTCCAGAAATCTCCTAGATTGTGTCCCATGTTTTCCTTATGGCAGATGTTGGGCTGGTTAAAGCCCCCTACAAGTATGAGAATCTATAATCATGAGGCTTCCTCCTCATGAAAGAAACTTTTCGGACCCAAATGTTCCTCATTCTCATCATAGAGAAAGTATATTAGTGTTCAAAGTGTGTCAACACATCAGCAGATGTGTGCATTCATATACACGTTCACAGAGTATCTAGTTATATATTACTCTTTAGCTTTATTTAATTAACAAGGATGAACAAAGCTTGAAACAGTTTGCTGTAAAGCCATTTATTTTTTTCTCATAGTCTAAAAATCAGTAGCTTTGTGTTCTGTGTGGAAATGATTGCTAAGCAAAGAAGTGATGAAAATTGGTGTTTATCTTGTTACCTGAGGTACATGCATCATCTTCTTGATGTAAGTAAAGCCTCCAAGCCAAAATAAAATATAAGAGGAAAGAAAGAAAATGAGGGCTTTATTTGTAGTATATATATGATACATTATTTCTAAATTGTTGGTTTTTTTGCCCTTTTTATTGGTTGTTTTAACTTGAAATGCCTACAGGTTACAAATGTGCTTATCTTTATTTAACATGTCATTTTGTAAGGAAAAAATAGAGCTTGCCATTTAGACATTTGTGACCAAATTAACCACTGCTGGGAAACCACTGTTTAAAATCAGCTACAACAACATGAATGTGGACAGTTTACTACAGAGAAATGAGAGAAGAGAAAAAAAAATCCTTTCTCACTCAAGGCACTGAGCTGCAAAATTGAGGCAAAATATTAGTAACTCTCATGCCACTATATTCTGAAATGCATCAGTCCATTAATCCATTATATATGAATTGATTTTCCAACTGTCAGCTACTATGTATATATTTTTAATGTGAAACATACAAATATATTATGATGAACATGAGGGTAGAAATAAATTTGGGATGACCAGTGCATTCTCCTTGTTCATGACTTTTATTTTGTGACCAGTGGTATATGAGTATATATCTTTTCTGAAGAATATATAATTTCAGTATGTGAGCTCTAGATACAGCAGTTCTTGGCAACAAATCTATTTTAGTATTTTGTTTGCTACAGAGAATTTTGATCATGTATTCGTAGTTTTCTTAGTTTTCTTTCCTTTTTTTTTTTTTTTTCTTTTTTCTTTTTTTTTTATTCTTATGCTTTTTATTACTCCTCTTCTAGTTGTAATCAAATCAACACAGGAACACAGTTTAAAATTAAAATTCCTTCTAGGAGGAAAGCTTAACTGAGGATTGAAGAACATGGTAAAACATAATTGAAGAGATGTTATACAAAACTTCACAGAAGACCTCCAGAGATGGGAAACACTCAACCTCTACATGTAAGGTAGAATAAATGCAATTAAAATGATTTTTGCCCTACAATTTAATTACTTATCATGAACAATTTTAATAATCATCCCCAGAGATTTTTTCATTACTTTTTAATTCCAAAAACAACAATAACAACAAAAAATCTGTCTGTTAATGATAAAACTAATACTACAGAATGAAACTAAAGTAATTACCTATACCCTGAGAAGAACAGTGTTTTGTAAAATGGCCAACTTGAAATTATATCAGTCAATATTATTTCAGTTTCTGCTAATACACTACATGACTAAAAAGAAGAATAAACATCAGAAGGTCAGAGGAGAGCAAGTTAATGCTAGCCTACTGAGAGAGAACGTTAAAATTAGCAAGGGCTCTCAAACTGTCAAGTTGCTAAACAAGTCATGGGTAATGAGTATTTCAGGATGTCCAAGAAGCTGATGAAACTGCCCATGTAAGAACTATTTATATATGTAAAGGTTTCAGAAGTGTTCATAAATAAGGAATCTTGTATGTCAATGTGGTGGACTAAAGAGAAAGGTTAAAGATTAAAGAATACTGTGTCCTCAGATAGATAGGTGCTATAATTAAAAAACCTCTGAATAAAAAATAAATAAAATAAAATAAAATAAAATAAAATAAAATAAAATAAAATAAAATAAAATAAAATAAAATAAAATAAAATAAAATAAAATAAAATAATAAAGCCTATCTCAAGAAAGGAGAGATCTGCAAAGATGAGATGAAAAAGTGACAAAACGTACAAAACATGGGCCTAATTTAAGTCAGTGTTCCAAAGACAGCCTGTTTGCAAAGAAAAATAAACAGTGAATGCCAACAGCTGGACACATCTTACTTTGTTCTAGCACAGTATTTCCTGAAAGACTGTATGCAACCTCTTATGGCGAGCATAATATTCAAGCAGATATATGAGCTGGCAGAGAAACAGCTACAGTGCTATTACCACAGGTAGCAGTGACACCTACTGCTGCCAGTGCTGAACCTGACAAAGTAATCTTGGGAATTTCAGCGCCAGATTTACTGATGCAACAATGGTTTCTATTCCTTCTCCAACTTCATTGCAATGTCTGTATGTACATTTTTACATGTCCATCTGAACAGCAAAGTTTTTTGTTTGTTTTTGTTTTCCCCTTTACTTGTTTTATGTTATAGTATTCTTCTAATAACATTTACTGGTTAACGTTAGCACAAAGTACAAAGGTTCTTTCAGCCTCATCATGTGTTCTGTCAAAACGAGAACCAAACCTATTATGACAGTGGATTTTTCTTTCACTTTGTGCTGCTGCTGCTATTGCTGCTACTACTACTAATAGTAATAACAACAATAAGAATTCCATGGTTTCATAATTAATTAAAATCTGTTAATAATACTAATATCTATATCTATATCTCTATATATAGAGATAGATATAGGTGAAAGATGTGATTATAGGCATAGTCATGATCTACAAATTGAGAAACTATTTTGTGGATTTTGTTTCCATACTTTAGAAATGTAAACATCATAAATACTTACAGTATAGTCCCAAGTGCCAAAAAGTGTGTAGATACTACATACTCCTGAGATAAATGGATTTCAAAATGCTTCTGGATAATAAATTCTAGAATTAATGTGACAATCTCCAATTCTTCTAAGAATCCCAAGCTATCCACTTAGGCATGTTTATGTGAGTGGCATTATTTTCTTCACTGCTTTTAAATCTTGTCTTGATCTTTCATTCTTTACTGCCATGCTGTAATTTTGAAACTAAAAGATCCTGCCAAGAGCTCTCTCATTTTACAACAGCTGCTTATGAAGGCTGTGTTTTTATCACCTATCTGTAGCACTGACCTCTGTGTTTTTTTTCTCATCCAACTGAAAAAGTTTAGTTTTCTCCCGAGAGAGCAAAGAGGAGTTATTTCTGGCACTCTTGATAGGTAGTTTTTATTGTGATTATTGGCTGGAGGGATGAGTTATTGACTTCTGGAGCTCAATACAATACACACCCCTGAGTATATTTGATACAGGGATTGATACTGTATAAAACTATCAGTAGTTATTCTGTATGAAGCTCGTTACATATACATGAATATATAGACATATACCCTGATCATATACCAGATCTTCATGTATAATCTGTTAATGAAACAGTGCTGATTTACATCAGTTTTGAAACTGTTTTGATGGATTTTAAATTATTTATATATATATTAGTGAAAAGTGCAAATGATTTCATTTTTCCATGTGCAATTTATTTTCAAAGGATTTATGAATGCAAGAATATAAAGGACTGACAGCCATTCTTTACAACAATATGGAAATGCTCTAAGATCTTTGGAGGGTTATAGCAAAAGTTTCAAGATAAATCAGTCAATCCATGAAAGCCACTGTGATTAGGTTACCTTGCAGGAAGTTCCATACTGGAGAAAGACATCTGAAAACTGAGCTACTAGAAGCAGTTCTACATGTAATAGTCTGTTTAGAAAGCACAGATTCCCCAGCATAACATAACTATATTTGTTCCTGACTCCTGGCCCAAGTTTGGATATCATGAATTCTTCACATGCTTTTCAGCTGTATATTTTTCTGACTGAATGGCAGGATAGAGGACTATAATGTGATGAATATTTTTATTGGGGGAGAGAGGGGGAAGATCTTTTAAAGATTATATTACATGCATAAATATTACAAGTATAAGAAGACAAACTTTGAATAAAATGAATGCTTAAATAACGTTAAAGCAAATATTAAACTTTTCTAGTGAAAAGAAAAAATAATTAACAAATCAGACTGGTTAATACAGGCAAAAATGATAGATGGTAATCTGCATCAAAAGAAGCATGGTCAGTAGGTCAAGGGAGGTGATTCTTCCCCTCTATTCTGCTCTCATGAGATCCCACCTGGAGCACTACCCTCTGGGGTCCACTGCACAAGAAGGACATGAATGCATCAGAATGAGTCCAGAGGACCATCAAGGGGCTGGAACACCTCTCCTATGAAGATAGGCTGAGGGAGTTGGGGTTGTTCAGCCTGGAGGAGAGGAGACCTTATAACAACTGGGGAGACCTTATAACAACTTTCCAATACCTAAAGGAGGCCTACAGGAAGGCTGGGGAGGGACTCTTTGTCAGGGAGTATAGTGATAGGACAAAAAGTAATGGTTTTAAACTAAAAAAGGAGTGGTTTAGATTAGATATAAGGAAGAAATTCTTTACTGTGAGGGTGGTGAGGTACTGGAACAGGTTGCCCAGAGAAGTTGTGGATGCCCCATCCCTTGAAGTGTTCAAGGCCAGATCGGACAGGAGTTTGAGCAACCTGATCTAGTTGATCTGAAGGTATCCCTGCCTATGGCAGGGGAGGAGGTGGAATTAGGTAATATTTAAATTTCCTTCCAACCCATACCATTCTATGACTCTATGGCAAATATTGAAAAAAATCACCCTACAGGAATTTTTATATTATCTTGCTTCAGAATTAAGACTTTATTACCACTGCAAGAGAACCTAGTCCCTGAGAGAAAGCATATGCCATACACAAATATAAAGATTTTTTACCTTTGTATGTTTTTTCATTTTGGTCATGTCGGATTAATTTTGTAAAGACATGGACAGAGGGATTTTCTAATGTGCATCATGTTGGCATAACTCCTTGTCACTAATTTTAGACAGCTAACACTTTGAGTTAGACGGGTCCAGACTTACCTGAGTGCAATGTGTTCTTGAAATTTGCTGCCTGAAAAAGCAAACCCCTCTCCTGGATTTTTAAATTTTATTTATTATATTTTATTTTGTGCTTGTGGGTTGAATAGAGCAAATTATACTCTCAGCTACTGATTTTAATTTTACGTATCATTTTCAGATGAGTAAGAGGGTAATGATAGAGTTCAAAAGGGTAATACTCATATCACTGTTAAGACAGGAAATTACAAACTATTACTTTTTGGGTGCTAATTCTTGACTCATTAGAAAACACTCCAGATAAAAAAGGTCACAAAGAGGCAGCCACTCATAAATAGATTCTGACATGTTCTGGCTTTCCTGCTACTAGCTCAAAAATATTAAAAGAGAGAGAACAATGATAGAACAATGATATGTAGCTGCCAATATCTGCCTTTAAATTGACATTTTGGCCTCTGAATTCTGCAGCTGTTCATAGGACTGTCAGACACAAGTTCTAAGAGGCCTTTCAAGAGGCCATTGCAATAACTGAGAACCATCATGGTAGTAGAAAGGGTTTTTCTTCTTGTTGAGGTTATTGTTTTAAATTACATGTATTGCCTGCACCAGGAAAGACTTGTGAAAAGGTTAGCCCAAACCTGAAAATATCTTTGAAGTGTTTAGAAGTGTTTTAAGACAAATTGTATCCCCCAGAAGGTGTTCTGATCAACATGATATAGGTGGGTGTGACCCCTGCATGCTGATGAAAACATAAATGTGTAAAAATAGTCTAGAAATGAATATTGTGGTTCAGTGAATAAATGTTTTTATTAGCACTTTCTTTGTGACCTGGCTTATGGAGATGGTATGGAACTGCTGGATAACACAGGGCATAGATTTGGTTATATAGAACATGTATAGTTTTTATTCTGATAGCACAGGGATGTACAAAACTCATTGTTTGAGTTACAAGAATCCAATTAATGTTTAAGTGTATTCATGACAGAAATTAAAAAATAAATGTTACGTTGTTATAAACTAAATACAGAACTTCTGCTTCCTGCATATCACATCACTAGAATTCTCTGTTTATTTTCAGACTCAGTCTGATGCTTCATTGTACTGCAACCACCTTATTTTTTGATGATTACAAGTGTTATTTGGTTCTACCTGGAATAGCTGATGTTGATAACTCTATTCACAGTTCACTACATTTTAAGTGTCAAATCAAGCAAGCAGGTGGGTGACACTTCACAGTAATATCTTCTTCAGCACATGACCTGTGATCTGCTAATGTGTCCAGTCAGAAAAGAACCTTAGTAACACTTCTTAGTAAGTAAATAGAATTTTGAACAGATTTGAGACGTGTCATCATGACTTACAGTCTGATCTTAAACTATCAATACAAACAACTTAATGCTCCCAAATAGACCTCTGCTGAGCAACTCAAGAGAAATGCAGATTGCATTGGAATGGAAAACAATTACAAAAATTTTCAACAGAATCTGTGCATTTTAGGATTTTAGGTTTGGGGAGATTTCTTAATATTGTTTCTGAGAGATTAAAAGGAATCATTAAATTGATAATTAATTTTACATTTGTATAGCTGATTTTATCCATAAAATCTCTCAATAGGAAGATAAGAAATGAAATTTTTTTTGTGTGCATTAAATTTTTAAAAACACTACAGTTTTTAAAAACACTACAACCTAGTACACTTTTAAAATATAAATGCAAGTCTGAATAGTGATAGAAAGTACAACAGCCTCAATTTGCTAGGAAAGAAAGCATCAGCATTGATGGACAGCACTGGGGAACCACAACACACAGTGGAGATGTATTTGGCTGCTTTTAACATCAGATCAAACATCTTGGGAACAGAAGCTAAAGACACAAAGACAAATTAGAGCTCATCCCCACGCCAGTGCTTGACTGTACTCTAATAATTAAGCTACTCTATTTGCTTTTCAGTTAAAGCTTATGGTAATATAAAGTTCTTCACCTTATTACCCTGTCTTCCTCTTTGTCCAAGTAAAAAGAAAAAAACAAATCCTAGAAAGTGTCTCAGGACATATCTAAAAAATTCAAAAAGCAGAGTTTTATATTGGGCTAGGAATGATATAGATTAGTACAGTATTCCTACATATAACATTTAAAAAATATGCACTGGCCTCTGCTTTCCTCCTACTACAAGTGCTTGTCTTTGACAAAATTCTAAAGGAGAAGGAGGCTCAGGGGACAGAGTGCATGCCTGAGATATTTATTCCACTTCACTGTGGAATGTCAGCAGAGCTTTTCAGGGAAACGGAGTGGAGAATGGAAGCTGGAACAAGGATTATAATGGGAAGTAATGGTAGAAAGGGAGCAGAGAAAGGTTAGTGTGCTTGCAAGGAAAGAAGAGACACTTGCATTAAATGATTTGTGAGGAGAGACAAGAAGAAAATGAAAAGAGGAGAGCTGGGAAAGAAAACAACTAGGATTGTGATAGAACTTCATAAAGAGAATTGGACAGAGAGAGCATAAGGTATAAAGTAAGGAATCACAGAAAGAACTGTAGAATCTATCTGATCAGGGAATGGCAGAATCTAAATCTCTAAGCATGACACTGCTACTTCATAAAGCCCTAATTATTACTACTAAGCAAGATGAAGCCTTGAAGATGTTCGCTGTGATTGTGCACGAAGCTGTTTTCACTCTCCCAGAAGGCTTTCAAAGCCAATCAGTCAACAAAGCCTCAGTAAGATCAGAGGGACTGATGAAGACTTACACAGAAGTTGATAAAATGATCTTTGAAATATTGTTTCCAGTTATTTTTAAACATTTAGTATTTTTAGAAGTTAAAAAGTGTCCACAAAATGAAAATTTTGTGGTCAGAGAGTTGCATGGAGAGTTGACTTTTTTTGTTTGTTTGTTTTTAATTAATTTATTTATTTTCCAATCCTCTTATTTATTTACCCTTAGCTATGGGCTCTCACCATTTCTGCCTTTTTTCATCTCGTAGTCAGGGGACTTTTTCTGCTGCTCAGTGTATTTTTTGTTCTTTTTCTTTTTTTCCTTTTAAATTTTAATTCCTTTACTTCTAATTATACTCTCTTGTATCAGGCTAAATTATTCCTCTCTTTTCTTCGTGTTTATTGCCTTCAGATGTTTGTAGTTGTTTATTATGTCCTCCTCTCCTCCCTAACCTAATTACTTCACTAAACTATTTGTATTTATCCTTTTAATCTTTTCTAATAAGTAAGTCCATTAATCCCTTTAATCATTTCCATGACTCTTTGAAAAGCCTTTTTTTTTCCTGAGCTTTTCATGACTTGCAAAATGCTTTCATAATTTTTTTTAATGTTAAATGCTAATTTAAAATTTATATTTGATATCTTAACTATGTAAGTAACTGTCCTTTTAGAATTCTTTTAATCAATTTTTAATAACTCACTTTTTCTCATATAATTTTTCTCTTATTTGTATATCTCTTTTTATATCCCTTTATCTTGTGTGCTTAAATATGGATACTTTCCTTTTCCTCCAATTTTGTTTTGCAGTTTTGCAATTTTGTTTTACAGTCTATGCAACTGCTAGACAGATACAGGGGGAGAGACAGAAACACAGACACTCAATCCAGCTATAAATGATTTAGGATTCAGTGACAGAAAACATTTCCAGCATGTGTATCCTCTGTAGGCATCTACCTACTTTGTGTTCTGTGCTCTTTCCATATACATCATCCACTGTTGTCTAGTACTGATTTCAATCCTGACATACATGTATCTTGCAGTCTCACTTTGTACACATGCATACTTCATCTCCCATATGATGCAGAGGGTGTATTTCCTTTTTCTTTGCATTTCAACAATGTGTCAAGCAGTTTTACAGCATCTGCTGACTGATGATATTAGATCAATGACTATAGATCAGTTTGGACAAAATTAAGGGTAAGTTAAAAAGATATTTTTGCAAGAGGTTTAATGAATTTGCTGAAATGTAAATCCACTTGCTTTCTAATTTCACTGACTGAGAAAGCTGTAACTAGTTGGGAAGACAATGTATTGTGAAATTTTAAAAAGTCTTTTGACAAATATAAAGCTGTGACTTAATGTGTATTGCTACTAAATATAATTTTTAAATGCATGTGCAGGTGTGTCAAGAGACATAAGCAGAAGTTTAGGGAGCAGAACAACTCAGCTAACCAATATTGGTAAACAGACTTTCTCTTTTGCCTGCTTCTGGGTGCAGTTGAATGAGACTTGTCTGGAACAGAAAGCCCTGGGAATTTTGCATTACACAGAGACCAAGATAGCAGGAAACACAGGTTTCATCTCAGGAGTACATATCCTTGCAAACAGAAGCTACTGGCTCTACCAAAACGTGAATTTCTCTGTTTCCTCAAGCCAGACCATGACTTTTTGTTTGAGCCTATGTTGTTATGGGTGCCTTCACTGAATGCTTAGCTAATTTTTGACCGAATAAAAACATAACACAGTATGTCAGTCACCAGGACTTCCTCTCCCCATTTCATACTTACCTGTTGGGGGAGGGGTAACACTTTGCAGAGTTTAAAATGCTTACTCATGATTTTATTATTCAAGTGGGAATGATGTTTCTCAATTTGCTTTTTTTTTTTTTTTTTTTTTTTTTTTCTGCATCCAACAGAAATAATGTTATTTTAATCAATTCTACTTTCCTTGCATTGCTATTCTTTCTTATATGCCAGCCTCACAAAATGTATGACTTATAACAGAGGTATGTCCAAACACTTATTTTAATTATAGATTCAATTTTAGAAACTGTTTCAATTTTAGAAATAATATATTCTTGGACAGTCTTTTCTAATATCCTTTTCATGACATGCAGTCTTTTTTGCATGTTTTTCTTACTAATGGTGTAGGATTTTTTATTTGTATTTCTTGACGATTACTCTTGGGCCCATTGAATGTATCTCTTTGGTGTTTTACTTATGCCAACCTCCTGCACTGTATTTGTGCAAGAAAGTTTCCACTGTACTTGTGGAAAAACAGTTCTTCCCACAGCTGGCATACCCTGCTTCTACTGGAAGTTTGTGCAGAAATACAATGTCTACATTCCTAAGATTAACTACCATACATATTTGGAGATAAAACTAAAATTAGATATTGTTCTATCAGCATTCAGCTTAATAAAGAGTCTTAAAATTCTACATATGCAAGTTTAGGATGAACAGTGAGGTATACCCAAACACTTTTTCAAGCAATGAAGTTGTGGTGGTTTTACCTTGCTGGGCAGATAAGCTCCACCACAACTGCTCTCTCACTTATCATCCTCATCAGAAGAGGAGGAGAACAAAGTATTCTGGAAAGAAAAATAAACAAACAAACAACAACAACAACAAAACAACTCATGGGTTGAGATAAGAATAATTTAATTAAAGAAAAAAAGGAAAAATAAAAAAAAAAAAGAAAAAAAAAGAAAAAAAAAAAAAGCAGCAGCAAAGGCCACACGGACGCAGAGACAGAAAAATAAATAAATTATCTACTTTCTATCAACGAGCTATATTTGGCCATGTTCCAGGAAGCAGGGCCTCAATACATGTAGCAGTTGTTTGGGAGTTGTTTTTTGTCTTCATAATGAGAACCCTCCCTCTCTTTTCCTTTACCACATTTTATTGCTGAATGTCACATGGAATATCCCTTTGGTCATTTTAGGTCAGCTGCCCTGATGATGTCCCCTCCCCACCTCTTGTCCACCCCCAGCCTACTGGTCCTAGAGGATTTCGAGGGAGTCTTGATTCTGTGCCAGCACTGCTCAGCAATAGGCAAAACATTGGTGTGAAACCAGTGCTGTTCTAGGTATAAGTGCTAGGTTTAGGTATAGTGCACAGCACTATATGGGCCACTGCTGGGAAAGTTAACTCCATCCCAGACAGATGCAGTACAGATGTCTATGATCAAACACTGCATATTTTAATTAAAACATATCTCATTGTACTTTAAGCCAGTTAAAAAGTACAATTCTAATCTTAACTTCCCTTTCCTTTCATACATCTTTGTAATTGTCTTTAAATTGCATGAGAGGAAATTTGTACAAATATATCTAAAGTGTAATTAAAACTAACAGATGATTAGGGAAAAAAAAAAAAAAAGTAGAATCTGGATTACTTTTGAAGATCATGTATTTAGTTTATATACAAACATTACAGCTGCAAGCACTGTTTTCTCACTGCAGATGTGGGCCTTGGTGTCAGGGAAGACTGGATAAGGCCAGACTTCAGGGTGTTTGACCGAGAAACTGAATAACTATGTCTATTTGTCTGAATTACTTTTATGCAAGTATTATTAATGAATCAACACCTCTATGAAGAGAGTGAGAAATTAGAGTTATTTCTTTTAAGAGTATTGTATTTTATTTTTCTTGAGACTCTTATGAAGAATTTTTGATTGCACTAGATTTTTGTTTAAAATAGCTGGATGATTTATTCTCATCACAAATATCTAATGTGACACTTCATGTGCTTTGCCATCCATTGGCAACTCGTATGTCAGCAGATACTGGCATATTCAGTAATAGAACTGTCTTCATCTCTGATTAGTTGAAGGACTTCAGAAGACGTAACCTTACTCAAGCTTACGCCATACAAACTCCAGACAAATAACCAACTCTATGGGTGGTGATGATAGACAGAGCTGTCACTCTCTGTCCATTACTAGAGTCAGTCCTGATGAGCTTCTCATATGATGATGAGACAAACCTTAGTCTCACTTTTGCTGTATCTGAATTGCAATACAAGCAAGAGCAGATTTTTTTAATTCCTCCTTTCACCATATTTTGTATGTGAATATCTGACTGTGGGTGTGTTTGGTGTTTTATACACACACACACACTTAAGCAGGAAGTATCATATTAGCCAGAAATCCTGAGGCTGGATCTAAATGATGTTCCTCAAAATGTACCAGGGTTACTTTTTGTGTCTTGTGAAGGTCTAAACTGTTAGAGGGTACATTTCAAACTATCATATCAATGAACTAAGAGTCATTCCTCTTAGAGCATTATTGCTCTGAAAAAGACTTCAGAAATGACATCTGGCACTTGCCAGAAGTAACTAATCTGTTACTTCTAAGACAAGATTATTTTCAAAGATATTACCACAATTTTGTGTAGCCTGGGGTAAATTTTTAGGTCTCCAGTTTGAATGAGGAAGAATAAGTGAGACCAAGGTTGGTTCTGATAAACCCCCTCTCCTGAAATATCTTGTTTGAGCCTGGCTGAGGCAGCAAGCCTCAAGGAGAAACCCTCCTGATGACCCAGAAGATTAGTGGGAACATGGTGTGGCAGCCTTGAAGCTAAAAAGCAGAAAGAATCCAGGAAATGCTGGGGAGATTTGTCCTGTTGCACACACTGGATTGAAACCACATTTTACAATCTTAATTCTCCATGGACCTATGGTTCATCCTGCAGAGCAGCCAAGACCCATGTAAGTTTGGGTGTGTGTTTATGAGTGTGTCTCTGGACACACCTGTTTCCAATTGAATTCTGAACCTTTCTACCTTCTGCTTTGATCAGCTGCTCTCAACAAAAATAAATCGAAGATAGCTTTTTCTGTTTTTACTGTTTACTTCTCTGGGTAACTGATGCTAGTGTCCTTGCTTGAGTGCCCTCTTAGACAGAGTTTCCAAAGACATACATGTAAACCATACTTAGAAATGTTGTGAGCCTTTTATATGGTTAAGGCTGTTCCCATCATGCATTGATGATTACATTAACAAAGGGGGAGAGGAGCACTATACTTGTACAAGAGATAATAGTTCTGTATGGTATGAATGATTGACTAAGATGTTTTACTGAGTATATTAGACATTGTTTTTTGTTAGACTAGAAAGAATCTAGATCATCCCCTGTATCTACACTTAACAATTCACACAACATACAGGATTAATCAGCATAGTTCATGAATTATTATTTTTCATGTATCTGAAAGTGAAAAAAAGTTAATTTCATTGCTGATAGATGCCTCAGGTCAGTGAACTCTGCTCCAAAAACCCAGCAGTGTGCAACATCATAAAGAGTCTGTCCAGAAACAAGTCTAAATTCAAGCTCCCTGCTATGGTGATATTCTGGCCTGTAGTTTCTCATCCCTGCCCATCTACCATGGTTCACTGCTCCCTCAGTTGTACTGACATGGCTGTCTGTGCAGACACAGTGATACAAATGGAAAAAAAAATCATATATATATATATATATATATATATATACACACACATATATATATGATATATATATAAAGTATATATATATGATATATATATATCATATCATATATATATACTTTATATATGTATATATATAAATTATATATATAATATATATAAATATATTATATATAATTATATATATAATATGTTATTATATATATATAAATTATATATATATATACAATAACATATATATATATATGTATATGTATATATATATATATATATGTTATTATATATATATATATATGATTATATTTTTTTTTTATCCTAGGGCCAGGGTCCGTGCCCTGAGCTGTGAGCACAGGTCTCAGGGCTGGCCTGGGCTCCCCTTGGCCACAGCTGGGCTCCCCTTGGCCACAGCTGGGCTGAGCTGGTTCCAGTGCCTGCCTTGGGGCCAAGTGCCTGCTGCCTCCCCTGCCTGAGCTGGACTCTGGAACTGCCTTTGTAGCAGACCTTGTGATCTGGCAAAGCCCAGGAAACAAGAGTCCCTGGGGGGTTAAGCCTGTGGGAGGCTGTTGGGCCATGCTTGCCCTACTGGGAACAGCCAGGAGGCAGCAGCTTGGGGTAAGGAAACATTTAAAAGTAACCTCAAACACTACTGCCGTCTGACAAAGGCTTGCATAGCTGAACATAGATCCAGAAAGATATTACAAGGGAGAGTACAATACTGGTAAAAACTACTACTACTATCCTTAGAGAAGGAAACTACATAAAGATGGAAATAAAATAACAATTGGCTTCACTGAAGAGAAAGACTGGTGCTGCATGTCAGCATATCTGATCAGTACAAGGTCCAGAAATTGATTTCTGACTATAAGCGACAAGGCCTGCTCGTCATGTACTGGTGCAAAAGGAGTAAACAATCTCTGGGATCTCAATATTATCATATATCTATTTAAATTAAATTAGACTCTTTTTCTAAACCCAACTGTACAAAACACCCCAAATATTCCGTGTCTCATAGAGCTGCTCAGGCTTTGATCTTCTTTTACTAAGAACTGGAGAAAAAGACTAAGATTAAATTAAAGTTTCATTTAGGTCTCAAGTAGTAGTTTGCAGAATTTTCCAACCTGTATTATGTCTGTCTGAGATTTCTTGAGATGTCAATAATTTATTGAATCCATGAAATTTTTAGTGATGTCACCAAAACACATGAAACACAATTAAACTTTGACACTAATCACTTTGATCAAGTAAGGTCAGAGACAACACTTGCATCTATTAATATTTTATGAAGTGAACTTTTTGCCTTGATTTCTGAATAAGAGGGAGAAACTCAAAGGACATATGTGACCAGTGTCAGATGAAATTATAAAAATATAATGCACAAGTGAATCACTTGATGACATGAGTCAGGCCATTCAGGTTTGAGTTGACAATTGTGCTAGCAACATTTTTTCTCTAGGTACTGTCAATGCTTTATTTCAAAAATCATTTGAATGACATTTTTCAGTCCATCTGTCTGCTTTGCACTGCTATTGATTTAACTCTAGCAATTACAAATATATATTTATTTGTAAGAAAATAAATTTTAAAGCAAATAAATATATAAAAATAAATACTTATCTATAAAAATTATATGACTAAATAGGTATAGTTTTAAACAAAATAAAGTAAACTTCTAAAGCATTCTCTTGAAATATGGAATAGATATTGAAGAATTAATGTTCCTTCTTTCTCACTGTAGGATTCTTCTTAAATTAAGTTAAAAATAAATAAATAAGAAGTGTCCAATGAGCAGCCCAAATGTAGTAAGATAAGAAATGAGAGTATAAATAACTTTTTTTTTTTTTTCATTTACTTCAACAGCCAGTTTTGTGCAGCAGAATCAAGAAATGTGTTCAAAATTTCAAGTCACACCAGTACCTTGTCATCCCACTTGCGAAAGCTCACTCCCAAACTGCTGCCTCTATCCTTTGAGGCATGCTCCAACCTGACAGCATAAATAAACCACATCAAGTGTGGGTGGATGGGTGGGTGAGTTCTCCTTTACTTTTTACGTTGCTTTCTTGCCACAACAGACAATGTTTTCAACTGTATTCCTGAGTTATATTTAACCTCTATGAGAACACAGTAGCATGCAGGAGGCTCAACTTAGTGTACTGTAAATCACAACCCATCATAGTAATCTCAAACATGTACAGTGGGGGATCGCTTGAGGAAACATCCTATGAAGTCAGCACCATTTTAGCCATAAAAATGAAAACGAAACATAGTTTAAGCAAAATGTTTTATACAGCTTTCCCCCTTGGACAGTGAAAGGTAACAAAAATTACTTCCAATTATGAAATTCTCTAGTGCTTACTGAGAAACTTATTTGTGGTAGTTTTTTTCAGTTTTATATATTTTGCAGCTTTTCATCAACCCTCCGTACTTCTATTGTACATTAACACAGCATAATTATTCACATGCATGCCTCCTAAGTATTCTCCGGCCTCTTATTTATGGTGTCTCTGTTTAACTATTGATATTGTCCATTCTCGGGAGTCTGAAAGAAAAGACTGTTGGGAATTAGCTGGAATTCTATATGCTATTTTTACCCTTTCTAAGACAGCTGATTTTTGCACAGTTAATTGATCATCGTCTATTCAAATAGTAATAATATAACACGATATTTAAAATTATGTGTCACCTCTACTACTTTGTATGGAAAACAGTTTAGTGAATCATCAGCAAATGTTTATAAATTGGAAAACATGATAAAATTATATGGGGATAGCTACTGGCAGTTCATAGTGTATAGAGAACAAACATTCTTCTTCTTCAGTTGCAAATACGCTGAGGACAAATATTAACAGCAAACAAACAAAACTGATCATTCTGTGAAGTTAGCATCTGCTCCTGGTCAGCTGTCAAAGGGAATTTGGAGACATACAGTTGAAATTCCAAATGTTGTTTGCATCTTCTCCCAAACAAATGTTCATTAATACACACAGAATAAATGCAATACTTAGGTATCATACTTGTCCAGTGTTAAATCCAATCTTCAAATAACTATTATTATATTTGTCACAATAGGTGTATACAGAGCGAGGAGATCTGAGGTCCAATCTAACTAGTAGCCTACTTTCATTCCTAACTGAAAAGTTACACTTATGCTGCAGTCCCTAAAACTTCAGCATAAATCTTAGTGACTGCACATGAAACACTCCACAGTTTGTAAAGGAAAATGTTCCTATTCATTATAAGGCACTGTGCATATTTTCTACATGGGGAACTATATGCCATCTCTTTCAAGGACTTCAGAGGAACTAAGTGAAGCATAATAGTTTTTTTGTATAAATAGTATGTAACAAAGCCTTGCTAATGCCAATCACTGAAGGATCATTTTCTTTGACACCATCATCCATGAAAGGATGTGATATGTCACTTTTGTTAGTAGGAGAAAGTTAAAGCATAAAGTTTATATTTCACGTCTTTCTCCTTTTAGACAAATATCAAAAATTCTGATCACAGCATGGTAAATACTTGAGTTCAAGCATCTTGGGTTCAAGGTAATATTTCAGAATGAAATTTGCTTGTGGGGCATTCTTAAAGCTTAATGTGCACAGAAAATAGTGATTAACATCTGTCCCACCTCTAGAATAGTCTCCTTAAGGAGATCCTGAGCACTCTTAAGAGAATGAGGTTGGCTGTTTTCATATTCCCATTTATTCATTTTAAAGTCAATGATTACAGAAATGTAATAAATGAAATCCACTATGGGACTTCAATATTCAACCCTAGGGAACACAGAGTATGCAATAAATCTGGTATTTATTAGGTGATACAAATCTGAAAACTTTACCAGAGTCTTCTGTACAGGTTATTTAAGATTACCCATAAAGAAGGCAAAGTATTTAGGTCTGTCACATAATGACAGTTGGACAGTTACTGTTTCTCAAAAATCTTATTGATGAATCTTTGTCCTGAACTTATACCCTCTAGTTGAGCTCATCATCCTTATGATAAAAAATGAGAGAGATTTTGTTGAACCATGCACTTGTTGCTGTCAAAAACTAAAACAGATGCTTTACTAGTGATAATATCAGCAAAGCAAAGTTAAATGCACTATAGGCAATATCCCAGTGTTAATATACCTCTTTAGAAGTGAATAAAATTCTTTGTTTTCAAAGACTTAGGTGATTTTATACAGAAAGTAGAAATTTAAAAATCTAAGTGTGCAGAGTGGGATAGTCCAAAAATTGCAGAAAATGTGTTCAGGGGACAATTCTCATTCCAGTTCTTCATCAGTTTATCTGTGTGCTTTTCCCCCAGAGTTACTGCCTAATGAGGAGGAAGACATGAGCGCCAATAAATTATTCTTTACAGAACTAAGAGAGGCCTCGAGATTAACTCCCCTTGTCCTTATGGGGGACTTCAACTTGCCAGACGTTAACTGGGAGTGCCACACGGCTGACACGAGCAAGTCCAGGAGGTTCATGAAGCACCTAGATGATAACTTCTTGGTGCAGGTGCTAACGGAGCCAACTAGGAAAGGAGCCCTCCTAGACCTGTTGCTAGAAAACAGAGAGGGTCTGGTGGGAGATGTGGTGATTGGTGGCTGCCTCGGTCATAGCGACCATGAAGTGGTTGAGTTCAAAATTTACGGTGACAGAAGGAAAAGTGCCACCAAAACCTCATCCCTAGATATGGGGAAAGCGGACTTCAGGCTGCTCAGGGAACTAGTCAGCAAGGTCCCCTGGGAAACTGCTCTTGAAGGCCTCGATGTCCACCAGTGCTGGTCATTCTTTAAGCGATGCCTCCTAGAAGCACAAGATAAGGCAATTCCTAAATATCGCAAGTCAGGCAGGCGGGGCAGGAGGCCGGCGTGGCTGACCAGGAACATTCTAATGGAGATTAGGCGGAAACAGAGAGTGTTTTGCTACTGGAAGGAGGGCCAGGTGTCATGGAAAGAATACAGGGATGCTGTTCGTGTTTGTAGGGAGAAAGTTCGTGTGGCCAAAGCACACCTAGAGTTGAAGCTGGCTGTGTCTGTGAGAGAAAATAAAAAGGGTTTTTTTAGATATGTGAATGGAAAAAGGAGAACTAAAGAATACATAGGGCCGCTCCTTGATAGGGAAGGTCTCCTCACAGACAATGACATAGGCAAAGCAGAGACGCTTAACGCCTTCTTTGCCTCTGTCTTCAATGCCGATGATGGGCTTCGGGACCCGGGGTGCCCTGAGCTGGAGGACCGGGACGGTGGGGATGACAAACTCCCAACCGACCCTGAACGTGTGCGGGATTTGCTACTCCACCTGGACCCCTACAAGTCCATGGGTCCGGATGGGATTCATCCCCGGGTGCTGAAAGAGCTGGCGGACGTCATCGCGGAACCTCTCTCAATTATTTTTCAATGATCCTGGGAATTTGGAGAGGTCCCGGTAGACTGGAAGCTGGCAAATGTTGTGCCGATTTTCAAGAAGGGTCAGGAAGAAGACCCTAGCAATTACAGGCCTGTCAGTCTCACGTCAGTGCCTGGTAAAATCATGGAGAAGATGGTTCTCGAACTTATTGAGGTGCACCTGGGGGACAAAGCAGTCATTGGTCCCAACCAGCATGGGTTTGTGAAGGGTAGGTCCTGCCTAACTAACCTGATTTCCTTTTATGATAAGATCACCTGTATGGTGGACCAAGGGAAACCAGCTGATGTGATTTTTTGGACTTCAGCAAGGCTTTTGACACGGTTTCCCATAGGATCCTACTGGACAAAATGACCACCATACAGCTAAATAAAAACATCATACGATGGGTGAGCAATTGGCTAACGGGCAGGGCCCAAAGGGTTATGGTAAATGGGGCTGCATCAGGCTGGCGGGCGGTCACCAGTGGGGTCCCTCAAGGCTCCATTTTAGGGCCGGTACTTTTCAGTATTTTTATAAATGATCTGGATAGATCTGGATAGATCATAGGAATAGAAGGTATTTTGAGCAAGTTTGCTGATGACACCAAACTTGGAGGAGTTGTGGACTCGAATGAGGGTGGAAAGGCCTTGCAGAGGGATCTGGATAGGTTGGAGAGCTGGGCGATCACCAACCGCATGAAGTTCAATAAGAGCAAGTGCCGGGTCCTGCACCTGGGACGGGGAAACCCTGGCTGCACGTACAGACTGGGCGATGAGACGCTGGAGAGCAGCCTAGAAGAGAGGGATCTGGGGGTCGTGGTAGACAGCAAGTTGAATATGAGCCAGCAGTGTGCCCCGGCAGCCAGGAGGGCCAACCGTGTCCTGAGGTGCATCAAGCACGGCATCGCTAGTAGGTCAAGGGAGGTGATTGTCCCGCTCTACTCTGCGCTGGTGCGGCCTCACCTCAAGTACTGTGTGCAGTTCTGGGCACCACAGTATAAAAAGGACATGAAACTGTTGGAGAGTGTCCAGAGGAGGGCTACGAAGATGGTGAAAGGCCTGGAGGGGAAGACGTACGAAGAACGGCTGAGGTCACTGGGCCTGTTCAGCCTGGAGAAGAGGAGGCTGAGGGGAGACCTCATCACAGTCTACAACTTCCTCATAAGGGGGTGTCGAGAGGCAGGAGACCTTTTCTCCATTAACACCAGTGACAGGACCCGCGGGAACGGGGTTAAGCTGAGGCAGGGGAAATTTAGGCTTGACATCAGGAGGGGGTTCTTCACAGAGAGGGTGGTTGCACACTGGAACAGGCTCCCCAGGGAAGTGGTCACTGCACTGAGCCTGTCTGAATTTTAGAAGACATTGGACTGTGCACTTAGTCACATGGTCTGAACTTTTGGGTAGACCTGTGCGGTGTCAAGAGTTGGACTTGATGATCCTTAAGGGTCCCTTCCAACTCAGGATATTCTATGATTCTATGATTACTGTCAGCCACGGAGCCAGCTGTGCATTGAGGAAACCTTGAACCCACATGCATCAGAACTGGGTCCAGATCAAAAGAGAGATCAGCTTGTTGGTCCCAGTTGGGCTTGGATGTGAGTTGATATACCTTCCCATTTACCTGTCAAATGGATTGGGCTATACATAGCGATGCACTCTTGGTACCTGTGGAAATATGATGTCCTGTGAAATGGTTGAAAGCTGAGTTTGTGCTCTGAGTGATGGCTCTACATTCTCTATATATGCATAACAGGGATAAAAAAAAAAAATATATATATATATAAAAGGAAAATTTTATGCCTAGGTTCTAGCTCTGTTGAATTTTATTCAATGATTTGTATAAACTCTACATCTGGCAATGTCTTATTAATGCTTTGTTCTCACTTCTGGAAAACTTTTTATCTTCAGAGTTCCTTTCAAATTTTGAGGCTGATGACAGTCCTTATTTTATGGACTTTGATATTTCATGATGCACCCATAAAATGGAAAATCATTACTATCTATTGTCTGGCCCGATTAACATTCTGAGGCAGGAATTAAGAATAACTAAACAAACATTATATTATATGCAAAAAAGTCAGATTCTCAAGTGAAGAAAGGTTGGCATGTGCAGAAGTAAAATTTGCCCAGCAAGAAGGAATATATCCATTTTATAGTTGGAGACAACAAAAATACCAATGAATTAAGCAAAACTTTAGAAAACTTTTATGTTAAGGGCTAAACTGAAATACAAGACTTCCTGGATTTTATTGTATCAATATAAATAGGTGATGACTTTTCATTAAACTATGTTAAAGCTAAAAAAAATTGCTCACTGTGAGATAGTCCCAAATAGCAGTCAGAAACAACAGATCAACATAGATACTTATCTATTGATTTTCCATGGCATTAAAGAAATATTTATTGGTCTTAAGAAATGTTTTCCCCTATTACTCATTTTTCAAGGATGATCCTCTACAGTGTGAGGCTCACACTGGAAAGGAAAGGAGTATGAAATATTTTCAGCAAGTATTTACTCACTTAGAATGTTTGATTAAACAAAATGTAAAATAATCAAAACATTTAAAACAAAAAATATAAGCTTTTTGAAAATAGAGCAACTTTTTTTTTTTATATTATTATTTTGGAGGAAGCTTTTGCATTCAAAATGTACTTTAATTTCATTCAAAACTATTACAAAATCTTGTAACTCATTGTCCTGGTTTCAGTTAGAACAGAATTAATTTTCTTCCTAGTAGCTGGTGGAATGCTGTGTTTTGGCTTAGGATGAGAAGAGCGCTGATAACACCCCGATGTTTCAATTGTTGCAGAGCAGTGCTTATACCAAGCCAAGGACATCTCAGCCTTTTGCTCTGTCCTGCCAACAGGCAGGCTGGGGGTGCAGTAAGAGCTGGGAGGGGACAGACCCAGGACAGGTGACCCAAACTAGCCAAAGGGGTATTCCATACCATCTGACGTCATGCTAAACAATATATAGGGGTGGCTAGCCGGGGGGGAGGGGGCCAGACTGCTCGGGGTAAGGCTGGGCATCGGTCAGCGGGTGGTGAGCAATTGCATTGTGCATAACTTGTTTGTAGACATTATTATTAGTCACTATTATCACCATTGTATTATTATTATTATTATTATTATTATTATTATTATTATTATTATTATTATTATTATTTTCCTGTCTTATTAAACTGTCTTTATCTCAACTCACGGGCTTCACTTTCCATTTCTCTCCCCCGTCCCAGAGAGGGAGGGGGGAGGGTGAGCGAACGGCTGCGTGGTGTTTAGCTGCCGGCCGGGTTAAACCACGACACTCATGAAAAATATTCCCTTTATATTCATCCTTTATATTCATTTTTGTTAATAAATAAATAATTTTATTATTATAGAAAAAAAATTAAAAACTTTAAAACAGGATTTCAATCTGAATGAGGACCATTTTCCCCAGAACTACTAATATGCCATAATTTACTTCAATCACTATTATATGTAACAAAATAACATTGCTGATCTAAATTCCTCACTTATCTGCTACAGCGTGGACACATTGAGCTTTCTAGTGTGGCCAGTATTTCTGTCAAACTTAAGTATCAATTAAATATCATACTCTTTTCCAGTTTCCAGGAAAACAAACAAACAAACAAACAAATCACCTTTCACTTTGGTGAAAACCACAATGTTCCACATCATTATCTAAACCCACACATCATTTTCAAGGCTGCTACCTTCAGATCCCAAACTGTGTATGATGATCAGGGCACACAATTTATGGTACTCAAAGAAAATATTTGTGTTCTTTCACACATTTGTGTGCTTTCTTTTCTGTATGAATTAGTTTTTCTATTCATCAGTTCACTGTATTTTTAAGTTGGCTCCTTCAGTTACAGAAAAACCTCAAGACTGAATGATCTGAAAGAATACAACAAATGTACATTGCACTGAAAGACAGGTAAGAAAACAAACAAGCAACAACAACGACAAAAGCATGCCAAGCATTGCCAAGATTGTTTCAAATATTTTTACTGCTCTGGAAAAGAGAAAAATTGATTCAATTCATAAGCCACTGTCATAAATATTCATTATGCTTCCTTTCCTCTGTGGTAATGCATCAATTAATCAGTTAACTATTTATAGAAATACTTCTTTTTCCTCTCACATCCCATTCAAATCTTTCCATATTTGAATTCATTTTCATGCTACATTTGAAATACTTTTTGCCTCTACATTAAATAGAAATATGAATTTTCATGAATAAACAAACATATGGGATCATGGTTATGGTCTGTGTAAGAAAGAGAAAAGAGAGGAGGAGAAAAGAACTGTGAGTCAAAACTATATTGCCGTGAGTAAAACATGCTTAAAATATGCTTAATATCTGAACAGTATGGGGGTCTACATGAGTTATGCAAATACTCTGCCTCCTTTTGCAGAATTCAGTAGATGGTTAAATAGACAGAGGTATTGCACTTAAAAAAAAAAAAAAAAAAAGTAATAACAGATTTGTCAGTGAAATATTCCTGTTTATAGCTTCACCTACAAGTGATCAATTAATAGTGTTAATATTTTGGGTCATTACACTGTAGGTGTAATATGCATGTAGGTTCTATAAAAATAACTTCATATGAGTTTTGTTTTGTCATTTTAAAAATGAAGCACTCATTATGAAAAAGCCAATGGGACATGTTTTTTTGATATTTTACATCTTATTTATCCATTCTTGTCTGTGATGGCAAAAAGTTCCAAAACTTGTAGAGCATTATTTCCGACATTTATAAATGAGAATCAATCCTCAATTAAGAGTGAGAGACTGGGAGTTCTACAGGATGATTGAAGTGGAAATATATACAGATGTATATGTTGAAATTGCTGTTATAACTAATAAACATACCCTTTTCTTCAACAGAAAATGCTAGTATGCCAACTATGCCAATTATACATGAAAGTGAATTGTAGTGGCTTACTTTTTAAGAGGTACTGACAAATTTAAAATACAGTATTTTTGTTTTGTTTCTATATACATATATTTATAAAATCAGTGCCAGTCAAACTATAAATGTGTTTATGGTTGTATATGTTTTGTATCCATCTGCATCGTCTGCATGTGTACATTTTGAAACAAACATATTTCTGTGATGGGACATTGAAAAGATAAAATCCTCTTTATTTGAAGTGAGCAAGCTCAAAGACACTAAAGCTTCTCCAATGTAAATAGCTAGGCTTTTAAAACACTAAAACACTCAATTAGGGCTATATAATTATTTAAACTTGGAAAACACTGACCAGTTGAGAAAAATCAAATGAAGACATGGAAATAAATGTTCCCAGTCCCTGCTGTGTGATTCTTTCCCTCCAGTCTCTTTTTCCAGTTCAACAGTTTTCAGTTCCTCTTGGGGTTCTGGGTCCTTCAGGAGAAAGTTGCTTACTTCATCAGGCTGACATTGAATCTGCTCCCCTCCATGCAGATATGTTTATGGTTCCTGTCTTTGATTCTGCCTAGCACATCTTGTCTTTTGTTTGGAAGGTTTTCAAATCTGAGCAAGTCTGTCTATCCTTTCTCTGTCTTGGACTGAGGACAAGGCCAATGTGAAGGTTTACATTTTGCTGCTCAGCTTTGAATTTTTTCTTTATGTAATATGCCATGTAAGGTATACTATGAATAATTAAAAAAAAATATCAAACAGGTTGCCCATTCATCTCAACACTACTGCTCTAGTTATCTACTTGTCTATCTGTACCCATGCACCGTGGTCTAAGATTTCAAATGTATTTAGCAGATTTCTCCAAGATTTCTCCAAGTGAGAAATGGTAAGAATTCCTTCAATACCCTCCTGAACTAGGCCATGGGAGGCACTGTAGGATCCTGTCTGAATGACGAGCAGGTAGGTAGTACTAAACTTCTGCCTGCATGACTCTTGCTGTCTCTTTCTTGATCATCTTCTCTAAACAAAGTAATATGATTGAGATTACAGGAAATACTTTCTCTACCTGTTCACTCTTGTTACTAAATGTTCCTGATTGGTTGACTAAGGGAGTTTAGACTTTGAAAGGGTCAAATATGTTAAAGTTACAGGCAACCATTAAATGTTTAAGTGGAAGGCTGTAATTTGTATGAAAACTAACGTTTTCAGGATCTGGTCCCTTCTTTCTTAAATTTTCCTCTAACTTCAGGAATTCTTCTGGCTTCAAAAACAAAAGCAAACAGACAAAAACCACCATTTCTACCAACAAAATCATTGGTTTTACAAACTATGCTGTGTGTGATATAAACTATGTGTGACATATGGGCCCATTGAGACAGAAAGAATAATACGGATCTTACTCTAAAGTCATCCTACAATTTTACTGAAGTGACTGTCACAAAAATTTCAGAAATCAGGTTGTCTGCATACCTTTTGTCTTGTTTTAAAGGATGAGACTTATTTTAGAGGATATGTGGTATTCCTTCAATGTTCTAGCTTTAACTCATATCTAAAAAGCAAGTGTGGAAAAGAACAAGATCTAAGCAAAATAACTCATGGTCATATAAAGACCTATAATTCAGTATATATTTATTGGTACCTATGGATAACTGTGATATTCCTTTCAATTAAGAAAGAATTTAGGTTTTCTGTTTTCCTTTCTGTGCATATGAAGAAGGGTTCCATGATGGTTAACAGAAACAGGTCTATTCAACAGAACCCTTAATCAGCATCTGTATCTCACATAAAAGTCTGTGCACTTAATTATATAAAGCATTGAACAGGATACTTTTTGCAACCTTAAAAATATGAATCCGTAAATCTCTTAAACTGATTTTAGTATTTACTATTCTCCTTATTAATGCATAGGTTTAAAATTAAGGGAAAAAGATAATTAATTAATATTTATTCTTATTTAACATTTATGATGTTAAAACCTATAACAGTGTTTATAAAAGTTGCAAACTTATTTGGTTTAAGTCTGTACCCTGTTGAAGTATTATTATTTTCTTAACTCCCTGGTTTCAAAAAATGTTGTAAGATTAGGATTTTTCATGGACCTTTATTTTCTCTTTTAATTGTAACTTCCCATGGAAATCAATGATACCATTTAATGAGATAAAGAGCTCCTAGCTGGATATTTTCTGGACATTTGCAGAAGATTACACATATGCTATTGCATTTCAGTAGAATGCCTATGAGGCATAATTTTTTTATTTTTTCCCCATGATTCTCCACCGTATCTCAGTAGCACTGTGTGCAGAATAGGTGAGAAGTTATGCTCCAAAGTGTGGGGGTTATATGCAATTGGTAAATTATATTTATTCTTTTTACAGTATGGTTTATTTACATTTCACTTGTGTTTTCAGTTAGTTTCTTATTCCCTCACTACACACTTTTTCCAGTTATTTGTAAGCACTGTGGGTTTTTCAATTACCTCCTTATTACCTATTTGGGTAGCATTGTTTTAAATGTGTATTTTAACAGCACAATTTGCGTTGACAGAATGATTTGTAGAGCTGCAGCAAACCATTCACCAGAGATTTGAGATCTGGTGCACATACTCCCTAATCTAGCCAGCTTTAATTCACAAGCTTACTACTGTTCCTCCATTAAGATAGTGATAAAATTCAAAATTCAAAAAAAAAAAAAAAAAAAAAAAGGAAATTGTTGTACACAGTTTCTAAGCTGCTAAAAGAAAAAATCCTACAGTGCTGTGACATTTACAATGAGGTCATTATATCAGAGTCATCATTTTCTTTTAATTGAGAGCAGGTAGAGGAGAATATGGGAAATATTTAAATGGAAGTTAGGATGATGGAAAAAGAAGGAGGGAGTGAGCAGTGTCCTCAGCAGCCTTACTAGATTACTAAATAGCTTTTTCACTCTCTATTCTTTTAGTTCTTGTATTCCTTTCACAATGATGCATTTTAATTTAGAGGTAGGAAAACAAATGTCACCCTATCGTCACCAGGGATTTGCTGGTTAAGGCACATTCCAAGAACTTAGTGCTCTGGGTTTGAACATACCTCAGTGATTACCAAACTTTGCAACCTAGCTTTCTCATTACTTAAATCACAGAAACAGTTGTACTTAAAGAGAGTAGTTGTACTACTCTCTTCTATTACTGGGTAGAAAGCTGAAACGTCAATTTTAATTTATGGTGGGAATCAGGGTTAAGATAGTTTACATATGTTTCAGGGGAAGGACATTGACAACAAAGTTAAAGCTCAGTGAGCATTTTTCATGTAGTTAGATGAGCAAATCTGAATTCATTTGGGACACAAACATACAGGCCATTATACTTCAGGCTGAGGCTAGAATTTAATCATAGGTTGGGTAGAAGCAGGTTCAGTTCTTCATATTGTAGTGGGTTTATGTGGAGGAATGGTTAAGTGAAATAGGACACGTGGATGTTGGGCAGTTAGGAGGCAATGGGCTAGTGAAGTACCGTACTCAACTCACATGAGTCTGGCACGTACGCAGCTGGCTGAGAGCCAATCAGGCTCAAGGACACGATGGCCTTGAGCGATGGGGAAAGTCCCTAAGGCGGGATGGTGGCTAAAAGAAGGAGGAACTAACTGAAAAGAGTGGGAAATGTTAGCCAATCCTGAGCTTAGTTTTTGCAATATGTATGAGTTGATTATGTTCGAACTAGATAAAAGGCGACTGAGCTATCCATTAAAGTTGAAGTTTACTGTTCACTCATATTGAGCGTCTGTGTCTTCCTTCCATCGACAACAGGTTTACGTGGCAAAGTTTTGGTGGGCCTGCAGGGCTGGTTTCAGTAAGAAGAATCCAGAAGCTGACAAATGTCAGATAAGGGCCAGTTTCAGCTGGCTCCAAAGGGACCTGCTGCTGCTCAGAGCCAGGCCAATAAGTGATGTTGTTTGTACCTCTGTGAGAGCAGATTTAAGAAAGGCAAAAAACCTGCTGGACAACAACATCTGAGAGAGAGAAGTGAGCAACAGCCCTGCAGACACCAAGGTCAGTGCAGAAGGAGGGCAGGAGGTGCTACAGGAATGCAGCAGCTGTTCCCATGTGGCCTGTGGAGAGGCCCCTGGTGGAGCAGGCTGTCCCCCTGCAGTCCATGGAGTCGATCTCCACGCTGCACCCTGTGGAGGAGCCCCTATTGGAGCAGGTGGATGTGGCCTGGAGGAGACTGCAGCCCATGGAGAGCCCCCACAGGAGCAGGGGGTCTGGGGGAAGTTGCTGCCTGTGGGGGACCTGTGCTGGAGCAGTTTTCTCCTGACGGATGGACCCTGTGGTACAGAGCCATATGGGAGCAGTTCTTGAAGAGCTGCTGCCTGTGGGCAGCCCCCACAGGATCAGTTCAGAAAGGACGGCATCCTGTGGGAGGGACTCCACGCTGGAGAGGAGGCAGATAGTGACCATGAAGGAGTGGCAAGAGACAAAGCATCAGGCAATGACCACAGCTCCCATTCCTTATTCTCCTGTGCCACTCGCATGGGGGGAGGGTGGGAAGGAGGGAAAGGGTGGAAGAAGGTGGATGGAAAGTGTTTTTAGTTTCTTTCATTTGTTTCTCACTTCTTTAGCTTGTTAGTAATTGGCAATAAATGTTATTAATCTCCCTATGCTGAGTCTGTTTTGCCTGTCATGATAATTGTTGAATGATCTCCCTGTCTTTATCTCAACCCTTGAGCCCTCTTCACCATATTTTCTCCCTCTTTCCCTTCAAGAATTGGGAGTGAGAGAGTGGTTGTAGTGGAGTTCGGCTGCCCACCTGAGTAAAGCCACCACAAATATTACAGAATCACAGAATTGTCTAGGTTGGAAGAGACCTCAAGATCATCGAGTCCAACCTCTGACCTAACACTAACAAGTACTCCACTAAACCATATCGCTACATTCAACATCTTAACGTCTTTTAAAGACCTCCAGGGATGGTGACTCCATGACTATCCTGGGCAGCCTCTTCCAATGCCTCACAACCCACTCAGTAAAGAAGTTTTTCCTAATATCCAACCTAAAACACCCCTGGCGCAACTTCAGCCCATTCCCCCTCGTCCTGTCACCAGGCACATGGGAGAACAGACCACCCCCCACCTCACTACAGCCTCCTTTAATGTACTTATAAAGAGCGGTAAAGTCACCCCTGAGTGTCCTTTTCTCCAGGCTGATCAAGCCCAGCTCCCTCAACCACTCCTTGTAGGACTTGTTCTCCAGACCCCTCACCAGCTTCGTCACCCTTCTCTGGACTCACTTGAGCACCTCGATGTCCTTCTTGTAGTGAGGGGCCCAAAACTGAACACAGTACTCAACATGCGGCCTCAGAAGAGCTGAGCCCAGGGGGACAATCACTTCCCTAGACCTGCTGGCCACACTGCTTCTTATACAAGCCAGGATGCTGTTGGCCTTCTTGGCCACCTGAGCACACTGCTGGCTCATATTCAGCCGAGTATCAACCAATACTCCCAGGTCCTTCTCTGCCTGGCAGCTTTTCAACCACTCATCTCCCATCCTGTAGCTCTGCTTGGGGTTACTGCGCCCCAAGTGCAGGACCAAAAGTACAGGCTGGGAGATGAGTGGTTGGAGACCTACAGGCCTACCCCTCTCAGTCTTCTTTTCTCAAGGCTGAACAGACACAGGCCTAAATACATACAAATTACTATTACTGCTACTACTTCTACTGCTAAAAAGCCTGCATAGCCTTTAGCTGACAGTCTTTTAATAAACTTCTTTGGTATAAACTACATTCAGATGACTTTTTGGATAAAAATACTAAGTTTCTTATTATTACAGTTTGGCTTATTAGATTGAACAACTCTCTGATGTGCCATGTGGAGATTGAATAAAATAAATAAAAATAAAAATAAATAAAAATAAATATACAAATCCAGTCGAAAATCCATACCAACTCCATTATCTGTACAGATTTTGGGTATGATTTTGAGACACACTGAGAGACTCAAAAATCAAAGAATTTATTTGTACAGATACCAAGTTATCAGATAATTTCTGTAATGTAGTACATACAAAAACTTCTTTATGGTGAGGATGTCGGAACACTGGAATAGGCTACCCCCGGAAGTTGTGGAATCTCCTTCTCTGGAGATATTCAAGGCCTGTCTGGATGCCTACCTGGGCAACCTGCTCTGTACAATTCCATGATTCTGTGATTTAATGCACATACATCTGCATTATTTATGCTGACTTTTCATGTTACTTAGGTATTTGCTGAGAGTTTTTAGATGTAAGCTACAAATAAATACCATCTAAGAGGCAGAAGTTTCTAGACTAGGAGTCTAGAACTGATTTCTTTCATAAACACTTGAAATTATTATTTCTTCAATGTCAAAAACATCTATTTTGTTAATTAATTTCCTGGATGTATTTTTTATGAAAATTCAATGCTTCTGTTTCCCTAAGAAAAGCTACTTGTTTTTTTAAATGGTTAAAATTGCTTATACTTTAGATGAGAAATAGTAAATGTAGTTGCAGGTTTTAATTCTTTGATATTTGACTAGCAAAATACTTAGCATACCAGAGTCCTTTGATGGTTCAATCAGTTCTAATGTAAGAAACCAACAGAATATTAATATATTAATAGAAAATAATTTAAAATAATATAAATATTTAAATTAATTGATTTGGCAAATATTTAATAACTTCTTAATAAACAGAAAATGATTAAAGGGAATTTCAAATACAACGGCAATAAATAGAGACATTATCTTTTGCAACATCTAAATTTGAATGCTTCAAAATATTTAATAATTTTTAACTTTTTTTTTTTTTTTTTTTTAAATAGATTTCCAACCCTGTACAGGTGTCAAAAAATCTAAGTCCAAACCTTGACTTTGTTGGCATAAATATATTTCATGTTTACTGAATCTGAAATTGAAAATGACTCTAGAAAAATATAATACATATTTAAAATGAAGAAATTGAATTTATCTTTATTTATTTATTTATGTCAGGAAGTGTCCTGTCAAGTGTTGAATAATTACTTTTTCTGTGAAGTAGAGGCGATAAGCTATGATTTTGGATTGTTCTGTCACATAACATGTAGCCTGTATTAAAAGATTTGTGCCATTCCTCTTCATCCAGGAATTGTCTAGCCATCTGGTTTAGGGATCTACTGGTAAAAGGAGCCATCATTTTGCTATTTATGATACTGGTTGTCCAGAGCACATGCACATTCTTTTAAAAAAGCCTATCTCTGAACAGACAGACAGGCTGCAGCCTGGTCTCTAAACCTGGAAAGGTGAAACCTGGTTTTGTCATTTTAATAACAGAATGGATCTCTCAGGACAGCAAAGACCCCAGGTGCAGCTAACTGGCGGGCGCTACCCAGATGAAGGACTGAAACCAGTCTGCACAAACTGACCAGATTAATCTCATAGAAGCTGAATAACAAAGGTAACATTTTCTTTTTGGAGGATTTTTGGTGAAACCCAAACAGGGTGATGGAAACCACTGTGATAACTGCAGATTGTCCTGGAGCTTCTCAACTAGGCCTTGGGTTGTCATTTGAACGGGTTACCCAGGGAGGTGGTGGAGTCACATTCCCTTGGTGTGTTTAAGGAAAGGTTGGATGTGGAACTCAGGGACATGGTCTGTGGGATAATATTTGTAGTTGGACCAGAGGTCTTTTCCAACGTTAATGATTCTATGAACTACAAGGCTATTGGTGGCTTGTGCTGACCAGCTAACCCAGAATAGAGTAGGTAGTTAAAAAGAGCTAATAAATACTTAAGAGGAGGGAGACAACATTCAGGGATGTCTGTAGGAGCTAGAGCCTGAGAATGTATAGAGGCAGACTTGACACCTTGAAAAAGCAGTATCCTGCTCCTCTGAGCTAAGTTGTGCTCGGCTAAACCATCCTGAAATGGCTGAGGTTCTGTTTTGCCAGTGTGTTTTTGCATTAAGGACCAGGAATTGCAATTCTCCTACTACTTCAATTCCTCATCCAGCCAAGTCAATAAATATGAGATGACATGTTGCTGCATGGTGTGATTCTCTTGTAGTGTGATTCTAGTAACAACCCCAACCCAGGCTCCCTTTTTCCCTTCTTTGGCATAACATTCAGAGAAACAAACATACAACAACTATTATGCATTTTTTTGTTTGTTTTGTTTTGTTCTGTTTTTCTGGTATCAGTAATCTGACTGATATAGCAATCCTTCCTTGAGTTCCAGTCACAGCTATGTCCACTAATTTTCAACATCCACAAACTGAGTTCATGTTCTTTATGGAAACAAAGCAGAAGCAGCTTTTAAACTCTGTACTTATCAGGTTTTATTTTTCTTTTAGCTATGCACAAATTCACATATGTAGGAGAAAAACAACATTTATAGTGTTCTAAAAATAAATCTGTTTATAAATAAACCAATAGACACATGAGTTGAAAAATTATATTATTTAAGTTTTTTTAGAAGGAAATATTTTTTGGTGACTACAAAAAAAATAGCACAGCTGGAAAGAGTGGACGATTCTTTTGATTAAGAATCAAATTTTTTGTCAAGTAACTTAGCTCAGAGCAGACATTTTAATTAAGAACACATGCATCTTACATATTCCTTTGCCTTTTCTCCAGTAGAAGATTGTAACTGCAGTGACTGGAATAGCTTTTTCTCCACTTTTAAAGACTTTGAATTCTATTTCCTAAAGTGATCTTAGTATAAAATCTTATCTTCATCTCATGTCAAACCCATAATTCAACAATTACTTGTTCTATCTGAAGATTTAGATGTTTGAAAATAGTCATTCATTATCTCACTCTTTCTTGTGACCTCAATTAAGATTGTTCTGTCTATAATTAGTTTAATTAATTGTACTAATATGCTTATTTAGGTGAATATCTGCTTGATTAGTCACTATAATTGAATTAATAAAATACAAAGAAATGGTTTATGCCATCAAATTGCAAGCTGGGTCATGAAATCTGAGAGTTTAGTTAACTTCAGGAAATACTTCTGCAAGCAATTTGAATCTGTTTCCAGACAAAAATAATGCAAGAGGTATAACTCCACCTGTCCCCTTTCTCTACAGCCCCACAAATAAATAAATAAATATATATATAGAACCCTAAATTAGAAAATTAGAATTCTAATCTATACTAGTCTATGTCAAAAACTGGAATCTTGAAAATTAATATATCCACCTAGTGACATCTAAATTTCACAACTCATTTTTATGCAATTTTATAATCTTAATTTTATGCAGTTGTTAAGTATCTGAAACTTTGCATTCACAGAATCACAGAATCACAGAATTTCTAGGTTGGAAGAGACCTCAAGATCATCGAGTCCAACCTCTGACCTAACACTAACAGTCCTCCACTAAACCATATCACTAAGTTCAGCATCTAAACATCTTTTAAAGACCTCCAGGGATGGTGACTCCACGACTATCCTGGGCAGCCTCTTCCAGTGCCTCACAACCCTCTCAGTAAAGAAGTTCTTCCTAATATCCAACCTAAAACTCCCCTGGCGCAACTTCAGCCCATTCCCCCTCGTCCTGTCACCAGGCACATGGGAGAACAGACCACCCCCCACCTCACTACAGCCTCCTTTAATGTACTTATAAAGAGCGGTAAAGTCACCCCTGAGTGTCCTTTTCTCCAGGCTGATCAAGCCCAGCTCCCTCAACAGCTCCTCGTAGGACTTGTTCTCCAGAACAAGTCATTCAGGCCAAAGGATCTTCAAACTTGAGACTTCTGAGATATGTGTTGTCATACACATCTGTGCCTGGTAAGTTCAGAAACTAGCACTTTTCTGTTCAAGGTTTTGACCTCACTTTATTTTTCAGAGAATCCTTAATACATGGTATCAAGGTCAGATATTTCACACAATACTACAGCAGCTGTTGCTTTCTTTTCAAATGCCACTACTGGCATCAACTTATTTTCATAATACTATAGTAGTTAAAACACTTTTGCAGGAAGTGGAAGACTTGATTTTGTTCTCACTTCAGTCTGCCAGGATTTGAATCCAAGTCTGCTGCTTCCCAAAAGTGTGGTACACTCATCAAGCTGTAAACAAGGATGGAAATTAGGATAACAGGAAGCGCTTAAAGGGCATCCTTTTTTAAATGTGTGCCACTCTGCTGGAAAAAGTCAAGTTCCTTGAACCAAAACTGAGAAAAAGTATCATATCAGCATTTTCTTTGGACAAAAGGGAGGAAATATTCATGGGAGGAAGAAGAGTCGGAACTTGATCCATTATTTATATATTTTACTTTAGGTAGATAGTCATTGCACAAAATCTTGAAGTGGCACCAAAGAAATGGCCATATTCCATAACCCCAGTTTTATATTTTGTTTTTAATTATCTATAAAACCCCATCAAAGTAAGAAACAACATATTTTAGTAGAATTCCAGCACAATGACCTTTAAGATACACTATAACCAAAGAAACACTTGTTTTTGATTGCTTATTTGCATCTTTAATAATAATAATAATAATATATATTTTTTTAAAAAAAAAGCTTTTTTCTTGTGGGATTTAGATCATAGGTTCTTATAAGCATTGTGAGACAGGTTAGTTTTACCCCACCGATATGTTGCATCTAGTCAGTACAAGAGAAATCGCAGGTTCAGACACTTGGTGTATGTGCATGGTTGAGGTGCCACTGGAGTGAGGCTACCATCTGTAGGATTATGACTGAACACCTCTAAGTCAGAATCCCCCCTAAACATAGCTATATCGCTGTTCCAGGGTGACTCAGAGGGCTCATGATAACTGGCCACTCTGGCGGCTGGTGTGGAGTGCCGCTCATGGTTGGGACCTGAGTGCAGATGAATGTGATGCTGCCTTTTCCCCGTCACATACTGCATGTTATGCACTGCAGTGCTAAATCATTCATAGATGACCTGATTCTGGGTCAGGGTTTTGTACATAGTAGAGCAGCTCCCTCCTGTGATCTACTGAGAGTCAGCCCTCGCCACAAGCTTTTCAATTCAACTACCTGAAAGGAAGGTGTGGGGAGCTGGGGGCTCATTAGTTATCTGCCTCTTCTCGCAGATAACTAATGACAGGACTAGAGGGAATGGCCTTAAGTTGTACCAGGAGAGGTTTACATTGGAAATTAGGAGACATTTCTTCTCAGAAGGAGCAGTCAGGCATTGGAACAAGTTGTCCAGGGAGATGGTGGAGTCACCATTCCTGGGGGTGTTCAAGGAAAGGTTGGACATGGTGCTTAGGGACATGATTTAGTGGGTGACATTGGTAGTAGGGTGATGGTTGGACCAGATGATGTTGGAGGTGTTTGTCAGCCCTGATGATTCTATGATTGTATATGACTAAACAATGGAAACCACATTTTTTAACTAAAATCTGAAGCTTTAATTGTTTTTTGTTTAGTCTGCATTGCTGATTTAGAAGTCTATATGAATAATGGTATTCTACAAATTTGCTCCCCAATTACACTGACAAATGGAAAAACTGACAATGATTTTCCATATATTCTCAGACATGCGCTACTTTGTAAGTTTCAATTAAGTGATTTGAAATCACAGCAATGCACATTCCCAGCCTAAGGTTTATCTATTAGTCTTTCTCCTTTGTTCCTTCCTATTGATTTTCTTTTATTAGTGAATCTGGGTGAAACTTGAATCTTTATGTAGTTTTTGATTAATATTACTCACACAGGAAAAGTCAGTAGCTTGTGTGTTTGAAAGCAAAATTCATAATTCAACAGCACTGACTGCATTTTTGTCTGGAGGAGTTTCCATCTTTTCACAGACAATATAGGGATGGAACTTTCAGGTACAACAAAATGTATTATAATTACATGGAACTGGGAAGATACTTGAAAAATATTGATTCTGTAAACTAAAATGACTAGCAGTTCATGCCATTTTATTTTTCCTGTGAAATGACTGAGCTATTATAAAGTAATAGTACCTTTTTTTCTGTCACAACACCTTTCAAAAGTTTCAAAAATGAAATATTTTCAGAATAAACATATAAAAATATTTTAAAATATTTTTCATACAGTATTAAAAAAAAAATAATAATCAGGCTTATAGCATAAGCACAATATACATGTATTTTTCTCCTAAACCACTACTCTCAGTAATGTAATGACATAAGAAGGGGGAGATGTCCCTTCAGCATGCAAGTCAGTGGAGTGACAGGCAACGTGATACCTGATACTTTTAAAGTGTGGCAACATGTTTCAGGCAAAATAACATAAAATAGCAAATATAAACATAGGTTCTGACTTGCATCTAGTAGTTAGAATGAATGCAATATGTTAGATGATATTACAAGGATTCTAAAGAGAAACTGAGTGGTTCGGTTATAGCTAATCCACTTGTTTCAGATCTTCTAGTAGAATAAAAAAATATTGAAAATTTGTTTTATTGTAGAGCAGGCAGAGATTATTTAAGCCTCTTAACAACTGTAGCACAAAGAAATAAAAGACTTTCCAGTAATATTTACAGCTGTTTTCTGTACATAAACTATAAAGGATAGAAAACAAGTTTAACTAGTTATTCCTAGAGTTTATCCAGGGCCTTGAGATCTTAGATATGAAATGATGTGATGAAAAAAAATAAAGTGAAATCATTATTATTAATGAATGAAGATGAGTACATACAAATACATCAATACACATTGCTATACTGTTTTATGAAGATGTTGAGGACAAACTGAGTAATGTGCTTTTTAGAATGCGTAGAATACCTATACAAAAAACCATTACATGATATGTAAGAGTTCACAGAAAAACACCAATAGTTGAGTTAGTTGTCATCAGGTTCCAATTTTTTAATAATATGGAAAAGTTTGCTTAAACAACTGTCACAATAGTTTGTGTGTTAGGGTTCCTTTAATATTTTCATTATTCATGAGAAAAGATTATGCCAGGAAACGTAATACATAATTTCCAACATGATGAATGAAACCAGATATACCTACCAGAGGCTTCTAATTCTACCAAATAAAAGATGGTGTTTGTGTATTCATATTGATGCATGATAAACCAAATTGTGGACAGAGTCAAGTTAAAATAAAATCAGTAAAAGTCTCAATAGATTAATTATCAGAATGAATTTTTAGAATTAACCTTTTCCTTCTTAATTTTCTGTGTGATCAATAAACACTTATGAAAGCAGGATGTAATAATTCTGTCACATAAAGAATCTATGGAAAGAAATAATATATCAGTACCAAGATAGAAGATAATAGTAAAGTAAGGTAGTAGGAATCTGCTAATAGCATAAGATCTTCTCTAATACCTAGTTATGCCCCCATTTGTCACTGATGAGGATTTAAAAAGAAAAAAAAATGCAATCCAAGAAAAAAAAGAAGAAAAGAATATTTCTTAATTTTGATAAGATCACATAGCAGGTAAAAAACCATCACAACTTAAAAGCTCTTGTTAAATCAAAGCATAGATCTCTACAGAGAATTTTCCTTTGGTTTCTTCATACTTTAAAGAAGAATTTGTGCTCTAAGAACTGTGTTATTTTATTTGAACCTGTTCATTGCTTTGAATACATTGCTGCATTGTTAAAACATATTGACTACATACTTAAAAAAAGAAAAAAAGAAAAAAAAAAAGTCATAATGACATTGCTATGCGTGAATAAAAGTTTTCAGTTCTGCAGGCAGGTGAATCTCTCCTAATGCTAACCATTTTGAGCATCTTAAAGTATACTGAGTTTGAGTATCACCACTACAGTGAGTGACATCCACAATACATAAGCAGAATATTTAACTCACCTAACTTTAGCTGCTGTGAATGGATGATGATGAACAAGTGCATACACAATTTCAGATGAGAGATCATTCTGAGAAAAGGAATATAATAATATTACAATTACACTTCTATTTTAATTTTCATTTCAGATACAAATGATTTAATAGCTTCATTTAAGTTTTCAGTGTGTGTGTTAGAGGGGAGAAAAAACAGGGTTTCTTCATAAGAGAAACCAGCAACTGAGGGTCAACCAAATTGTCTTCACTGCACAATGGAAGGGTTTCAAATGGAGATACTCATTTCTTCTTCCTCCTTAGTTCCTTACACACAAAACTGTTTGCAGCTCTTTGGCTAAAGAGCTCAGGATGTGCATCCTCACAGGCTGATGAGGAAACTGAACACACATATCAGAAATCAATGTTGAAGCACTTCAAACACTTTGAAACACTCACTCAAAAAGAGCAACTGTCTTCTCCCTGTCTCTCTCTCTCTCTCTCTTTATTTTCAAATAGCAGTTTACAGTTTTTCAGGTAAAGCTGAATAGGGAAGCATTTCTAGAATGGCACTGTTTAGACCCCAGAACCTTTATTGCTAAATCTGATATTCTTCCCACCTTCCCACAGGAGACTTTTTCTACACAGTAGTAGGGAAAAAATAAAAAAAAAATAAAAAAAATAATCAGGTACCTTTACCTGATTATTTTATTATTTTAAAAGTACCTTTGTTGCTAATCTTGCTCCCCAAAACATCAAAAACAAAACAAAACAGAACAAAAACAAACAAACAAAAAATCTTACAGTTTTGCTGAACTCTAAAAACAAAACAAAACAAAAGAAACAAGCAAAAAATATTTTAAAGAAAGTATCAAAGAATTAAAACCACTTTTTCGAAGTCTGACAATGTAATACACAATTTAAAATGGTAGGTTGTAATGGAAAATTGAACAACTTCAATATCAGAGCACCAGCAACTCTCCATATAATTCCTCACTAAAAATATTTTCATCAATGTAACTGTGAGTTATATACTAATAAATTATTTCAGTCATGTAGCCTTAAATTGTCACAAATTCTCAGGACTATCATTACCTCCAACAGCAATTTATTTTCAGTCCTCTTGAGTTCTTTCACAAAGGCCTGTTCCCTGTGCAGTACAGTTAACACACAAGACTTTGAAATCTCTTTACAGAATCATAGATTCAATAATATATTTGCTAAATGTGTACTATGTACATCAGGGCCTAAAATCTGCCCATGAGCATTCTTTCAAAGTTCATGTATCTGAATATAAAGTTTGAACTTTTAGTAAGGTTAAGTCTCCAGTTCTTTTGATTACATTTTGAATAATTCTATGCTTATTTAAAATTACCTCACTTGTAATGAATGTGTCCTTTTTCTTTGAAAATCTTAAACTTTTCTAATATTCAGAGAAAAATCTTATACAGCCATTTCATAATTTGAGGAGAGAATTAATGCAGCAAATGGTTTCAGCTATTTTGGATGCATTAGGTATCTTATTATTATTATTATTATTGTTATTGTTATTGTTATTGTTATTGTTATTGTTATTATTATTATTTCTAGAGAAGTCTTTTTTAGCTCATAGGGAGATCACCATCTTGAATTGTATTATTTTCTCTTTTTAAAAATGCCTGAAAGCATAAGCTTCATAACTGGTATATTAAAAATACCCGATTGCTGTATTACAAGGCTAACTTTTCCAAAACTTATTGAAATGTCATGACCTCTTGGAAATTCAGCATTAGAGAAACTCATATTTCTTGAGTCAATTTGTTTGTTTGTGTGACATTTTTTGCTTGTTTGTGTTCTTTCTTTGTGTAATCTAGCAATTATAATTTAGTGAGATGTACATCCTCACAATTCAGGTTCCTGGTTTCTTCCTGAAGCAGTACAAATATGTGCTCCCCTTACACAAGGCTTGTTGTAAACCTGCAAATGAGCTCTGAGTCAGAAATGCTTCAGGGAAAGTTCACATCACATTTATGGTCTATCCACCCTATTTTTGTACCTGAGAGTGTAATTTTTAAAACACCTACCTTGTGTTAACTTTCAAAGACATCTGTTTTTCCACGAACTGACTCCTTAGGCACAGTGGAAAATCACTAGTAATATTAGTAGAGAAAAGAAAAACAACAGCAGCAAAGTTCTGCTAAGTATTGCCTTCACACACTGCTTAGCAAATGCTTTTCAGAGTGCTGATCCTGAATCTTATTTTTGTTCAGGAGTACAATCTATCTATCTATCTATATATATTATTTATTTTTTTTTACTCTTTTTATAAGTATTACAAACAACTAATGCATAATCTGTTTTAAGAACCCAGGGCCAGAATAGGGCTTTGGCACCATGGAAGATTCCTAGCTTGTTTGCTACTCAATTTGCAGTCTGCATCTTTTGGTTAGGCTTTAGAAATAGAAAAATATCCTTAGTAGTTTTCCAGAACAAAATCTAGAATAAGGAAGGATGGTGAAGTATATGTGAGTTGGATATTACTACCTGAAATCTCTACAGTTCTGTATGTATTTAGGACAGTGAAAGAACAGGAGAAGAGTGTTAATTTCCGTTAAGGCTGCATGGGATCACTGATATTTTGTTGGAAGAAGCTGAGGTAGGATTTTTTGGTCCTTCTGAAATCAGGTGTAAAGCTGCCACTGTGTATAACAGGAGATAATTTAACTGCATAGTTATTAACTGCATACATTTTATTTCAATAAGTTCTCTTTTATTTAAAACATAAAACCTAACCTATATGCATAACTGACCTTTTTTATTATTAAAATCTCACTGATCCTTTTAGATCTGATCTATTTGAAAACATGTATGACTGTGAGTATTTCACAGGAGATTCACTACTTTACATTTCCACCTCTCCTCTTCCAAATCCTCATGGCAGCCAGAAGATTATTTCAGCCTTCATATATATTTATTCTGTTCCTATTGGTATTTAGTGCTGCAACTCCAAAACCACTTTTCCAATTTACTCCTCTTTTGTGAAATTCTCCCTGTCTATAGGTCCATGTGCTACTCAAGTATTGCATCCTGGCTTGAATGAGATTAAATGATGTGTCAGAGTTGGATAAGCCCTATCCTAAATGGATTCCAAGCCTCTTTATCTGCCTGCTTATTGTTCAAGATTATTTGTTTTAATTTTTTTAACAGAATTTAGTAACATTGTGAGCTTTTTTAGTTTAAGTGTTACTAAAGACAACACTGACTGCCAACACAAATGCAAATTAATTCTGCAATACAAAAGTAATTTTAAAGTATGAAAGAAACAGACTGAAGATTTATCATTCAGCTCTGTGACATTCCATGGCCGTCATCCTAATAAGTTATCAGAGTTGCTGAAATATCAATTTGGCACATGGTTTCACATGGTTGCCTGCATTTCTACTTAGGGCCTATTACTTAATTCTTCTGTCATTAGGAAATTAAATCAATGATTCTAGCCAGAACTGGAGATAGCCTGATATTTGTATTTAAATTGACTATTAATTATTGCATCAGAGAGCTATTCTGAAGTCTGAAGGATCTGAAATGGATAACAAAAAATGTGACCCTATTTCATACAGATGGGTGGAAGGGAGCACAAATAAAAAATATACCAGTGAGCAACTTTTCATTGCACAGCTATATTGAATTTTCTGAGACAAAAACAAGAAAAAAAATAAAACAAAATTTTGAAGATGCTCAATTAACTGTAAAGAAAAGCCTATAGATTTTTTCTTATTCCTACCTTTGCTAGCAGAATCTCTACTTGGAAAATAGCATCTGATCTCTAAACTGTTAAACAGCTATTATCTGTATTTCTCTCCACTGGGGTACCATTAAGTATAAAAGCACATTTTTTTGGTCACCTAATTGCCTGCTAAGGATAGGTAATTAGCCAGAAGAAAAAAAAAAAATACAAAGAAAAACATAATTTTATGGCTACATCAGGATCATTAATACAAAGCAAGCAAGCAAACAAACAAACAAACAAAAAAACATAATAAACATAATAATAATAAAAAGTAAACAAAGGGTCCTGAGACCCTGACTGGCCGTGGTGTGAGAGAGAGGAAAGAGGAGAGAAAAGAAATCTATAAAATGTCCCAGATAGTAGATATTCTGGTATTTAAGAATTTGTTAATATGCTTTATTGGAGAATGTGACAGAATAAGAAAATTTGGGGAATCCCTTTCCCTCAAATGCATTATCTATATATATCGCTACTGAAAATATGGAGGGGCATGCTCAGTACAGAAAAAAGGCAAGAGGAATTATATAAATCATAGGAAGGACATCCTTAGACTTAACAAGATGAAATCCACAGCACAATGTCCTGCTTGCTCTTGATACGTGCTGGCCCCTTTGGCTTTTTTCCATGAAAGAAATTATCTTCATCATTGCAAAGTGTTGCAGTAACCACGTTTTCGTTATTTTGCTCATATACACTAAATTCAGAGCTGCTGCTTCAAAAAGTCCACAGTACATGATACATCATCACTCTTACTGCACCATACCATACAGACGACCTGTGTGGGTGTCATGGCCTTTTGTATAGTTTACAGACTTTGGTAGGTCAATAAGATCTAATGAAATCCAAGTGAATGACAAAATTCCTGCTTCTCTCTGGACTGTTTCTAGGTGGGGAAAATAAAATAAAATTAAAATAAAATAAAATAAAATAAATAAAATAAAATAAAATAAAATAAAATAAAATAAAATAAAATAAAATAAAATAAAATAAAATAAAATAAAGTCGAAGAAACATGTATGGCAACATTTCCAAGATAGTTCTAAGAGTCTTTCCTTCTCTTTAGGGATCTGTATCCAAACCTTGACACAATATAGAAACATCACAGATAGATATTATTTAAGGGAAATAGTGACAGCATAAATCAGGGATCCTGTTTTTTAAATGAGAGACAGTAACCAAAATCCTATGGATTTACTTACAAAATTCAAAAACTTATTATGTTATTTTAAAAAAAATCGAGGGGGAGGTGAAAGTGAAATGATTCTTCACTCTAAAGTTAGGATATTTGCCTAAACTACAGCACATCTGGGTTCTGATTGTGTTCCAGGAAACACTATGCCATGAAAGAGCTTTAAGTAAGAGGATCATGATAACCTCCATCTTCCCAGATATCCCTAGATACTCACAGAATATCAGTAGCTATGGGGTTAGGGAAAGGTTGGTCATGATGAGGTCCCTTAGTGATGCAGATGTGAACATATTTGCAGGGTAACAGGGAGTGGGAATGAACCTCTCTTTTCCACATCTTATTTAAAAGCTATACCTTTGAAGCTTTCTTGCAAATGAGACCTATTATAGTGAAAAGAGTCTGTCCTTTCAAAGTCAGGTGGAACACTTTCTTTGTTGACAACACCTTGCATTTATCCCATTTCTAGTTTGTTTCTGTCCTAGGCTTTTGTTTTATTTTGCAAGAATAACAGGTTTCTTTGTTAAAATGAAGATATAATTTGTTGACTGTGGGGCTAGCATACAGGACGTGTTTCATGTCTCTCTTGGATTGAGTGTTCCACCACGTATGATTTGCTCTCTTTATATAGGTTTTCTTTTCTTATTTATGAATAAATAAATAAATAAAACTTTTGTGTTACCTGTCATAAGCTTTTCTTCCTGTTTGTTTAATTTTCTCTATTGGTATTTTTTATACACTTTCATGAAGTAAATCCTACTGGATGAAAGAGATTCTCAGGGACCTGAATCCCAGCTTTATGCAGTTGCCATGATATTTCTCATAGTATATTTCAAATATTAAGAAGTTTGATTAGCCCCTTACACTCCACAGATTTCATTATTTTTCCACTATTTTCTGTCTTTCCACAGCTTTTTCACTTCTTTCCAGCCAACTTTTATTCCACATCAGGAAAACAAATCTGATTTCTGATATTTTATTAGAGATGTCACTCCACTTGTGGTGGAGTCATATTTTCTGTTTGTCATATTCTCAATTTCACAGTTCCCAAAGACACATGACTGTCCTAAAGTCAGTGGGAGTTATGTATCTAATCTGCTTAGCTGCTTTGAAAACCTCTTACATGCCTATTGACATATTCAGGTTCTTCTGTAAAATATACCTGATTTTTTTGTAGTCTTGTCTTATACTGTAATTTCTTGATGTGCAGACTCAAGTAAAATCATGTAAAACAGTGAGCACAACAGATGGATATTCTTGTCTGTTTTAATGTGCACAGTAAGAGGGGGAAAATAAAGCTTTGGGAGATGCAGACATAGGACTTCATTCTTGCAAAATCACTTTATATACTCAAGCACTGTTTTTGAAAATATTAATAAAATCACTGAAAGTATATCACTTCATAATAACACTACTTAATCATAGCACTATACAAGGAAAGAGAGCATTATCTGACGTAGTTATCAGGTACTACATGTAACCCATTAAATGTATAGTGAAAAAAAAAATCACTCATATTTCTTTATCAAATTAGAAGATCAATGTTTGGTTTTAACTTCATCTCAAAGAAAGCATGTCATCAAGTCTGTTAAGTGCTTTCAAATATTTGATGAGCAGTTGTATGTAAACAACAAAAAAGTACATCTTGTAGTCCATAAAGTTCCGACAGTCCAACCAGAATTAATTTCCCTTTTCAGCTACAGTTGGATTGAGTGAGTCCTTGCTGAATTATGTGGGGGTTTTCTCAACATCCTTTCTGAGGAAGTAGGAAGAAAGTTGCAAATTGGTTTAAATCAAGAAGATTACTTTTAATCTGAGGGAGCTGTGAGAGTGTAAGTCCTGAAGTTGTGCCAGGGGCGTTTTAGGTTAGATGTTAGGAAGAACTTCTTTACCGAAAGGGTTGTTAGACATTGGAACAGGCTGCCCAGGGAAGTGGTGGAGTCACCATCCCTGGAAGTCTTTAAAAGACGTTTAGATGTAGAGCTTAGGGATATGGTTTAGTGGGGACTGTTAGCTGTGAGGTTGGACTCGATGATCTTGAGGTCTCTTCCAACCTAGAAATTCTGTGATTCTGTGTGATTCTGTGATTTCTTTATGATTTCAACATTGACCAAGTTGGCAATAGTATTTAATGCTTTACAGAAGCAAAGTTTTAAGAATACTGATCTCACTCAAGAGCAGAACTATGTGCTATCAAACATACTATGAAAGCCCCTAAAAAACAGTGCCTAGAGAAAGCAAGACATGCTTAGTTATTCCTGTTCTGAAGCCTGAGGACTAACCAGCATATTAATTTTCTGATTAACTCGAATATACAGTAAGAGAATCTTTTCAGATATACATCAAAGCTTGAACAAAGCTGACTAATTCCTGACTACCAGTTTTCCCTTAATTCTTGCCCTTAAGCATTTTTTTTCATTTTTTATCATAAAGATGAATATATTAGTATCCTTTTCCACAGTTAATCTCAAAATTAATGTGAGTTTGTAGAGATGTAAGAAGGATTTGATCCATAGCCCCTGTGACCATGATAATGAAGTGTTACAGAGAATTGTGGATGGTTTAAGTTAGGTTGGATCAGCACAAATATCCTTTAAAGACTATAAAGTTGCAAATTAACTACTCGATTTTTTTCTGCTATAGAATATTAAATAAAAATGGAGAACACAGAAACAGTTGTTCAGACATATTACTCTTGACTTTAAAGTTTGTTTGTGAATGAAGTTCCCAATCTGCAGACTTTATATACCTAGGAAAGATGACAGTTTCATTTATTACACCAAAAATCCTTTTACAGGATGTAGCAAACACACCATGTAAATGAGCTAAGATTTAGCTTATCAAAATCTTATCAATGAATTAAAATATATTATATGATTACTGTCATTAACCCAATTTGCAGCATTATTATTACAGATTCCAAAAATCCTTGTTCTCTTAAGAGAACAAAAATTTCATATGCTCTCAGCCCATAATTCAAGATGGAATTCAATAAGGTTTAACTATAATGAAACATCAGATCTGATGAGACAAAATTAATATACTTTACTGATTTAAATTAAAAATAAAATACAGTTGTTTTTTTTTTTCTGATTGTTATAACAAACAAAAACTCTTGTCCTTTAAAGTGTGACTATACATAAACATGGATATATGACATGTGTACACACATGTTCATAGAAAAGATTAGAATTTTTCAGGCTCTAGAATCAGAAAAACTACAATATATATCCACGCAGAAGGAAGTTGTCTTTCTTATTTCAGTCAATAATTACCCCTTTTTATCTTTATTTATTTATTAGTTTTGAAATGATATGGTCAGTTTTTCAGATACCACATTGCCAATGTAAAAAAATCAGAGATCTTAACTATTTGTATTCTACTCAGTAAATTTTGAATAATAAAATATGATACAATGTCCTGAGCCATGTTCCTGATCTGAAATAGTGTCCTGAATATAAAAAAAGAGAACAATTACATCCAGGATTTGATTCTAACATGCTTGTTTATTTGAACAAAATTGGTGGTGGAGTCACAGTCCCTGGGGGTGCTTAAGGAAATGTTGGACATAGTGTTTAGGGACATGGTTTAATGGGTGATACTGGTGGTAGGGGGATGGTTGGACCAGATAATCTTGGAAGTCTTTTCCAACATTTATGATTCTATGATTCTAAGCAAATCAGAATTTGGTCACCAGTATGATTTAGATTTGAAAATTCAGACAGTTTAGCTACATGTACATATATATTTATATACAAAGTTCACTCTCATCAGCATTTAACACTTCTGTGACATGGCATATCACTGCATTTCAGTAACTGCAGAAATAATACAAATTCAAACCTTACAGTATAGTTTGTTACATCATTTGTCTTTGACTTCATTTTTTATTTCTGTGAAAAAGAAAAACACATCAATGGTTGTTTTTCTATCTGACTCGTACAAAACCAAACCTACTGAGGACAGTTTTTTATCACCTTTCTCAGTGTAATGTTTAATACTTTTGTTGTTCAGTATAAGTCAAAATCTGAAAAAGAAGCTCACTTTTCTTTAAAAGTCATTTTTTCTTTGGAACCTTTGAGAAAAATGCCAAGCTAGACAGTGTCTTTGATGTAAGCTTTCATATCAGATGGAAAGCAGATCATCTCTTATAAAATAGTTGTGACAGGTCTATTGCAAAGTCAGCTTCTCTTTCTGCAGCTTTACTGTGAGAAGGATGAATTCTCCTGAATGCACTTTTGTTTTAAAGGGTGCTAAATTAAAATATGCTTAGAAGTTCCTCTCTCTGCAGTCTATGGGTTCTGAAAATTTCGAGTAGTATTTGCATGTACTAGTTTACGGAGGTGAATTGGCAGATGTAGTTGTTAAGTCACTGTCCACCATGTTTGAGAAGTTGTTGCAGATCAGTGAAGTTCCCAATGACTGGAAGAAGGGAGACATAACCGCCATTTTTAAAAAGGGAAAGAAGGAATACCTGGGGAATTACAGGCCAGTCAGTCTCACCTCTGTGCCTGTCAAGATCGGAGCAGATCCTCCTGGAAAGGCACATGGAAAATAAGGAGGTGATTGGTGACAGCCAACATGGTTTCACTAAGGGCAGATTGTTCCTAGCAAATTTGGTGGCCTTCTACCATACGGTTGCAGCACTAGTGCATATGGGAAGAGCAACTTACATTATCTAGCTGAACTTGTGCAAAGCATTTGCTACTGTCCCGCATGACATCCTTGTTTCTAAATTGGAGAGACATGGATTTGATGGATGGACCACTCAGTGGGAAAGAAACTGGCTGGATGTTCACGATCAAAGAGTTGCAAGATCAGTGTCAACTGGTGTTCATCCGGGGTTGGTATTGGGACCTGTAAGAAACTGGAGAGACAAAAAAGAATGATGTCTCAAACACTCTGCAGAGAAAAGTTGTTATCTCACTAATGAGATAAGATATGGTCACAAAAGAAGATCCTGCAGAGATGGGATATCACTTTTCTGGGGCCTATTTCTTTATCTAGGGTAACCGTCTGAGATTTCTTGGCTCCAATGGCTCTGGTAGTTGAGGGAGGAAAGGCATCAACAGCCCCCCTGCTAACTGTCTCTCAAGAAGGTCTTGGGACACAGGGCATAGTTAGTATAAAAAGGGCTTGGAATAGTTAGCATACAAAGCAAGAGCTGGGTGTAGGGACTCACTCATAAACAGCACAATTCAGAGGGGCCACCCATTACCATCACAAATGCAACAGGAACTGGACCAGAAATGTTGCTTGAATGCAGGGTGGTGATCCAGACCTTTCCTCTACTTATAAATTTCTAACTTATTCCCTCTCTTTCTTTCTTCATCATATGTTATGGGCCATTCAGCCCTTGGTAAAATAACAATGTTTAAAAAACTCCCGTTATAAACAACAAGGTTTGATCATTTTCTTCCAGAATATCTTCTGCCATCAATAAAAAACTTTTAAATCAATCGTTTGTTGTTATGTCACCTTAATTTAGCATGATGGTACTTTGAACACTGGCAGCTTCCAAGTAGGTCATAAAGAACAGCTCTGTCTAGGCCCCCACAGGACCAGTGCCATTTAACATCTTCATTGGTAACATGGACACCGGGACTGGGTTGCAACCTCATCAAATTTGCCTCTTTGTAGTGTGGTCAACACACTGAAGAGAAGGAATCCAAACCATACTATGACTCTGATGAGTTACAGAAAATGAATTACAACTTGCCACTCCTGCTTCTGCAAATCTTTACTCTTATAATTAAAAGAAATTGTATTTTAATTTAAAATGTTCAAGAGAAATACAGAAAAACAGCACATGCCTATATTCTTCAGCATTTCTTAATGTTTATTGGGCAACTGAGTCATAAGTAGTTTTTCACCAGTGGTGAAGATAATGTGAAAATTTTAATATGAATTATACATATGCATATGTGCATATGATGTGCCTACATGTCTAGTTATTGTATATTTAAAGAGATGAATGTAGTATAATGTAAAAAAAAAAATAAATCTTCTGGAAAACATGGAAAATATTATGTAAATTTAATGACGAGTTATCAAATAACAGTAATTCAATTCATGTATGCACAAAACCCTTATCAGGGATAGCTTATAGCTTAAATACTCTCATATTTATAAATAAGTTGATAAACTTATTAGATTCATTATATGAACTCAATTTTTATATACTCCAGCAGACAAACTTGATGTGGTTTGTATTCACTTAGATTTAGTTTGTGTGGTGTTTACAGCCAGTGTCTATAGAAAACTTGTAAAACCTTGAAATTATTTTTGAAAATAATGTTAATATTAACTGTGGCCTATTACATTATGCTAAACTTTACACAGAAATTTCATTTTTTCATTCTGTATTTTTGAAATAGTTCAAATCCTGGTGGAAGAACATTGACTGTATATGGTAATCTGGTCATATTGATTTTTATATAACGTTATTAAAACATCATATTCTATAAGGAAATCCTCAAAAAGACAATTTATTAAAAAACATTGAATGAGAAGTGTGACAGCATAAATGATTACCCTAGTTTTAAAAATGCATTATTATTTTATAAGGCAGTCCCACTATGTCCAGCTACTAAGTAAAACAGATGTGATGGAAGAAGAAATTAGACAGATTGACACATTTCTGACCCTTTCTCATGTATTTCCTGAAATGAAGCTGTAATTACTATGCATGTTGCAGGTTATGCTGATGAGCTGATAGAGGAGGTTGTCAAATTATACACCACACAATCACTCAATGACACAGTAGAAGAAAGAGTAGAGCAAAATTTCCAAATCTTCCACCACATAAGCTTCCCGACAAAACGAGCATTCTGGAAAGCCGTATGTCACACTTAGGCAAATTAGACATGCATATGTTGTGGACAAGAAGACACCCATAAAAAAAAAGGAGATGAACTGTTTGCTTATTAAACAAGTTATCAAGTGGAATCCAGATCAATCATTCTGTACAACTCAGAGACTACTAAGAAGTAACTATCACTAACTATTATATCACTAACTATTTCCAAAAGGATGCAGCTAGTTCCTATCAGTTTGCTACCTTTTTTTATACAATTCACCTGGTGAAAAGAGAAAGTTATTTATTGTGAAAACCTTATATTAAATCTGAGGTGCATCTTAAAAACGTTAGACAAGAAATGTCAAAGAGAAATATTAAAGTGTTTTTTAGTCATTAAAAACCAATTCTTTCAAAAGACCCACAAGATCCATCACAATAAAGCACAAAAAATCTTTAATAAAATTAACGATGTAGGCACATCAGCCTGGATGACTAGAATGCAAGGAATAACAAACTAAATCTTTATTAGACCTGGAAAGTTAAATTAGTGTATTATAAAATCAGCCAATTTGTTCAACAGAACCTTTGGGTACCATATTACAGTGATTCGTATTCATGTTCTTCTTGCTTTGGGGTGTCTTCATTCTTTGCAGTGATCCACATCATTTGAAATGCCCTCTTTCCTGAATAACATAATAAAATGATGAAGATTTTAGACTATACTTCAAAATATCTCTCTTTTTTCTCTCTCTCTCTCTCTTTTTTTTTTTTTTTTTTTTTCCCTCTGTAATTAATTTGGTATGTCAGGTGATTTATCTGTAAGCTACCATGTTTCTCATCTTGGAAAACACTAAAAAGGAAGAGAAAGAAATAATAAGCTTTACTCTCCTCAGGTTGTTTGATGGTTCTAGCTGCCAAAACACATTTTTATTCCTGTTTATTCTTCAATAACTGATGACAAAATTTGCCCCCCAGTGTTAATTTTTTACAGAGCAGGACATGTAAGTACAGGGAATAGAAACATGTAATTTCAAATTTAGCCAATATATTAGGGCTAATGTGTTTTTTGTTTGTTTGTTTGTTTTTGTTTTATTTTTTGCATTGATGTTCTGATATTTGGTTGTCAACATCTTGGACTTGTGTTATCTTCAACAGTCTGTGAAACACTTGCTTTCCAGTGATGAAACTCCCTGGCTCACACTGTGAATGATTCAGAGGAAATAAAGAGCCATTCTTACACCCTGCAGTGCTGGGGATACCCTTGAGGGTTTTTATCTCTAGTCCTGGTCATATTTGGCATTACTTAGTGTAGTTTTTACAAAACAGTGAACAAGGAAGGAATATAGGTTACAGTTTGCTTTATATATAAATGGAATATAAACACTGCTTATGTGATCTTACAGAAGCACGTTGTTAATAAATATTTCCTGAAGTTAAATGAATTTTTGAAATTGAAATCTGAAAATGAATTCCTGAATTTTAAATGACTCACTACTCCAAACGCCAGATACAAAATGCAGCTAACACCAAAGTTAACTGAAAAGCTCTAGCATTGTCATTGACAATAGAGTATCAGTGCTCACATCCTATTATAAAAATGTTGGACTTCTCTGCTCTGAAGATTAAAAAATTCTATCTGTAATCCAAGTCTTGTGTGACATGACATTTTGAAAGCAAAAACTCAGAAACTTTTGTACTTAGTAGTAATAGGATAACATGCTACAGTAGTTACAGTAATTGCCCAACTCTTCTACTATTTTGCTGCCTTTTTTATTTTATTTTTTTTAAATCTTCTATTCTCTCTTCTACAAGGAAAAATATTTGCAAAAGTGCTGCATATTTCAGGGATAACAAAACTAAAGAAACAACAAAAATGGGTTCCAGTATGAAACTGGACTGGACTGGGACTCCCCCCCAGTATGTTTCTTTGTTGGCTTACTGTAACAGGCTTTTGATGTACTACTGTTTTGTTGCTGTTGTATGTTTGTTTGTTTTTAATTTGAAATATAATGTCTGCATGTCTTTTTCATACAGTAGACTAACAGTCTAAAATAAGAAATTTTACCTGAGAGAGAAGGACACAATGAGTTTGATGCATGTTTGATGTTAAGAAAGCATAATAAATACATGTAATGCACTGCAACAAATTGGAAAAGGAAGGGAAGGGAAGGGAAGGGAAGGGAAGGGAAGGGAAGGGAAGGGAAGGGAAGGGAAGGGAAGGGAAGGGAAGGGAAGGGAAGGGAAGGGAAGGGAAGGGAAGGGAAGGGAAGGGAAGGGAAGGGAAGGGAAGGGAAGGGAAGGGAAGGGAAGGGAAGGGAAGGGAAGGGAAGGGAAGGGAAGGGAAGGGAAGGGAAGGGAAGGGAAGCAGCAGGAGAGTTATGTACTTTATAAAGGCAGAGGATGACATTAATGTCACTGTCTCAATAGAATTCTTCATGAGAATAATGATAAAGTTTTTGGCAGAAAATGAATCATAGAATCATTAAGGTTGGAAAAGACGTCCAAGATCATCTGGTCCAACCATCCCCCTACTACCAACATCACCCACTAAACTATGTCCATAAGCACTACATCCAACCTTTCCTTAGACAACCCCAGTAACAGTGACTCCACAATCTCCCTGGGCAACCTGTTCCTATGTCTAGCTGGTGTTTCTGAGAAGAAATGTCTCCTAATTTCCAACCTAAACCTCCCCTGGAGCAACTTGAGACCATTCCCTCTAGTCCTATTGCTAGTTACCTGCAAGAAGAGGCTGACCCCAAGCTCCTCACAGCTTCCTTTCAGGTAGTTGTAGAGAGCAATAAGGTCTCCCCTGAGCCTTCTCTTCTCTAGATCAAACAACCCCAGTTTCCTCAGCCTCTCCTCATAAGCTTTGTGTTCCAGGCCCTTCAGCAACTTTGTAGCCCTCCTTTGGACACACTCAGGGCCTCGATGTCTTTGATGAGTAGACTATCTGCCTGCAAGAAACTGAGCTCTTAAATTGGACATTTGTATACAGCACAAACTTGAGCAAAACCAAGGAACAGTGTCACTGAAAGAGTAGGCAGAGATGATAGTCAGTAAATGAATGAAGGTTTGGTCTGTGATGATGAACATGAAGTAAAGAGAAAATTAAATATATGGGTAAATACTTGGAAAAGAAAAATGGTGCAATTAATGTTTGGTCTCAGAAAGTAGTGGTATAACTAGAATGACAAGGGAAAAGGAAAAAAAAAAAAAAAAAAAAAAAAAAAGAAAAGCCAACCAAGGAGGGTATCTTTGTCCTCAAGTATATGGAAGTCTTTAAACAGAACAAAGCTGAAAAATCCATTTCACAATTGTTATACTCCTTTTGCCTTAAGATATAACCTAATAGTAGAGATTAAATACCATGAACACTATCGCCTGCTATTGTAGACTGAAAGGACCAAATCTGTTTGTTTTCTCTTTTCCACTTGCTTCATCAGCACTGCCAGGACTGTTTCCTGAGAAAAATGTTCACATGTCATATCTCTATGGTAAAAAATGCAAAAAATCTCATCATATTTAGGAATTCTACAGACATTGTTAATGCCTGCACAGATCAGGTTTATATGAAAAAGAGGCTGTTAACAAGTTTTGTACATATTTGAAGCCTCCTATGGCAGAATTTGATGGAGTGTCCTATAAGTGCCTATATAACATTTACAGAAATGTGTGTCCATGTAATTAATCAAAAATGGTGTGACTCATGAAGCAACAAACGTAGTTTGATTCTTACATACAGAAAACACTGAACACTTAATGTCTATAAAGGTAAATGTAGCACAGCAAGGAGGGAAGGTTCTAGTCATTGCTTTGCCTACACTCAGCTCTGTTTGGATTTCATAGAGAGGAATGTTTGCTTTTCTGTTCTTTTTCACCCACATAATCTCTGCATCTAGAAGATGGTCAGACAGACTCTGACCTACCATAAGTATGATAAAAGCTAACAGTCTGTGCAAAAGTAGTCTCTAGTCATAAACTAGTCATAAATGTGTTTTGTTTTCTCTAAAGATTTTTTTTTTTTTTTTTTTTAAGTAATCAACAGCAGTATTCAAGAATTTACCTTTGGCTCCAAATACTTTCAAAATTGTAACATTGCCAGCATCATTCCTAAATATATCGTTAAGTCTATTTATCTGTGTCTTTGCACTAATAATCCTAGGCCTACCAAAAGAAAGATACATTTTTATAATCAGACCCTGTCTTAGTCAAACGTTTCTTCAGCACATTTGCAGCTGGGAATTTTAGTAAAGAGAGCTAACAGTCACTGCAATGACTGTCAACATTCCACTGAGTCACGGTTTTGCAGAACATCTGCCTGAGTATCTGAAGGAACTATCTTAATTGTTATTTAATTAAGATAAAGGTATGTTTCTTGTTCCTATTTACTCTAAACACTGCCTGGTGCCAAAGGGAAGACTGATATGTGGGTATAAATGCCTTTCTCCACATTCTTAAGGAATACCCAGGATTTAAATGTAGAGCAGAATATATGTTTTAAAATACATTAGTAGAAAAGACTATGATCTTATAATTGATGTCTTTTCTATTTTGTCCTTTAGAGGGAGCTTGCTCTAAAGAAGGTCTTAGGCAGATCCCCCTCAGTGCTTTGGCTTGCTTAGGGTCTTCTAACAACAGATTTCAAAACTTTTAAAATTATGCCAGGCAGGTTTTCTTTTATGAATTTTACTGTAAACTACTGCAGGAATACTTACTGTATGGTTTGGTTCCCACAGACAAAAGAAGGCAGAAGCTATGTTAAAGTTCTTCTAACAGTCAAGGTGTCCAATTATCTTGAGTCTCACACACCCAGAGCTAAGCGCATGAAACACAAAATCAGAATATCCTGCATTGGAAGAGACTCACAAGGATCATCAAGTACCACAATTAAGGTTAGACTGATATACGGTTTTGAGGCAACATTCAAATCTTTATTGAGTTCCTTTAATCCACTGATTTACCTAAAGGCTTGTATAACATGTTTCTCCCTCTCTCTATATATATATATTTAAGGGACACTGTATGTAATTAGTTACTTAAAAAGAAGTTCAGAACTTCAAATGATCAGTGCTTCCTCACTTGTAGCCTTTAAGGTAGAATAAGTTATAATTTCTCAAAAAGATTATACTTAGATTATTTATCTATCCCGTATTTTCAAATTTTCAGCTAATAAAAATGTGATTTCAATTATATGGATATCTCTAGTACTACCAACTGAAACAGATCATGAAGTTATGAAGACTCTGTATAGGTATATTCTGATCCATACGGATTCAGTTTGATACTTACAAAGGGTAGATACAGCCCTCAAAATAGCAGCATACACTGTCTGCGAAAGCTTATCTCACTTCAGGTATGAACAATGTAAAATGTATCTGTCTGTTGACTATAGTGGCAAACTAACCCATTAGCTAAGGGGCAGTCACATTATTACTACTGCTAAAATGATCACAGTGTCTTCTAGCTACTCTAATCTACAGCCCAAATAATCACTGGAAGTTGGGCGTATTTACTTTAATTTGCTGACAAATTTTGCCAAATTTGGAAAATTTTGCCAAAAACAACAAAAACAACAACAAAAAAATATCTGTGGCAAACAACTCTCCTACTTCATTCTTGTGATGGCAGTATTACTCATATTACTCATTTAAATACAAATCTGCTTCTGATGCATCATCCATTCAAAAAATTAAAATCTACCAATCTACCAAACCTTTCTGTTTTATCCTTAACTATTTATGTTAATGTGTAAAAACTAAAACTAAAACTAAAACTAAAACTAAAACTAAAAATAAAAATAAAAATAAAAATACAGTGACCCCTTTTTTACAAGGGGTCACTGTATTACTGTTGTTTGGCTGTTTTTTTCTTCTGTAGATAAAATGTTTGGAGATTGTTATTCATAAATCAGAAGAATATAAAAAAGTTTTCCACAATTTATCACACACACACACACACACACACACAAAAATGGTCTAAATTTGAAGGTATAGTATTGATATTGAATTTCTTTTCACCTTTTTCACTGCAAGAAAAGTCCTAAACTAATTTTTAATTGAACAAGAAAATGAAGAGCTCATTGCTGTACACTTACCTATTTATATTTGCCACCTCAGATTTAAAATCAAGTTCATGTATCTCTAGATCCATTTGCCATAAACAAAATATATAGTTGGTACTGGCCTTTGCCATTAAAAGCTATTGTAAACAATTCAGTGTGATCTTGAAAGAACTGAAGAAATCAGACTTTGAATGTGCTGTGTGACACAAAAAAATGTTTGATGAAACATTTGGTCTTCAGGAGATCTAACTACCCACAGCAGGAGCAACAATAATACAGTTACATTGGTTGCAAAGTAATACATGAGTTAGACTACTTGGCTTTAACTTCAGAATGCCAAGGAAGCTAGTACTGGTCTTCACAGAAGTGTCTTTGAAGCAGGGTGTCTCCTCAGCTTGTACTGAGGTTACTTCCATTCCTTTAAAACTTTTGAGGGTAGTTATGTCTGAAGATGCAGTTAAGCCTGACAGTTGTGGTTTACAGATTCATGGCAAGGCTGAGAGATAGGAAAGAGATTTCAAAAGAGAGATAGAAAATTAAATCATTTTATAATTCTTATTCATAATAACTACAAATTACTGAATCTTGGGGAGCAGGTGAGAGGGGGACAGGATGAAGCTAGAATGTAATCTCATTTGCAAAATGAATTAAAATAAATATAAATTTTGTAATTAATTAATATAATTATATTAATTATTCTGCTTTTTTCTAGGAGATGATATATTCATTAAGTATCTTATTTATTTATTTATTTATTTATTTATTTATTTATGTACTTACCTATTTTTAAAGATGCAGTATACTTCTAACTTTTGGATACTAATATTACCTTGTTCAAAAATGTTAATGTCAGATACTCTGAACATTATTTACCTTTTGTGGTGCTTATTAATAAAATCTGCATTTAATTGCTATTATTGCTGTTTTAAGGCAAAAATGTAACAATGAGACATTTAGATTTCTGTGTATCTTTCTGTCTTAGTTGTAACACTTTCTGATAACACAAATTCAATTCAACTTCATCTTTTTTTTTTTTTTTTGGTAACGTGTGTTAATTGAGAGAACAAATAAATGTGGTATGTTTGTTTGCCAGATTTTAAATTACTTTAATCTAGGCTGTTGCAGAATTCTTTCCATAAACCCTTGGGTTATTTCTAATATGTTGTTATCAGTTCTTACTAAGATATCAAACAGTCCATCTGAAAAAGAAGATTAGTAAAAGCTACTGTTTTGGTTGATGCATTAAAAAGTTGATCACTGAATTTTGCTGTAATTTCTGGGAATAGAAAAAGAGAGCAAAATTCACAGGACAAATATTAAGGACACTTTATGCATCACTGAAAGCTGTTCATTATTACAGATATGAAGGTAATATAAAAACATAAATGGAATAGATTCTATTTGTGCTAATAGGTATGTCACTAAATTAATAATACTGCTGAAACTAGTAATAACTTTTTCTTAAATTTATTTATTTATTTATTTATTTAATATTCATATAGTTAGGTCTGTGGGTAAAATTACGTACAAGCATCTTAGTAATACTCACTTTTATTAATGGTTATTTGGTCAAATGTTTGAGATGCTATTGATCTACTTGATCAGCTTTGTATGGATAGTAAACAATCAGGACAATTATTTCTTGAGTAAGGACAAACCATGCCAACCTAAAAGTAAAATTATTTTATTTTCTACATTCATTTGACATTCTTTAGATGTGTTTATTAATTATCTTTTTTTATTCTAAGCAATCACTTTCTATATAGGTTATTAATAAGAGAAAGAGTAAGCCATGAAAACTATGTTTTCCATGTAGAATTTTAAACTCTTTTGCTGGATACACAGATGGATAAATGAAAATCTTGTAAAATAATGCCATTTCCAATCATAATTTAAAAATAAAATCTTACAGAATAAAACAGTTGAAAAGTTTCTTTAAATATATTTTCAACACTGTTTTTAATTTTGAAACATCAATTCATTTTAAATTAAATTTTTACTAGAATTAAAAGCAAACAATAAAAGAAAGGCATCTTGTTTTTTGGTAATAATTTCTATATATATATATTATATATATATATACATTTAATTATCTCTAAACCAAAATATTTCCAGGTTATAATTTAATTAGGAAAATTAAAATATCTTTTATTTCTTACTGAAATTATGTTGAAGCTTCAAGAACTTAAATAAAAATGATGAAAATCAATTACAGCTGTGCCTCCACTAATATACTATTTTTTTTTAAGAGCTTTCTTTTGTGATGTAATGTAGAATTGTGATTTTTAACAGAGAATTCTTGCATTGTAAAATGAGCCATATCATAGCCTATATAATAAAAATCTCATAAATTAGTAACGGGAGAGAAGGAGTAATTAGAAGAGGTACATTTAGGAAACTTAAAACTGTTGCTTTTCTACACAGAAAGAAATTTAGGAAATTAACTATAAAAATGTTATTATCATTATTAAATAAATAATTTGATAACTAACATTATTATCAAATTGTAACACCTGGTAAAAATAAATTATCTTGATCCTTAAAGTAATTAACCACCATATTCTTCCTTTCAAATATGTTTTTATTTATGCATTTTATTTATGGTGAAAATATACATGCATATTAATATAGTCTCTCTATCTCTCTCTCAGCTATGGTATTACAAATGTTCTATTGACATTCTACAGGTAAATGATAGAGTGACACTGGATACTGATAGCACATTCTATTATTGGAAAATTTTGCAGGTCTACAGTTCAAAGTAATTATGCTTAAGATCTGAAGAAATGATTATCATTTCCATAATGATAAATATTTGGAGTTGAATTAAAGAGACAGGCATGACTCAAGAACATAGCTCAAACAGAAATAACTATTCCAACCTTTTCCTGCTGGCATGGGACATGCATGTGCCCCTGACAGGCAGACTTCAAACCACTGAATGTGACCTCCCTACTGTTTGGACGTTAGAGAGGCATAAAGCATTCTTCTCACACTTTTGCTCCCCTGAGGATAGTTTGTTATATACACGTGTCTTATGTAGATCTTATCTTTTCTTGTTAAACAATTTACCATGATACTGTAACAGTAAGAATATTTGCCTGAGGATCTTCTACAGATGCAGAGGAAAACCAGAAACACTGACAAAATTATTAGCATCATCTCCTCTTCAGGGTTTTAGTTCTTTTCCAAGAAAACAGCCATAATCATCAGGGTAACTGCATTGGAATGATTTAAGGAATTACATTTTACCAAGACAAGCTACAAAATATTGCTATGTATATAATAGCACCTCACTGCTTCATCACAATTAAACATCTTAAAATGAATGTAGTCTTAGAGCCTAAAATATCTAGCAACGTCAACAGCTGATTCCTATAGGAATATTTTATAATGTGTGGTTTTCATCATTATAGCATTTGATTTTGAAAAATTTAAAATAATAACAGTAATAATAATATTACTTACATATAAGATTTTGACTGATAATTATCTATTATTTCAAATAACAATACTAACATGATTACTTGCAGGAGCTTGAAAGTAACAAGAAGCTATCCCTTGTAGGAGAGAGAAATAAATCAGCTATGGAACAGTGTTTAAAAAGTATTAATTTCAATTTACTTTGGATTTTGGAGGTGGGCAATCTGTCTTTTTCAGCCACTGTGTTTGTTATACTCAAGAAAATCAAGATGCATAGAACTTTTTTTGCCTCTTAAAAAAAAAAAATGCTGTACAAACAATCACAGAATATTTATTAAGAAATTCTGAATTACTGATCTCTTTATGTAGGGTAATATAAGGAACCCAGTGCTCTGAACATAGAGCATAGAGTGTTCATTCACTATCCAGAAGGTGAGAGGAGTCTGTTACAAAGGTCCTTGCAACAGTGTCTGGACTGGACAAGATCCCCTATGCTGCTATGCTCAGTTCTCAACCTAAGAATACATAACCAGCTGGTTCATGGTCCTACTCCAGCACGGAAATGATCTGCCCCATTGCTATTATTGTAAACCATGTACAAATGTGTCTTATTGATGTATAATTTGGTCAATATTACAGTAACTGCAGACTCTTTGGGAGTCTGCAGAAGGTCCAGCTTTTCTCCCAGAATCTTAATCAATTGCACATTGCAATGTACAATTTACTCCAGGCACTGAGGGAATCTTCAGAACAGTAAAAAATTCCCAACCTGGAAAGACCCTGCAACAATTAATTCAATTCCGTATTGTGAAGGCAGATAGCATTTCAGCCAATCACCAACATGTTTCACAGCAAACAACTACCTCATCGATATATATGACTAGCTGGTGAATTCCTGGACCACATGGGAAATTTATGTCCTAAGTGCAGAACATGCACACACAGTCAGAGTACTGATACCCAGCTACACCAGTTTAACAACGTGACCAGCTGAAATTTCATTATTATATCTCACAGATTCTATGGATCAACAAATGCATTAAAATTGCATGTGACACACAAATTAGATATTTTTTCCACCTTTTCCCTAAAATTACAACATCAGTAACCTTAAACTCCTTTAAAAGTCTCAAATAGGTTCTCCAAGGTAAACTAAAAATTTGCATTAGTATTTGCAAATTTATTTGCTGTTTATCTGAAAACTCAGAATGATTTCTAGTTTGTGAGTTTCTGAGTGCGTTTAATGCCCAGTCTTCATGCTTCAATCCATTAACCAGCTTTAATCTGAAATCCACCTTGGTTGATTAATTCCTGCCTTCAGGCTACCTGAGATATAATCTTCAGCTTTGGCCTTTTCCTTTCCAGTTGCACCACTGTGAACATCTTGGATGATGCTAATGACCACCTCAAATTACATTGATTTTAACTTCTCTTTTTTCCTGAGCATTGTTAATCTGCACAATCTAATGCATGCTTCTGCATTCATGCCACAGGTCATATGCCCTCTTCAACTTAACTTTTAGCCTTATCGCTTGTCACCTGCATTTATTCCCTTGGCAAAGCTTTCCCATACTTCATTTGCCTTCACAGGCAATTGTCTTCAGACCTTAAATTGCTAATTTCTTCCCTAGCTGTCAACTTCTTTCATTGTCCTACCTTTGTTAACTTTACCTCTGTGAAACATATTATTCCTATTCCTCCAGTTTATTTTTTCTTTTTGTACAAGACTGCTTTAGGTTAGGTTTACCCTGATGTTCCTTTCTCACTTCCAGCCAGATCTGTATCTCTTCTTTCTGTAAAATATTTATTGAAACTTTTTATTCATGGGTTTATTTACATTATATTCTGATAAATTATTGTTTGCATTAACTTGCTGTTCCAAATGGTTGAAAGATCACTTGGATCATAAAAATATTCCTGATAAAATTTACTTGGATTGTCTTTGGGGACTAGCTGGAATTTATCTGAGTAAGACAAGGTTGTTTAATTTTTGTTCTTGAGGATAAAGTACACAGAAATCAGAAAAGGAGGAAAAAAAAAAAAAAACACACTACAAACAATCTATCTCTTGCTAATTCAACTGGGAAAATTGCATTGAAAGTGTATTAAAAGGAAGTTATACTGTGGGTTATAATAATTAAAACTGTAGCATTTTATTGATACTTGTTTCTTTTTATAGACAAAATGTATTTTCTTGACAATAAATAAAATTGAAGTCTAAACCATGAATTGTGAATGGATGGATCTGCAGCAACGGTACATTTAACTTCTAGATCAATGACACTGCTGTTGTTTTAGTTTGGGTGTTAGATGCAGCATAGGAAAATCTAATGCTATCTGTACATGGAGGCTTATTTTGGAATAATTTATTAATATAATTTAAAATATTCTGCTAGAATCTATACTTAAGGATAAAAAGGAAATAAATAAGGTGGTTGTGATGCCATTTGAATTGATACAATACCTAATAAAGTCTTTTAACCTTGACAGGTAAATATAGTTAAATATGTTACATACCTTAACAGGTATGTAACACTCTGTATCCCTTCAGTTATTTTTGTAACTCCCAACTAGCACTTTTTTTTTTTTTTTTTTTTTTTTTCTTGTAGAGAACTTCTTTGCATCTGTTTCCATGTATGTCTGGTTTGTTTTGACTACATTTTTTTTCCTAGCAGGAATTATGCTTTACTGCTTTCAGTACAGCTCAATATCTAGTACCTCTTTCATTCACCTGGGCTCATCCTTCGCTACAAAAACAAGTCTCCTATGTGGTGAATCCCACTGAAGGAACACCATTTTGTCACAGGCCATGGACCTTCCACTATGAACTCTTCAATCTTTTTAAGAGTAAGCTGCTCTGTAATGATTAATTAATGCTTAGTGTTTCTTGAGGTTCTGAATCAACCTCCCCTTTCTATCCACTGTATCTTACCATTTTTAACACCACCAGAAACACAGAATGTAAATGGTACTTGACATGCTGAGTAAACGTGTAGCAAGTCACATTTGTTATATTTGTTATAATGTGATATACAGGGCTTTCGGCTCTATGTGAGGGAGCTCCATAAACCTGCCTCTGAACCATATTTATGTCTGGGGTCACCCATGCTTTTAGTGTGTGAGCGTATATGTCTCTTCCAACACAGATATACGAGACCAGGGTGAGCAAAAAGCTCAAAGTAAAAAATGCTCAGAGTATTTTCTAGATACTCTTTTAAGGTAAGTGTGGGCTTCACTTTACAAATTTTCAACTTACAAATTAATGACCTTGTTTTTATTTCTGACAGTGAAACATGATACCATTGCCTTTGTCAATGGGAACAAAGAAATGAAGGAAACCACAGAAGGTGAGCAGCTGTGCTGTTCGCTGTGTTCTTCCTGTTCTCATGTGAAAATACAAACGTGTTATCTGCGTAAAATTAGTGATATTGGAAGATAACTCTGATAGCAGTACATCCCAACAATGATGCAGGGGGAAAACACATAACATGGAACAAGAGCCTTTACAGTCAGTTCTGAAGGTTCTAACTACCTGTCACTTCTGCCAGTAAAAACTTCATGAACAACCAAATCCCATTTTACAGGAACATGATTTATATAGATTTACTACTGTGGCATAAGAAAAGGATTATACTAAAATATGGTTGTAAAATAAAGCGTTTGTCATGTATATAAAGCACTTTGGAAAATTTCATGTTTTGTTTGAAAAAATATCATAACCCAAATGCTTTTTTTTACATAACATAACACTTTAATCACTTTATGTTTTTACTCACATAACAGAAATAAATGAATGAGAAAAGGATTTCAGTGTATAGCTAGTCCTGTCACATGGCACTTCTGTGGCTAAATTAGGCATGACTAAAAATGGAGGTTAATAATAAAAATCTGTCACAGGAATACAATAAAAGCATATGGGCATTAAAAATAGGTACATTGTGAATTAAAAATATGTGAAGTAATTTACATATAATTTCACATGTATAATTCAAAGTCTTCAAAGAACCTCCAGTGTTTCCAGATTAATAGTCTAAGGACACATTTTAGAATAACATTTTAACTTTAAAAATTCTCTCTCTGCCCATGAGGCTTCCTGTGGGTTGCTTACCTCAGCATAAACATAGCATATAGTTAAAAAGACAAATGGCTTTCATTTTATATTCAGTGTTTAAAATAACAAAACATGCTTTTAACTTGACAAATTACAATATTTTCAATAATTTCTTTTTTTTTTCTTATTATTATTCTTTTAGCTGTTAAGGTAGCATTATCTAACAGCAAAATGAAGCTGCTTTAGTAAATTAAGCCTTTTTTTTTTTTTTTTTTTTCCTTTTTTTCCCCTTTGGTCATATTAGTATTATTCTATACTGTAAGCATGAAAAAGTGAATGACAGATCTTATATAAGATACTGAAGCTCTGTTTTTTAATTTTAGTTTTGACACAGCTACCCATACTAATATGGTTTAACTTTATAATGTTTTTAGCTCACATATTTCTGTAGAAATTACTGAATAGTCACCTGGGATGTGAATTTAGTTAATAGCTACGGAAAACAAAATCTTCATGGAAAGTCTATGACCTAGGGTCTATAAGACCACTGTTTATCTAGTAAAACATCTTTATCCAAGAAAGCCAACCCAGAATGAATAGCCAAAATATTAAAATCTAAGAAAAAAACTGAAAGACCAAGTTTTGTAAGCAATAAAACCATGTTACTTTATCAGAGTGATAACATATTGGTGACAGTAAGCTAAGTATTCCATCTCTACATTGGTTATAATTAGAAATAGTTCTGATCACATCTTTAAATATTTTTTAATATTACATAAGGTTTTTAATATTACATGAGAGAAACAGCAGACAGGTAAATTCTGAGAGGGACTCTGAGGGAAGAAAGCATGTGTAAAAAAAAAAAAAAAAAAGATTTCCATATACTGATAATATTACTTCTTCACATATAAATCTGATCAACAGAATGGTTTTGGGTAGAAGAGACTGCAAAGATAGCCCAGTTTCAACCCCCTTCCATGGGCAGGGACACCTCCCACTAGACCAGGTGTCCAACCTGGCCTTGAACACCCCTAGAGATGGAGCATCCACAACTCCTCTAGGCAACCTGTGCCTCGCCACCCTCTGAGTAAATAATTTCTTCCAAATATAAATTTCTAAATGTACTATTCTTAATTTACTATTCATTCATTATTTATTTAATTATTTATTTTAAAAAAACCTACTCCTTGTCCTATTACTACACTCCCTGACTAAGAGTCCCTCTCCAGCCTTCTTGTGGGCTCCCTTTAGGTTGCCCTCAGGTCTCCCTGGAGCCTTCTTTTCTCCAGGCTGAACAACTCCAGATCTCAACCTGTTTTTATCACAGAAGTGCTCCAGCCCTCTTATCATCTTCATGGCCTTCCTGTGGACTAAATCCAACAGGTCAATGTCTTTCTTATGCTGGGGGCACCAGGGGTTAAGGCAGTACTCTAAATGGGGTCTCATGAGAGCAGAGTCAAAGGGGAGAATCACCTCCCTTGACCTGCTAGCCATGCTTCTTTTAATCCAGCACAGGATACAACTGGCTTTCTGAGCCAGAAATGTACATAGAGGTCAACTCACACTCCTCCCAGTCCCTCCCCTTCCCTCCCCTTTGCTCTTTGTCTAAGACAAATGCTCACCATTCTGTCTTGAGACCAATAGGATGAGTGCCACCAACCAATGCAGATAGTCACGAAACAGTTCCCAATTACTTGGTTTTGTGTACTGCAAGTCTCCCATAGAGCCAATGGAATGGACCTCATTCAAAGAGGCACCCTCCTGTGCAAGATGCTGTGCCAGTCCCTGATTGACATGCTACCATGCCACGTTGCCATGCCATGGCTACCTAAGGCAGCCTTTTGCATGTGTAGGGATTGCCTGCTGCTACTGCTGGCCTTGCCCGTGCCTAGTCAGCTGCTCTCTCTCAAGCTTCTTGCTCAAGTAGCTGGAGACCCATCTCAGGAATTCTCCTGTACGGTGATCTCCTGATCTGCTGCAGAATGCACCTGTGTGGGAGCTGATCACCTTGGCTTGTGATGAGTCTGTCTCCTCTCCTTCTAGAAAAGTGTCCAGATTCTGCAGTTCACTGTGTAGAAGAAACAGCAGAGAAAAAGGTATTGCAACACAGGAAAAGATAGTGTAAGATGTCATTAGAGATAGGGTTTTTCCACATTGCTACTGCTGAAATCAACACATTATAATGTTCTTGTGGCATAATCCCACCTTGATGTCAGAACAGAAGAAGAGAACTCCAAAGCCTGCCGAACTCATTGTCCCTCAAGAGGACATGAAGACTAGCTGCCTAGGGACTGCTCACTAGTGACTGATAGGAATGAACCTTTTTACAGACTTGTCTAACTGTCCTGGGATGTTGTGCTGAGTCAACTTCTGAGATAGTAGATCATGCTCCAGCTTCACCCACTGACAATGACCCTGTGCCAGTCACTCATCTGAATGCTTTTGGGAGCAACTGTAAGCAGATGAGTTATTAAAAGACTGAGTACTTTATGTATTTCACCTGTATTTTTTTTCACCTGTATTTTTTTCTAGGCCACACAAGGGAGCCATGTAGGGAAAGATAGCACTGGCTGGTTGATGTCACTGGGAAAGAACAAGAGCAGATGAGCAGAAATGATTAAATGTCACAAACATAGAGGCTTAGCACTCTCTTTGGAAAAGCCTGTAAACTGTAAATAATGGTGGATAGAAACATAAGGCCTTAACTAAGTGTAAACTCTAAAAGTCTGAGGAAAAGCACATGCTAAAAGGCATTCTCTTGCTTTTCATGGAAGAGTCTTATGACAGACAGGAAAAAAAGTGAGTCAGTCTCCTGAAAAGTTTTATATTATGTATGCCAGTTTAAGAAATAATATTAAAATAAGCAGGATAGACATGTCTTAGCATATAAACAAATGTATAGGTTAATTGGCATAACAAAGAGTTTTAGGCATTATGTTCCCTTAGGTTAGGGAACATAACTGGTATATCCCTGTAGAAATGTACAGCTATTCATGAAGCCTAGGCATGGGGGAAAGGAAAAGAGTACCTACAAATCAAAGGCCTTATGTGTCTGTGAGGTAGGCCTGTCAATATCTGTGCAGTAAGAAAAGGAATACAGTCATAGCAAGTACCTTTGTAGATCACTTGACTCAAGAGTCTTAATATCCTGGAATGTGTTTAATAGTTTGAACTTGATATTACAACAAGTGGTAGCAGACTGACAGATGTCCTTGTTGAGAAACTTGACATGAGGTTATTTTATGTGTAGTTTTCTCACTTTGTAGGTGTATCTCTTCCAGGGAGATTTAATAGAAGAAGGAATTTGTCACTTTCCTGAAAAAAAGAGTGTTTTTGTTTTTGTTGTTTGTTTGGCAAATGCACTTCAGCTAGGATTATTTATTTATTTATTTATTTATTTATTTTTATAAGTCTGGATGTTTTTATTTGCCATTGAGCCAAGAATGAAGAATTCTTCCTGATGAAGAATAGACATAGCAATGTCTATTTCATATATTTGTCTATATTATTTTGTTTTCTTAACATAGTATTAAGTTGCTGCAGGTTTTCTCATTAACTGTGACATAAAAACAGCCTTCGAAACTGAGTCCTTGCTATTTCATTTTTTTGTTTGTTTGTTTGTTTTTGAATACTGAGCTGTGTGGCCTGCTCCTTGCCTTATAGTGCACAGTTTCATAGAAATTTGAATGATAAGTTTTTATACAGGATAGTTTTAACTTTTTAACAATTTTATTTGACATGTACATTTTTAGATGCAAATTATATTTATTTCTGCATTTACCCTCATTACAGTATCATATCTCCATGAAAAAAAAAACAACAACAAAGATACCTGAGTATATATAACTAAGTAATAATGCAGAAGAACTACCTAAATGGTTTTATTCATAAAAATATTAAAATATTTAATTGCTAGAAAAGTGATAAGTTTTTTTTTTGTTTGTTTGTTTATTTGTTTGTTTTTTAAGAACCAAGGACCTTCTTCCCAAAGGCTGAAGTAAAAAGGCTGTGGGAAGGAAATGGGAAACTCCATCTTTTCTTCCAAAACTGCGTCTGTATAGTGGTAAGACTGCCAGCCTCAGTAGCCAGCTGCATTCTTTCAAAAAGGGAAAAAGGGTGATACACAGAAAGGGAGGTCTTGTTTTTAATTATTTTCTAGTCTTTCATGTAAGATAAATAAACCATTTTCAGATCTCCAAGATAATTAAAATATTCTATAAACACATGAAAAATCCTTGAATAATACAGACTTGATACAAAAATATTTTAGTTCAGAAGTGCTCTGTTGTGAAATCTGGATTTTTCAAAAAAATGATTAAGATAGAGAAATAAGTACACAAAGCATATATGTAAAAATTGTATACAAAGCAATTTTACAGATGCTGCAGAGAAACCTTTATTATTAATTCAAGACTTTATGGATTTTATTTTGTTGTATTTATTGAATTCTTTCAGTTTGAGAAATGTCTCTGTCCTTTCAAAATATTTGGTATGGGATGAGATAATATGGGATTGTCTTCCATAGCTGTTTTGTGTGTCCCTTTACACCCTTCCTCACTTTTTCTAACAAACATGTCTGCTTTCCTACTTATATTTTATTTCATCTTCAATCTATTATTTTATATTTGTAAAATATTTTCATTGTTACTATGAGTGTTTTTTGTTTCTTCTTTTTCTTTTTACCACATTTATTATTATTATTAAAGCACCATAGAAGACAGGTTTTATACCTAAGGGCTGTTTCAATTTTTATTTGCCTAATCAGATAAAAATTCACCACTCTCATTGAAGTGAGTTAGCATGTAAATACAGTACTGCTTGTTCACTCTTGTATGTGATAGGACAGAGAAAGTTAAATACTGTGAGAAAAAAAAAAAGGGGGGGGTAAAATAACAATCTTATTGGAAATACTACCCCTTGGGATGGTATTTCAAAGCTAAACTGAACAAACTTTGATGTTTGTTCCTGGAGTGAACCAGTGTTGATCTCAACACAAACAGAATTTGCTCCTGGTTCAGAGAAAAAAAAAATAAATATATATATATATTTATAAGGTTGCCTTTGGATTACACAGCAGAGACATCTGCTTAGTTTCATGAGTAGAAGATTATAAAGGGTGTCAATAAATGATCAAATCTACTTAGCACTAGTTATTGTATCTCTACTATCAGAAAAAAAATACTTATTACAGTCAGTTTCAATGGTTAAAGTGGGTTTGTACATAAACAAGTCCATCTTTGAGAAGAATGCAAAACACTTTTTCCTTAATGAACAGAACAATTCTCCACAATATATGGAGAGATTTTAAAAGTGTATTAGTAGCACTGAAATACTAGATACTATAATTTTATTATTTCCTTACCTAAAATGTTCAGTGCTCACTGTATTACACTAATTCTTCAGTTAAAGATGTAAAACACAATTGGTCTGTTATATCTAAATAATGGGTACAACTTATTAATTTCAGGAATAAAAGAATGTTCATAATAAAACTTTACTGAGAATTTTCAGTTTATGGATGGGGAAAAACCTGGGAGACATCTAAACCATATTTAGATGTTATATTCATAAGGAGATTTATTTATACATCTTTTAAAATTCAAAAACAAGCATTTTGTTTAAAAACAATATTCACAAAATTTATTGCGAAGGCTTCATTTTCATCTTGCAAGTTAGCAACAAATCAAACTGTTTGCTTGTTTGTTTCAGTGATTTATCAACCACTCTGGTACATATCTCATATGTAACATTTGGAAGGAACGGTTTTCTTTAATCTGATGAGTAGTATAGTCAGTGCTCTACAGCAAAATCCCTAAATATGTGTTTAACTTCAGCTTTTAGAAACACTTTAAGTATTCTGGAAACACTGAGTTTATTCAGCAGGAATACATGGCAATAATTGCTCTCTTAAAATGTAAGACATTTATACATATATATGCAGGCTGAAAAAACATGCTTTCATGGACATTAGTCTATTTCTTTTGATTGGAGCAACACAAGAAAATGTTTTGTCCATTTTTACTTCATAGTTGTCAGATAAAAAATTCTATGAAAAAGAACAAATTCATTCTTTATTTTTCTGTGAAGCACAAGGTAACTGAAAAGTTTCAGATCAAATGTTTCTTATAATATGGCTAAAAAGTTTTCTGTGTCTGATCATCAGCTGAATGTCTTGCTAGAGTTATTCTGTAGCTTCTTTTTACTAGATGTACAGTATAAACAACAGAGACAACAATATAAGCCAAAAGTATGTTTAAGAAAGGAATAAAATAAACAAACAAGCAAACAAATAAAAAAACTCAAATTTACTATAGCTAAATTGAAACATGTAGTGTTACGTCAGAGGTAAACCTGGCTTAATGCCTTTAACAGTTATGTGCTCAATTTTAAATTGCCTTGCCTAATATACAAATGGTCCCAGTAGAAAGCATACTGGATAGCAGCTGTGTTCTCTCAGTCATTTTCAAGGGGAAATGAGTGGACTGGATCCAAAATACTATTCTGCAGCTGCAACAAGAAGGGGTTTTCTGTTTAGAAGCATGACATTTTTAGCGCTAATTTTCATCTTTTCCTTTTAGTAGGTTACTCTTCCCACGATATAACTGAGCTGATTTACTAGCAATTCCTAACCACTCAAGGATCTGTATAGCATTTCAATACTTGCTGGAATTAGCAGCTGATAGTAATTCTAATAATGAAAATGAAAATTCTAAGAAATTTCAATCCATATTGAAATTGGCATAAATGAAAAGCGAAATTTCACAACATTGAGTTAATAGAATTTTTAAATTCTTATTTTACAAAAGAATCCTAAAATTTATCCACATAGGAATCACATTTCTGATAAAATCAAGGGACATGGCTGTGCACAGGACTGCCCAAGACCAGGACCATGTTGTGCTCACAGTTGTGTTCATTTATGTCAAAATTTTATGTCTATCAATATTGCCACTTGCTTTATGTTAGGAAAACAAACAAACAAAACCACATGTCATTAATCTTCTGTTGATATGTAAAGATAATCTATCAGTATTGTGTGTGTGTGGGGGGGGGGGGGGAGGGGTTACTATAAAATAAACAACTGTACTGTAAGAGAATGCATAACACAGTAGGTACTGTGCAGTGCCCCAGTAGTGAATATCTGTCTATGACATTTAGGATGCATTTGCATGGTGTTAGTAGTAGCCAGTGACTGTGAGATATGTTTAGTGCACTGCAAATACACGTCTTGGGTAACTCTGCACTAACTCTTTGTGTAGGAAGGTTCGTAGTATAACTGTATGATGTTATAAAAACATATTGAAAACATCTAAGTCAAAAATAAATTAAAATAAATAAATAAATAAATAAATGGTGACTGTACCTGCTTGTTTTGCAAGCAGCTACTGACCCATCAGTTGCTGGAGCTACTGTTTCTATTCTGAGTAATGGTTTCATTTCTTTGAGCATTCTTTCTGTGGAAAGTCCATCAGCACTATGGCTAGATATAACATGTGGAAATAATTATATGCTAGTAAGAAAAAAGAATCTCCACTTTTATTGCCTTTTCAGGTATGGTAGGCTTTATTACAGTTTTATTGTAGAAATTACAGAATCACAGAATGGCTGATGTTGGAAGGGATCTCTGAAGATCTAGTCCAAACTTCTGCTGAGCAGGATCACCTAGAACATTGTGCAGGATGGCATCCAGATGGGTTTTGAATATCTCCAGAGAAGGAGACTCCACGACCTCTCTGGGAGACCTGTTCCAGTGCTCTGTCACCCTCACAGTAAAGAAGTGCCCTCATATTCAGCTGGAACTTCCTGTACTTAAGTTTGTGCCCATTGCCTCTTGTCCTGTCACTGTGCACAACAGAAAAGAGACCAGCTCCATCCTCTCAACACCCTCCCCTCAGACATTTATATTTATGAACAAGGTAAATGCATTTATATACATTAATTAATGATCTGTCAGATGATACATATGTAGAAGGCACATTGGTAGCAGGGGCTGCAGGGGTGGCCTCTGTGAAAATAATCCAGAAACTATCCCATGTAAGATAAGAGCCAGTTACAGCTAGCTCCAAAAGGAATACCTCCACTGGCCAGAGCTGAGACAGTGAGCAACGTAGATTGGGCCTCTGCGAGAGCATACTTAAGAAAAATATAATAATAATAATAATAATAATAATAATAATAATAATAATAATAATAATAATAATAATAACAACCTGTTGCACAACAGCAGCTGGGAGAGTGAGGAGTGAGAACCAGCCCTGAAGACACCAAGGTCAGTGCAGAAGGAAGGTAGAAGGTACTCCAGGCACTGGAGCAGAAGTTCCCCTGCAGCCTGTGGAGAGGCCATTGGTGGAGCAGGCTGCCCCCCTCTAGCCCATGGGTCCCACATGGAGCAGATCTCCATGCTGCAGCCCATGGAGGAGCCCCCGGTGGAGCAGGTGGATGTGGCCTGGAGGAGGCTGCGGCCCATGGAGAGCCCCTGCAGGAGCAGGCCCTGGGCCGGAGCTGCCGACTGTGGAGAGGAGCCCACATAGGAGCAGGGAGTCTGGGGGGAGCTGCTGCACGAGGGGGACCTGTGCTGGAGCAGTTTGCTCCTGATGGATGGACCCTGTGGTATGGAGCCATGTGGGAGTAGTTCTTGAAGAGCTGCTGCATGTGGGCAGCCCACGCAGGATCAGTTCAGGAAGGACAACATTCTGTTGGAGGGACCCCACGCTGCTACAGAGGCATAGAGTGACCGTGGTGGGGACGAAGTGTTAAGGACTGACCGTAACCCCCATTCCCCATTTCCTTGCATCACTCTTTGGGAGGATGTAGAGGGTTAATGGATGTGGGCATGGGTGGTTTTAGTGTGCTTTTTAGTTTCTCACTGCTCTAGCTTGTCAGTAATTATTGTCAGAGATTATATTATATTAATCTCCCTATGCTTAGTCTGTTTTGCCTATGATGGTAACTGGGAAGTGATCTCCTTGTCCTTATCTCAGTCCTTGAGCCCTTTTCATCGTATTTCCCCACCCCACCCCCCACCCCGTTCCCTTTGTGGAGGGGCAGTGAGAGAGTGGTGGAGTACAACTGTCTGTATGGGTAAAACAACCACAGAACAGACTCCTAGATGGATCACCTATATCTTTCATGAAAGCCCTGGCTACAGAATTATTTAAGATCTCAGTAGGTGATATTAGAAAAGGAAAATAAATAGCACCTTGAAAAGTTTCTGTTTTCTTGCAAAGAAGGCTAAGATACTTTTTTCAATCCTGAGGACATCAATGGATAAGCTGTTTCTCATTGAGATATAACTGAAAAAATATTGGTTCTTATTGGATGGCAACTTCATTACAGGGTACATAAAATTTTAAAATCAGGGAGTAGGAAGAAAAGAGCTCACCTCTCCTTGTTGTTGTTGTTATTATTATTATATTATTTTTCTCAGAAATATACTCTGCAAATGTTATAAAGGCTCTTGTGTAATTTTGTGTGATTCTGTGGGTGTGGATAGATAAATGCCAGAAAGCAACAGGACAAAGGAGGAAATGTACCTGCTCAGAAGTCCTTTTTAAGGACTGATGAGCTCTGGTGATAAGTAGACATGTTTTCTCTGCAAGAACTGATAAACTCAGGACAGCCAGAGTCTGCCATATCTGCACAAGGCCACTAGCACAAATGAATGTCAATTGTGTCAGTTGTGTGTTTGTGTAACTCTGATAACTTCTAGACATGGCTGATATAAGATGTAAAGTTTATATAAGCCCCTGAGGAATCAAATGGCCCTCTGATGGACCTTATGAACACCAACCTATAAACCCCTACTTCAGTAGAACCCTCTGATTACAGTTGACCTTCCATTTGTTGTTCCAGCTGCATAACTATGAATGAATGAGTAAACTATATAAGTGAATTAGTGAAGACGTGCAGTTTTCTGTTACTGATATCAGAGAGAGATTTGACACTATTAATAGTCACAGCATAATATAATTTGGAAGTGTTGAGAAATAGTGAGCAGGTGAGGAGGAGATGCTTCAAAACCAATATTTTAAGTAAAAGAGAATTAACAAAACATTTCAACCAAATAAGCCTATATTAAACTGTTTAGTGTAGAACACACATCAAGGTCTACAGCTCTGCACAGGGCATAAGGCAAGATATGAAGTATCTCAAAAATAGCTCATCGGTTTGCTTTTTTTCTTTTTTTTTTCCTTTTTTCTTTTTTCTTTTTCCTTTTTTTTTTTTTTCCTTGTTTTGTTTTGCTTTGGTTTGTTTATTTGTTTGACTCTCTTTTTGTTTTTTGAAAACACCAAGGAAATCTGAAAGTATGCAAATACAATTATAAGGAATGAATTACAGTCTCAGAATCTATTACAAGACTGCAATAACTAAGCACACAGAGAGTAATTATTGTAGTGATACTTGCAGATAAACCGTAAATAAATTGTTAAAACCAAAACCAAACAAACAACAAACAAACAAAACCACAAAACTGATGCAGCCAAATGTGAGTGAATAAATGAATGAATGATAAAGTATCACTATAAGAACATGGAACTATTGAAGAAGGAAACTTTAAGGAATCTTGTAACTAAACTCAAATATTGAATATAGTGTGAGGTCTGGTTCGTCGATTTCATCCATTATGTACAGGATTTTTAAGGATGGGAGGGCAAGGAGTACTAGGACGATGGCAGGTAGGATTGTTCAGATTAGCTCTGCTTCTTGGGCGTCTACTGGATTGGATGACAGTTTTTCTATCAGTATGTGGGCAAAAAAAATTTCAGACATTTATTCAACATATAGCATGGCTGAGGACCCAAAGTTTTGAAAATGTTAAAATTAAATAAATGTAAAAGAAAGGATGAGAAATCAATCAATCAATCAATCAATCAAACAAACAAACAAACAAAAACATGTAAGAAAATCAAACTTCAGAGAATTTTAAATGTGAGGCATATACTTTCATAACAACTCCGAGTTAGAGGATCATATGAAAAGTTCTGGGGAAAATATTCAATTATAATGAACAGAAGTGACAAATTAAAATTCTACATGTAGCTTAGTTTTCCACTCTTAAATCAGTTCATTTCTACAATGGACGTACTAGCTAAGAGCAGTTATCTGCAGTCTAGATGTGTGTTGTGGATGGAGTTTACTAAATCCTGACAGTGATCTACTGGCTTCAAATCCATTGGTTTTCTTTTCTCAGCAGTAAAAGGAAAAAATGCTTCTTCTGTAGCTGATACGGTTTGCAGAATACAGTTAAATATGCAATTACACTTTTGAACTCTCCAAGGAGAGTTGCTAAATCTTTAATCATTTAGACTGTTGGAGAGATAAAACCTAAAGCTACAACTGTAGTTAATTGAAACTCTACATATACATACAGAAAATGAAATGCTGCCTGTAAAGATAAAAATTAAGCTGAGAAAAGCAGAATTTTCCTTGTACATCTGAACCTGGGAATCAGAACAATGTTTGAGAGTCTTCATACCAAACCCACTAGGGAGTCTTAAGTGTTCTTGTGATCACTAGGGAATCCTAGGCTCTTAAAATTCTGAGAAACTTAAAACTCTGTGACACTTAAAACTGCCATCTGTTGCTGGCGAAAAGACATAGGCAGCATACTATCTTGAAGTAATCTTTCTTTGATAGATAACAGTGAATTTGGGCTTGATTTGCATTTCTATGTTAAAGTCTAAAGAGATTTTCTGAGTCTCCATTACAAAATTGATAATCAGAATCAGTAATTGTATTGATACATCCAACTCTGTGGCATGACATATAGTTCACTGAGGTTGAAACACACATACAAAAGTTCATCTTCAGAATCCTTTTTGAACCATGTCTAAGAACATGTAACAGCTGAGCAGCCACTACTTGCTCATTTAATTACTTTATGTGATTCTATTAAAAAAAAGAGGTAATAGATAATACTGTAATAACCTCCTCCATCCCTCAGAATTAGTTAACTTCTGTGAGTGAATGTATTCTGACAACTGTGTTGGTATAGATCTATGACAGTGAGAAAAGTTAATATATTTACTTGTCAATATCTCATGCTAAAATATTTCTCTAGCTATCACCCAAACTGCAGAGGTATATTTTAAATACAATATACATACAACAGGGCAAGCTGCTTTTTAAATATCTCCCAGTTGCAATGCCTAAATTAAAACCAACCAACCAAACAACAATAACAAAAACAAAGAAACAAAAACAAAATAAAAACACAAAATGATGAATATTCATCAAAACATGAATAGGACTTCTCTGAAATAAGCTGTTTATATAAATCTGGAATTATTCTGTGATAAAATAGTCTTTAGATTGAAAAGAGAATAAAACAAAAGTGAGTGCCTTTAAATTAAGAAAGGCATGAAGATCACTATTTTATTTTTAAGAGCAGTTTCTGTTATCAATCAATCAATCAATAAATAAATAAATAAATAAATAAAGACAGCCTGTAAACTTGTAAACTGACCACAGAGAAAAGGTCCATGTTGTTATTAAATTGAACAGTCACTGCTTTTCCAAACTGTATCTGCAACTGCAAACTAATTGCATTCTATTATGCACCCAATGGGGTGAAAATTAACATTTATATTCATTGGAACAAGTCAAATTTTGACCACATAGCATTTTTCATGATTGAAATAAGTCCAATTATTTGAATTGCAAATCATGCAAAAATTGCTATTATATCTGAGAATAGCCAAGAAACAAGTATAGATAGTGAAATTTAAAATTAATGGAACCTGTTGGTTTATGTTTTCTCTTTTTATACTGAAAAATCAGTTGCTATGAATTAATGAATACATGAAGAAGGTCTGCTTCTGAAGGATGAAACAAGCTTTATTTCCTTGCTCAGTATAAAGCTCTTACAGAAGATATTGTAGCTCTCCCTCTCTGGGGCACTTTCTTAGGGCACCTTTTGCTTTGTGCAAAGAGATTCCACAGTGTTTCTTTCAACATAATTTGAAAGCATAAGATAGATATCTACGTCTAATACACATGATATATACTTAGGACAAAGGAGTTACTCAGCTAACCATCAGTATGTTCACCACTTCCAATAAAGTAGTTGAAGGGACTTTGTATGCTTGTCAGTTATCAATCAGGTTAAACAGGTTGTCCTCCACTGCTGCTTTCAGTGGGCTGATATTCAATGCTGCTGAGCTGCCTCTTCTGACTCACTACGTTGTTGTTGGTTTTTTTTCCCATAGGATTTTATATAGTTTCACATCAGTGTTTTTCCTCCTCTATCCTTGAACTGCTAACTATACCTGTATCAGCAATCTTACCTCTCTTTTTACTCTCTTTTACCTCTCTTTTTTTTTTTTTCCTTCTTTTGTACAGCTCCATTCCATGTACTTTCTCACAACCCTTTTTCACAGCTTGGCAGTTTTCACAGAAGTTTGAGTCAAAGTTATGCAGCTGGACCACATCAAAGTTTTTAAACTGAAGTAAGGTAAGTTTAGATTAATTCAGTAGAAATTATTAATTTCTACTGAAATTAATACTGATGAATACTGATTAATTCAGTAGAAATTATTTCCTATGAGGTTCCCCAGAGAAGCAGTGGATGCCCCATTCCTGGAAGTGTTCAAGGCCAGGTTAGATGAGGCTTTGAGCAACCTGGTCTGGTGTCCCTGCCCATGGGAGGGGGGTTGGAACTAAGTGATCTTTAAGGTCCCTTCCAACCCAAACAGTTCTATGATTCTACAAAGTTAGGCCTTGAATATATACATAGCTATATCCCTAGAAGAAGGGATACAGGTATATTTAGCTGGTACAGGTATAGGCAGAAGCCTGAAGAAGGAAGGAAAAAAGAAAGTTTTATTTTTTGCTGAACCAAAATCAACTTTAAGTGAAATAGTCTTCAAGGTTCTAAAGGCCCTGACTACAGTGTTGTCATGGACATGCTTGTGCAAGAGCAATGTGGCCAAATATAGGGCAAGCTGTATGTTTTACATACAGTAAGTCTAGTTTGCTTCATGTTCAGTAGATAGTTGGCTATCTTCTAGTGGAATATGAGCCAGAATTCCTGCCTGTGAAAAACAGTGAATCAAAGGCCTGTACAAGTTGGATAGAACAGCTGTACTGGTATAGAACACTTGTCTACAACAACAGTAGATGTAGATGACTAGGAACAGATATAACTGAAAAATATATAACGAGAATTCACTCTAATACTTTCAAATATGTTTCAGGTCTGGGATTATTTGAGCCAGTAAAGTCTCTATATGTTTAGTATCTGTGGATTTTTCTTTTGTTAATGTATTCAATTTCTCTTTAAATTTATAAACTTTTTAGCTCTTAAAGCATTTATAGACATCTAAGGCATCCTATGGCAAGGGGTTCTAGAGTTTGACCATATATATGAAAAGTAAATAAACTAAAGTCATTCTATCAAGCAGTTACTTTTTTTTTTTTTTTTTTTTTTCCCTTAATATTTCAGATTCTGCAATATCTTTTTCTGACCTGAAAATTTGAATTTGAACAACATACTGTCTGTGAGATAATGGTGATTTAAATTTGTGATTGTAGGTGAGTGCTCTGGCTTACCCACTTGAGAGGTCTTTCAACTAATGAGTCTTTAACTCTTGGCCTGGAAGAAAGAATATTGAAATAAACAGGACAGCAAAAGTTAATAGCTTGGCCTGTATAGAAAAGAATGATCATAATCCAACCCAACAGATATTCGTGGCTGGCATTGATCACCCAGAACAAATTCACAATGTTAATTGTTAATGTTTTAATGTTAGGTGTTCCTTAAATGTTAATGTTTTGCTACATTTCATCTTGAACTTATTGAAAACTCCTGATCTTTTATCCAGTACATGGGATATTTTGTCTTTAACAAGAAACTTATTCCTATACATCTACTGTATTTGCTATTCTTAATCATATGATAGGACCCAAATCTTATTCAGCTCAAACTGCAGATTGTATTATAAACTTACTTTAGCAGTTTAGGTCATGAATTAGAGGTCTCTCTTAAAAAACAAAACAAAACAAAAAAAACCACAATAACTTAATTATTATTAGATTGGAAAATTGGTCTAGAGATCTCTTTTGTTATTCTAATGTCTTCCCTGTTGTTTTCATACTCCCAGACTTCTGGATACACCAATTAGAAAAATGAGAAAAATAATTTTAAACTAAGAATTAATTTAGTCATATCCCAGTAAGAAGAAGGTAGATGTTAATAAAAGAAATTTTAATGAAGGAAAATCCTCTACAGGAATTGAACCCATACTCTTTCATAACATCAACAGTTACTTTATTCACAAAGCTACATTAAGCTAGTAGCACAACAGAATCAGGTGTTGTATTAGGCAACAGAGGATGCTGTTTGATCCCTATGAATGTAATAAAAATATATTAAGAAGAGCAAAGTAATTAAAATTTTACATGACCGTGGAATGTAGACAAAATGCATTCCCTAGGTCATTCCAAGGACTATGTGTATGCAATTCAATGACATTCAGAGGAAATACAGCATAAGTCTGGTTCTTTGTGACAAAGACAAAGAAAGAAGACTTGGATTTTCTGGCTTCAGCTCTTTAAATTCTGTTTAAGATAATGGTTTCTGGCATATGACGTGAGCAGAAATCTTCCCAAAATACTGTTATCATTCCTGTATTTGGAATATTAATTGCTGCAACATATACACAAGATATTTTAAAATAAATATAGTTCCCACCACTAAGACCATTCTTTAAGTGGGAAAAGTGATGACATAACAAGTATTTTGCATTTATAATACTATAGTTGTTTGGTTGTGTTTGTTTGGTAGTTTTTAAAAACATTTTCTACAGTGTTTATTCCCATTGTCAGAACTCTTTATCAAAAAAATAATAATAATTTGAGCAACATAATACTCAATTGAGATTACTTTGAGGAAATGAATAATATGATCAACATGAACAACATGAACAGCTTTCATCTGAGATTCTGAACTCTGTTAGTACATACAAGGAATGAAGTGACAAGCCCAGAGAAAATGTGTACCTGTGCTCGTAAGTATCCAATAAATCTCCAGATGTAAGACTGAGAGACAGCATCAATGTAACATGTACATGTATTCTTTCATACCATAGATTGTATGATGTGAATTAATTGTATCAGCTAAATTAACATCCAACCAAGATACTTACATTATGACATTTTTAATTCTGGACTTTGTGTATAACCTGTGAAGAAAAATGGATGCTTCCTAGTGCAGATGTACTTTCTTAAGGAAGATACTCTTCTCTGCTCCTGCCATTCTAGAGTATCTGTGGAAATATTAGGCGTATTGTTTACACGCTTCTGTCACATACTTATAGTTAGGTGAGGTTAATTCCCTTGTCTCACCCTTCCTTTCCTGGGTGTGTAAATAAACCTTTTAGAATTCATTTTGTCGGTTAGATGGAGATATAAATTACTTATTCATAAACCCAGAGTTAATCACTTCTTCTCAATAAGGTCACCGCAGAATCACAGCATCACAGAACTGTTGGGATTGAGAGATCATCGGGTCCAACCTCCCTACCAAAGCAGGTTCCCTAGAGCAGATTGCCCAGGTAGGTGTCCAGATGGGTTTTAAATATCTCTAGAGAAGGATATTTGTGATACTTCCCTGGGCAGCCTGTTCCAGTGCTCTGTCACCCTCACCATGAAGAAGTTCTTTTGCATATTGGTGCAGAACTTCCTGCGCTCCATTTTGTGTCCATTGCCTTGTCCTGTCCCCACAGATCACTGAAAAGAGTGACAAATCCCTCTGTCTCACACACTTAAGGTGTTTAAGGTGTTTAAACATTGATAAGATCCCCTCTCAGTCTTCTTTTCTCACGGTTGAACAGAAACAGGTCTCTCAGCTTTTCCTAACAGGGAGATGCTCCAGGCCTCCTATCATCTTTGTGGCCCTTTGTGGGCATCAAAGTCAATGAAAGTGCTTCAGATTGATAACTAGCTATTAAATTCAGGCTACTATGCAACTACATACTTTTACATACAGCAACCACATGAATTCACTACACAACATTAAAAAATAAGGCTTGAGACTAATGTGATACCAATCACAATTCTGTTGGTATTTTCATTAAAAGATTGCTACCAAGAGATAAACCATGTTAGTGTAACATCCATGCACCAGAACTAAAATAAAAGCCTTCTCATGCTTAACTTTGTCAGTTAACAATAAACAGGAAAATGAATATTATGTGTTTAAGAAGATATTGATACATACATTGATTTGTTAATCTTAACAACAACAACAACAAAATGTTTTTCAAAGAGGTATACACTTATCAGCTTAAGGTTTTGTGGGATTTTTAGTTGCTTTTTCATCAACATGAAAAAAAGACACCATGTTCTTATTGCAAAGTGTCTTGGGAACCATAATAAATTTTTATAGCAAATACTTATAAATTATTTTCCTTCGGTTGTTTTTCTATTATGGATTTTTGATTAATTTGTTAGTTATTGTTCCCTACAGCAGTTTAAAGACAATTTTCCCCCATATGGGTAGAGCTGTAGCTGTTTAGAAATGCAGTTTACCAAGCATACGGATATCAAGCATATCAGTCATGGGAGTATGTACAGGCAGGTAAGGAGAGTCATCCTTCTATCTTCATGAGAGAAAAATAGATGAATATTTTGATATTATTTCTCCTCCAGCCAAAATATAAATGATTATTACAGTGAGGTCTGTAGGATAGGAGGTAGAAATTTCTCTGTCAACTTGCAGCAAAACATTTGAGAATGATATGTCAAAAAAAAAAACAAAAACATACAAACAAAAAAAAAACATTTAACAACATTTAACATCTCTCCCTTTCTGTACGTAAAGCTCTTAGAACAAGTAATGAGCTTTCATGGCCTATACAAATGTATCATTTGAATTGTATTTCTGAGTTGCTATGCATCTGACTAATTGCTAGGGTGTTGATTATAGAGGAGAAAGAAAGGCTTTGTATCAGTAGGGATTTATTTATTTATTTTTTTTTCAGAGTGATATCCTCTTTCTAGGCTGCTAGCAGACAATTTGACATTCTTTGTCCTTTCTTGTTCTCAAAACTGCACTGTAGCAGCAACCCAGAAGCCTAGTTTTCAGTTAATGGATAAAGAAAGGATTTTTGAGGCCATGCTTTTCAGAGCGGAACGTACAACAAAATCCTATCTCAACATGCAGTCAGTGTCCAGCACAGGTGAGTGGCTCACTGTGACTGGCATGATTAAAAGATAGGAACTATTCAGTAAACTATTCAGAAGTCAACAAACATACCCTGAAAACCTAGAATAAAGACAGATTTAATCTCAGCAGTGATTAGGCAGTAATCTTAAGATTTTTTATAATCAAAATCTTGTCAGAACTTGGTGACGCTGTAATGCATTTTATCCAAAAACGTTAGCCAACATCAGTCATTTATTACTAAAATTGCAAATTATATTGTATCTTATTACTCTTTGAATTTGCCTTTTTTTAACTACAAGATTTTTGCATTAATTTTGGAAAAAAAAACAAAACAAAAACAAAAACAAACAAACAAAAAAAAACGTGATTTAAATCCCTGTTTTGTGTGGTGTTTTTTGTTTGTTTTTAATATGTACATATGAATCTTCCATATGAATAAGAAATTCATGTAGATAATTTTTTACCATACTAATTGTTGGCTTATGACTGTAAGTAACCATGATGCTTTCATTCACATCTTCAGAGCATAGCCTATGATAAAATTTCATTTCCATTTACATCTAGGCACATCATCATATTCTATTTAAGCTAAAGAATTGTGTATATTTGACTTAAAACAAGCTTTTTCTCATTTTATCTGTTCCTGTTGTGCAAGGGCCTGCTAAGGATTCTTTACATGTCAGAAGTAGTGCAGAAGATTTTCTCATGCATGGAATTCAGCTGATCATGTTTTAGATGTCTGAGTGTCAGTCATAGAAGTGATTGTGACTCCTTTTGCAGTCAAAGAAATAAGCACCTCCTGGGGGTGATTCTCTTGAAATATTTTAGACAGGTCTTGAGAAGACCTGTTCTAAATTACAGAGTGTAACAGAGAACTTAAGATGATAGGTTTAAATGTAGGTATGCTTTATACCCTACGTTTCCAAAATTTTCCTGTTTCTTATGGGTTTGATCCATGGCAGTAGCCTGTCTATTATCCAGATACTATTTAATTATCTGAGAAACAGCCCAACAGTAATTAGTCAGAAAGACAACGATTAATAATCCACCCCTGTTCACAAGAGCTGTCAGAGAAATTTAGACTAATAAATTTGGACTAATAAAGCAGAGGAGGTGCAATTTTAGAATCTGAGAAGAGAAGAAAAGGAACCACTAGTAGTAAAATATTAAAAAAAAAAATAAATAAAAATTTTGAGTTAGGAATTTATTTTCTTCTGTTGTAAATGTTTCTGTAAATTATTCTGGTGTAAATTATTCTGGTAACAAGTGATAGATTCCTGTAAAGTACTGTGTTTTAAATAAGTGGATGAAATGCATGACTGCAGCTTTTCCAAGATTATGAAGTTTATTTAATATTTTATATTATTATTTTTCCTTTAAAATGTTTGTAGATTTACAGTTTAAATAAGATCAAATGATAAAGCTAGCCTTCCCCCCAAAATAAAGTGACTTCACCTGATGTTATTCAAATGATTTGATATTTTTTTGGGAGAGTCTCTATGTCATATATTTCTAGACACCTGTAATTTGGCTTGCTTGCTTGTGCTTCAATTACCAGAAAAAGAGAAGAAAAAATAAATAAATAAAAATTTGCTAACGAACATGGACATACTCCTGTCACATTACAGATGCATAGATTGAAGAAAGACACTTTATCCCTTTCATTAACTTGCACTGTATGTGGACATTGTCTTGACACATATTTGTGACCACACAGCTCTATAGCTTCTCTTTCAGATGTGTCAGAGTAGACCTACAATAGTAGTTTCATTCATTTTCTGGAGTGAAGGCTATTCATTCTACTTCTGACCCATGCACAATGTATCCACAAAACCAAACAGAATCAATAGTCTCGGTGACTATTGTTAGTAGTGTCTTGGTGACTCTATCTCATCCTACATACAATTGTGGCATTAATAGTATGGCATGCAAAGTCAAGAAAAGTGAAAAATATTCCATTATATTCTACACATTATTTTTTGTCTGTATCTCTCTACCTACTGGGCAAGAAAAGCTTATTTGGAAATACATCTTTTTAAATGTACTTTGATTTTCCCAAAGTGTATTTTTATGAGAAGTTGTTTCTAAATATACTGAAATCAATGCTCAGATTATGGGCTACAGATTATTTATTCAAAAGTGTTAACAAGTCTATCACTTTTATGATGGCTTTCTTGTTTTTAAACTGGTCTGCTCTACCTGATATATATATATTTATTTTTTTTCTGATGTCAGGAAATGAGGATTCACTGATGCCACAGGCTTTTATTTTTAGGCAGAAGTAACTAAAAAGAGATTTGGAGAAGAGGGCACGGAGGAAAAGGACATAAGGCAACAGATTTATTGTTTCTTGTTTTGTAGTTGTTTATCATGCTGGAATACATGTATTTTTAAAATAATTACATTCATAACTTGAAGAATAATTTTAAAACAAAAATACACCTAAAATATGCATTATATTTTCTTGATTTTCCACTGGTCACTAGTATAAAATATGACCACCATAACATTTTGAACTTCAAATAAAAAAATAATATTTTTTCTTCGGCACATACCTGTTTTTTTCTAGTGTGGACTAACAGAATAATGACAGCTTTTCAGATTTGTATAAATTTCTTTATTCCACTATGTTTAGATGATATAATTCAGATAAATACAGAAAATTAATTAATCAAAGACATGTTTGTTTATGTTGTTTTTGTCAGTTCACCAACTTCTTGACAACATTTTCATATTTTTTTTCAATCATCAGTGATTTTACCTCAACAAATAGCTACAGGTTCTATCAATGGCAAAATGAAAGAAAAAACAAGACAGTATTTTGCAACTCACATATTATTCAGGTGTGAGATCAGTTTGCCATATGGGAAGTAAAGGGCACGTCCCCTGCTTCTCTCATAGCTCATTCCCTGTTGCTACTGTTTTATTGCTCCAGTTTCAGGGAATCATATGTCCTGCTGCCGTTTTGTCTTGTTCATATTCCACAAGAACATATTTTCTGTCCCACACAAACTTAATAGCTCAAAATTCAGCGGATTCATCTTTCTGCACAGTTTGCAAGAGTATTATCTCTCATTGACACAGCATGGGTTTCTTACACACTATTGCTTTATCAATGTAAAGAGACAGATGTACACTTTAGATCTTGTTATATTTCATGGGTCTGATTTACAGAAAAATAAATATCTATGATAATAAATCTATCAAATGCAAAAACATTTGATATCACAGCATGTGTTTTGTTATAGAATAAACTTTATCAAAAGGAACTTTCTAAATGTCAGCCTTCGTTGAAAAACAGTGAAGAAATCCTTAGGGAGACACAAATACTGTTGTATTTAAATACATTTATATATGTGTGTGTATCTATATTTATATATAGAAATATTGATATATTAAAGAAATGTACTTATAAATATATATATTTTTTAATATAACAATTATATCTAACTGGTAGCATGCTTGCAGTTCTCTTGGCAATTGTGTTTTAGACAGTTGATGATCTAACTGTACTGGAGATTTAGTTGAATTTTTTTCTTGTATGTTAGATCAGATAGCTTTATTGCCATTCAGAGGGATGTCAACAGACAGAGTGGAACCTCATGAAGAAAAGAGGGAGTGTCAGTTCGTGCACCTGGGGAGGAACAACTCCAGGCATATTTGGAGCCATGCTGGGTGGGGCCAATCAAAACAGCTTTCCCGAAAATGACCTGGGGATCCTGTTGGACACCAAGTTGACCGTCCAGTTTTGTGGCAAAGCAGTCCTTCAGAGCTGCACAAAGCAGAGTGTTGCCTGCATGCTGAGGGTGGTGATTTTCCCTCTGTGTTTAGGGCTGGTAAAATACACTTGGAGGAGTATGCCCAGTCCTGGGCTCCTCAGTGCAAGACAAACACAGACATACTGGAGATAGTCCAACAAAGGGCCTCAAATATAATTAATTACCATTGAGACTGTAACATGAGGAGATGGAACTGTTTAGCCTGTAGAGGGATCTTACATACATTTAATACAGATGGGGGAGGGGAAAAAAAGGGAGACAGGCTCTCTTCAGAGGTTGTAAGAGAGCAGTGTACTCTCTGCAGTGGTAAGACCAGAATCAATGAGAAGACATTGAAAGAGAGGAAATCTTTTTTACTCTAAAGGTGAGTGAACACCAGAACAGGTTGTCAAGAGAGGTTGTGGTGTCTTTGTACTTGGGTGTGTTTAAAACCTAGCTAGATACTATCCTAAGCAACCTGATTTTACTGGTCCGGCTTTGAGTAGTGGGTTGGACAGGACAATTTGCAGAAGTTCCTTTCAGCCTCAGTGATTCTGTGATTTTATGAGATAGAAACAGTTACCTCTTTTGCATTACTGGAATTTGTGTAATACAGTTACCTCTTTTGCATTACTGGAATTTGTATAATACCTTGGGACATCTAGTATGTTTGTACTGTATATAGTTGAGACAAAAAGCAGTTCAACAAACCTGGGTGATTTTAGAGAAGACAAAGGCAAAGTAAACATTACATTTTTGCTTTCCTTAAGGGGAATTGAAAAAAAAAGAAAAAAAAAAAAAGAAAAAAAAAAAGAAAAAAAAAAAAGAGAGATAGCAGAAATAATACAAAGAAAGCTTCTAAGCTTCTGAACAGAAGATATATTAATATATTGATAATTTACTGGCTAATTCTGTGGTGTTGTAAATACATTTTGAAATACTCCACCTCAGCTTGTTCCACAGATGCTTCCACAAAATATTGAAGCATCCTTCCTTCAGAGCAGGAGACCTTTAATTCTATTGGGAAACCCAGTTTGAAAAAATAGAGCAGAGGCAGCAGAACAGCAATAGGAAGAAAACAGATTAGCCACCACTGCCTGTTTTTCTGAATCTCTTCATGTTTATAGAAGTTAACCCTTCTGACAGTGATATTCTCTTTCTTGCAACAAAAATCCCCCAAACCCCCAAATACATATACATATACATATACATATACATATACATATACATATACATATACATATACATATACATATACAAAGTTTTGTCTCTACATCTTCAAAGATGTGATGATTCTCCACAGACTTTTTCACCTTTCCCAGTGATCAGAAAAGTGATCAGAAATCCTCAAAGTTATAGAATCCGGTAGCTGCTTGCTTTGTCATATAACCAAATTCTTACATATCAGCTTTTTTATACTGTACATTTCCCAAACCACTGACTGCAACTGTTTTTCTTGCAAACCTTGTAAAGGCACACATTTCGTTTCACATGTCCTTCTCTCAGTTGTCCCTACTTGTTAGCTACAGACTCTTTTTTCCTCCGAATATTCACAGCCTTTTCATATGTTCCACAGCTCCCATCAGTTTTTTTATTGTATTATTCCTCTGTGAAAGATAAAAATCTAACGAAATAGAAAGCTATGTGGAACACCACTAAAACTGAGGATTTAATAGTTGATTTCCTTCCTTATCTCCCTGTATCCTTTCTTTTGTTTTGCTTTCTCTCATATCATTATAGTAATGTGTAATGAAACTCTTTGGAGGTAGCGATTATGGCTAATTTTATCTACTTGTCTTTTAGTACTGAAACAACAATATCTAAGGTACAAAAGGTAGCTTAATATAGGAAAAGATATTTTGGAAAAATGTAGCTGCATTTGTAGAGCATTTGCTCAGAAAAAAAGAATGCTGTTGTTTTATTATCAAACTGCAGTGACAGATCTCATACTAACTTTAATATATGAAGGTCACAGAGTAGAATTTATTTTAGAGTTTAAAATTCTGGAGATATACTTTCCCTAACCCCTTCTATAAAAAATCCCTTCTCCATACTGAAGACCTGCAGTGGATTTGATATTAATTTTAACAATGAATTGAATCAATATATGGATTTTTCATTTCTTTTTCTTTATTTTTTTTTTCCAGAGACTTTAAATAAAGACGGCTTTTTATTACCTTAAAATAATAATCTGAAATTCATAGACCTAAACTTTGTTCTTCATGTCTTCAGAAAATAGCAGAAAAAATATTTTAATAACTTAAATTTTAATTATATAAATCACATAATTTATGTACAGTTTATATTATATATATATATAATTATAATATTTTTTTTCCTTAAAAACAATAGTTTAAATTTTCCAATAAATACTATGAACTCAGGGAAAAAAAAAAAAAAAGGGGTGAATAATTTTCTTCCCAAAATCAAAGCAACTCCATTGACATCAATGTGTTTATGACAAATTTTATTATCTGAAAATCCTTAAACTACCATGCCTCAGATATAAATATGACAGCACTAAAGTCACAAATCCATTTTAGCATTTTTATTTTAATAGTTTTGGTCAATGGGGAGGCTTATCAAAGAATATATTGTTGCCAAGAAAAAGAATGATATATCCTTATATTTTGCATCATCACAAATTACAAATCAATATTTGACAATAAAAGCATATGGCAATGTCACAGATTTTTTTTTTCTCTAGTTGGGTCATAAAAGCCACAAAAGGATAGCTTTGCTAAAGATGGACTTCTGTCTTGCATTGACTTCATGGTTCAGTAACCATGCTGCCTCTAAGAATTACTTTAAATATTAAAGAGCAGACAATTCTGAAAGACTACACTTCATTTATCCCATAGAAAAAATATTTATTTACAATTTTCTTCATTCCTACATATGAAGTTTCTTATTAAATCTTTGAAGAGAGAAAAAAAAAAGATAAAAATGTAGGATATAATAAGAAACTGCAGGTCTACAAAATGACAAGACAGGTCTGTGAGGAGGAACTGAATATTTATATAGCAGGGAAAAAAAGAAAAAAAAAATAACATCAATTAAGACAGCACAGAATTTATTATTATTTTGTGCAGAAACAGAATGAACAAAATCTGATCACATAGCTCTACTTCACACCTGGCTTGAATATAGGTAAGTAATTTTAGGAACTATTAAAATTCAGTAATATGAAAGGGATTTTCTTAAGCATTTCAGGCATGTAGAAGTTCTTTTCAGCCATTGCATGAACGATCAGCCTGCTAACTTTGACCATTTACAGTACTGCTCCTCTTGGTTCAGTCTTACAGAACTCATGTAATGATAAAGCTCACAAGCGGATTTTCAGAATCAGATCCTATTTATTATTTTTTCTAATTTAATTGAGATTTTAAGACCAAAAGGAAAATTCAACTGAAATTATCCTCAACAGAAAACTGAACTCCATTCTAACCTTTCATTGTATTTAGTCTACAGTACTATTTTCTGGTTTACATTGTTTGTCTTCCTTTTTCTGTACCCTTAGTACACAAGCTTTTTCATTGCTTGTGGATTCTTGCAATGCCCTGAATATAAAGTCCTGCTATGGCTTATTCACCTGGACTGTCCTCTTCCCTACATGCCTCCTGCAGCTCACTGATCAAGTACTTTGGCTGAAAAACAGTGACACAAGGTATAAAGGTCTTCAGCTTCAGTTCCTGTAATACAGGAGCTTTCTCTGCCTGTTTCAAGCTCCTCTGACATGAACCATCAGGTTCATCAATCCAAAGGTTTACCCATGTGTCTGGATGAGTATATCTAAATAACATCTTGTAGAGAAAAAGAGAGCCAATGTTTTACAGAGATAGACAGAAATGCAAAATATAGTACAAAAAACCTACCAAATAATGTCATTTTTAATATCCTACAGTTCTGTTTCTACTTCTAGTACCTGAAATTAGAAAAGAGAGTTTTCATTATTTTAATGTACTTATTCTATCTTCTTCTTCTTCTATTCTATTCACTATCACTCATAGTGAACACTACAAAAAATAAAAAATAAAATAAAATAAAATAAAATAAAACAAAACAAAACAAAACAAAACAAAACAAAACAAAACACAGTCAACACTGGAGATAAAAAGATGCTATACTTTCTGAACCCATTTTGACAGTTTCTATATAATTTTGTCTTTAAAGCAACATGATCCAAACTTACCAAATACCAAACCCCGGGACTTTGTCAAGTTTCTTTTTCTCTTTCTCTATCCCCATAAAACTAGTTCATGTTAGCTCTGATACTATCATTTTCTTTTCTGAAAAACTCTACTTCATTAAATAGAAAAAAAATAGGGGATATATGTTGACATACGTATTCAAAGAGTGTTATACTTTTTTCTCCTTGGTGTTTGTGATCCAGTAAATTATACTTTAATTTAGATTGATGAAAAGTTGGCATTAAAACTAAAGAAAACTTAATTTATGTGTTTATCTCACAAACTCCTTGAATTTCAGTGAAGAATTCCTGCTCACTTACTTGTACATTGGATCAGTGTCTGGAAGACTTTTAACATTGAAATCACATGTATGAGATATGTGTGTATATGTGACTGTCTCTCTTTTTTCTTTTAATTTCTGTTCTTTTTTCTTTTTCTTTTTCTTTTTCTTTTTCTTTTTCTTTTTCTTTTTCTTTTTCTTTTTCTTTTTCTTTTTCTTTTTCTTTTTCTTTTTCTTTTTCTTTTTCTTTTTCTTTTTCTTTTTCTTTTTCTTTTTCTTTTTCTTTTTCTTTTCCTTTTCCTTTTCCTTTTCCTTTTCCTTTTTCTTTTTCTTTTTCTTTTTCTTTTTCTTTTTTTTCCCTTTCCCTTTCCCTTTCCCTTTCCCTTTCCCTTTCCCTTTCCCTTTCCCTTTCCCTTTCCCTTTCCCTTTCCCTTTCCCTTTCCCTTTCCCTTTCCCTTTCCCTTTCCCTTTCCCTTTCCCTTTCCCTTTCCCTTTCCCTTTCCCTTTCCCTTTCCCTTTTCTTCTTTTCCTTTTCCCTTTCCTTTTCCCTTTCCCTAGCTCTTGCTCTTGCTCTTCCTCTTGCTGCTGCTCTTTCTCGTGCTCTTTTGGATGAGACAACCAAAACCTCCTTTCGTGTGTGTGTGTCTTTTTTATTCAGTTACAGTTTTCATTTTATTTCATTTTATTTTGTTAAGTTTTCATTAAAGAAACAAAATTGCAGCTACAGATAGCTTCATAGGGAAAGTGGGACTGCGTTTTATGTGCTGATTGGTATAGTTAAATACACATACGTATACTCATATGTACACAGAGACAATTATATATATGTGTATATGTGGATAAAAATAAAAGCATACACATTGATTCTGCCTGAGATTGTGTATCATGTTAAAAAAATCTACCCACAAAATAAATGCAAGTAAGAATCATTATTACAATCATTAAAAACTACATTATTATTAATTATTAAAAATCATTAAAAACATTGAAACATTGAAGAAAAAGTACTTAATATTCCATCTGTGAAACATTCTAATTTTAGTGGCAAGTCTTCATTAGAAAATTTCAAATTACAGACTTACACACAAAATAATCTTGAAATATTTACCTGTGGTATTCAACAAGTATGTTCTGTTTATATTCATCAGTAACTTGTTTTATTCTTTTATCCCACCTTTATTTTTGTAAATCCACCTCATAAAGTTTTATTTTTTTTTAATTTCTTCTGACAATCTTTTATTTTATGTAATCCATACTGAAACCATAGTAATTGTGCTTCAGTCATTTTAATAAAACATGCTTCATATGCTTTCTGCAATCCAGGTTTTAACGTAAATTAACGCATTCTTTCAGCTACAATTTTTCAAGATTTTTCCATGTCTTCATTTTGCTAAATGTTATCGAACAGTGGCATCCAGTGGGAAATGCAGATGTGTATTCCCAAGAGATGTAGCCATTGATGTATGTATTGACTGTGCTCATTTTATCAATGGAAAAATGCTAATACCATACAAGAAATCCAAAATATTTCTTTATTTTACAGTAAATAACAATATGATAAATATTAAGTTTCTTTGATATTTTCAGCTTGAACTGGAACATCACTTCAGTCACTCTCTGATTCTGTTAGTTTTTGCTGGACTGTTTCCATTTCAGGATAGCACAGTTTGAATCATTATCAGTTTCTGACAGTTGCTTCTGTTACTGCTATCTTCCCTGAACAAAAGGTACAGTACTGAATACAACCTACTTATGTGTTGATGAGAAATACAGGGGATTAATGACCTTGAAACCTAATTTATTGTGGGTTGAATGTACATGCATACTTTATGCTTCACAGGTTATATTCAAAACCAGTTATCTGTGCAGAAACTAATGAATTAAAAATAAATAAATAAATAAATAAATAATAAAAAAGCCAGAATTCCACAGCAGAAGAAAGATAATGAAACCACAAAACATCTGTTAAGAATTAATCTTTCTAAGTTCAGGCTCAGGTCCTTCAAACTCTATTTATATCTATATATGCATACCTTCCCACCTCCCCTCATCCCTCCAAGAGTTTTACCTATTTACATTTGAAACTGGACTAGCACCAGTGTCCCATGCACGTTGCTTATGGTATAATGGTTAACGGATTTGAATAAGGAAATAAATATCTTAGTCTTGGATTACTTCTAGTCACTACAGCTTTTCGGAAGTAAAGTTTTGAAACATATTTTTTAGTATGGTACACTGTCTCTTTGTTTCCATAGAGGAAGATTAGCATAGCAGGTTACGGTAAAAGAAGATAAACCATTGCCATTATGATTTGTGATGATAAACCCTTTATTATTATTATTATTATTATTATTATTATTATTTTATTTTATTTTATTTTTTTTACCAGAGAGGAGATTAATTTTATTCCAAAAGGAAACAGGCACCAAATGTAGATGTGAACAGGTAAATAAATATCCACATATTATTTCAGTCTTTATCAGTTAGTACAGATGTTAGTGGTACTTAATCCTTATTACCCAGCACAATTTCTCTTGGGAAAGTGGCAGAGTGGATAGCTTTTTTTTTTCTAGGGATTTTGCTGGAGATAAGTAGAAGATCAAATCAGGAATAGGAATTCACATACACAAAAGTCACCGAGGAAAGTCATATGAAAAATTAGTTTTAAATTGAGAAAATCTGTTAATTCAATGTTTTGGAGTGTCTTCCTCTGTAAAGCAACAGGCAGTTGCTTTAGGTAAGTATGCAGTTATTCCAGGAATACTTAACCTGCACTCAAATCTAAAGCATTTCATTCAAATTGCGGGAAATATTATATATTAATTAATTAATTAATTATTTTTTATTTTTTTTCCAATCCCTTTCATTACTTACAGGGTCAATTTTCCTTTCTTTATATACAGTCTGAATCTACACCTTATAGACTTTATGCTTATATGTAAACAAATGTATGTAAACTCAAAGGCAATACCTTGTAACACCTTTTCTATCTTCAATTAATTAATATATATGTTATATTCCATTTTTTTTTTATATGAATAATAAATGTCTATTTATTCCTTGCCTCTTTGTGTCATCTTTTCTCAGATGGTACTCTAGATAACATCTTTTCTAGAAGTTCCTCAAGAAGGTTTAACAGAAAGGTAAAAGAGAAACTTAGTCAAACAAAATCTCATTACCAGTTCTTGTCCTTGCTACAAGACAGGAAATACTTGTTTTACAGGTGGAATACTTGTTTTACAGGATAGGAATCCTACTTATAAAGCAGCTTCTTAGTAGCTTGATAATACTCCAAGAAAATAGTGAGAACTGAAACTTTTAATATTAAAATAATAATAAAATTATTAAAATATTATTTAAGAGAGAAAAACCACGAATACACTGGAAATTCCCTAATGTGACACTTATTTCTTGACAGCCAGAAAGATGGTATTGAGCTGACAAGTAAAACTTGTTTCTGTTAAATAAATATAGTGAAAGTGAAAAAAAAGTAATAATAATAATAAAAAAAAAAAAACACATCTTTTTCCAAAATATAAAATGAGTAGTGTTGAGTTCAGTTTTGGTACATTCTCATTTTAATACTGAAAATAAAATGCTACACACAGCTTTGCTTTTAGGCTATTTCAGCTAACCAGGGTAACTGTAATTCAGAGGTTGATAAATAGAAGAGCATATTTCTGTTTAGTCAATGAAAAACAAACCAAAAAAGAGAATGTAGAAGCTCCAGAGAAATTATTTAAAATACTTAAATCAAATATCTAAAGCATTATGAATTTGATTGAGTAATTTCTACAAAGTTTGCTTGAAGCATAAGTAGCAAATCAGGCTTTAGATATGATTGAGAATGACACAGTCTTGCTCCTGGTTCCCTTCTATTTAAAACACATGCACACACACAAACAACTAAAATCAGGCTGTCTTTAGCTCTGACCCTTAAACACTATGCCTATTCCTGCTGCATTTGAGGACAAACTTGGGAAACAGCACAACTGCCTGATGCTGAAATTTCCATGTCCTACACTTTCTTCATATCCCCTCAGAGGCAGCTGAGTGACATGTCCTGCTCTCCTGAGTGCTACCTTGTGTGTTTGAGCCTACACTTATCTCCCACCACATTTTCATTATTCTTGTTTCTCTTGTCTCCCAAGCTACAGAGGCCTTGATCTTCTTGACCTCCTTACCATATTCAGCATTTTCGCTTCAAAACTGTAGCCAGTGGTAAATTAGGCAGCAAGTGTTTTACAGTGAATAACCCTGTCAAGGCAACTGTTATGCCTTCCTATGGGCAACCTGCTCTCTTGACTTATTTTAGAGAAGGGTTGCAAAACACTTTGGAAATAAAGAACAGTTCTCTTCCTCTGTATGGAAGGAGAAATGGTGTTAGCCTTTTTAATAGAGATATTGAAAGAAGAGGGACCCTTAGGATTGCAACATTTTAAGTTTAATAGTCAAAAGTCTTGAAAGATATATATATATTTTTCTTTTCTTCTGGAAAGTTTTGAGGAAAATATAATTAAATGACCTTCAGATTCCTCCTTACATTTTGCATTACAAGCAGTAGATACCCCATATGCACAGCTGGATTTAGAGATTATTTTTAAGTGACTACATTGCATAGTCTCATGGAGATGGCTCACAACTGCAAAGCATGTGCTTCCGAACACCCTAACAAATTTGTGAACTTGAATTGATAAGCAAGTTTTGAAACTATACAATTATACCTGTCTGATAGAGAAGAATAATCTGTAAAGATTTAATTTGTTCTTCCTCTCGCACATATCTGATTAATTTTTGTTTACCTCTATTCTCCATAGTTGTATGTTCTCATAAACTCCAATTATCAATCATTTTTACATGTTGTGCTTGTACTATTGCTTGTTTTGTAAGGCAGTCTTATATTATTTATTATACAGACGTAACAGAGATCAGAATCTAGTCATATTTACATACATAATATATCTCTTAATGACTTGACAGCAATAGTATAAAATATTTTAATAGCTGAAAATCAAAAATAAAAATATTAAAAAGTTGTTTCTTCCTGGAGCAGATCTAGGGAGAAATAAAGATGAAATAACAGTGCTTTTAACAAATTTTACTAAAATAAAACAAAACAAAACAAAACAAAACAAACAAACAAACAAACAAAAACATGGCGGCTACTTTCTGATAATGTTCTTTTTTCTTTTCTTTTTTTTTTTTTTTTTTTTTTTATCTAGACATATGCAAAACAGGCCAGTCAAAGCAAAGATAAGGTCTCAATTTCTCTCCTGGATATATCTCCAGGACTGTGGACTCTGAGTAGGTACTTTTGAGAATTTAGTGCCTGAACTGCCTGGTACAGACCCATATTGGAACAATTATTGAAGAACTGGAGAGCCCATGGCAAGAACCCACACTGGATTAATTCATGAAGGACTTCATCCTGTGGGAAGGACCCTACATTGGAGCAGGGGAAGAGAATGACAGAGTGGCTGTTTAATTCTGCTTACCAGTGTTAAATCACATCTGGTTACTAGTGTAAGAATTAAACTTGTGTTTTTTGCAGTGGAAAATTCCACTAAGCTTGCATATTCAAAAGTGATTGCACAGGCATAACAGTGTGGGATATGTTAAGGAGATAAGGGGTCAGTGGAAGATGAAATATAGAAAAAATAAAGAAGATGGCTAAGAAAAATAAGACAAGCATTTGTGGAATCAACAAGAACAAGAAGCTATGAAATTATGGGCCCCTCCAGTCCCTGTCTGTCCTGTCCCTGCTCCCTTTCCCCTCCCCCAAAAAAATAAAAATAAAAATAAAAATAAAAGAAAGAGAAAGAGAAAGAGAAAGAGGAAAAGGAAAAGGAAAAGGAAAAGGAAAAGGAAAAGGAAAAGGAAAAGGAAAAGGAAAAGGAAAAGGAAAAGGAAAAGGAAAAGGAAAAGGAAAAGGAAAAGGAAAAGGAAAAGGAAAAGGAAAAGGAAAAGGAAAAGAAGGAGAAATTAATGTTTGGTGAAATAAAGTACATACAGGGCATAGTAACAAACATCAGGTAGGTTGTGAACCTGTAGTACTCATCAGGTAATAGGGGATATAGGGTTATGATATCCTTTCGTTGTGCACTCCTGCTTGCAGGACACCCACCATTGCAATCATGAATAAAAATGCTCCTTCACTGAGATCCTTGCCTGAGCCTGTGTTATTGGCTGCAGATTGTTTTTCACGCTAGAAAAATAAGCAAAATGCATTCTCTAAGCATGCAGAACATATCTTTCCTAGCTTTACTAGATATTGTTTTACTTATGTAAAGGATAATGACCTTTCTTTCCCTTCCTTCGTTTCTTTCTTTCTTTCTTTCTTTCTTTCTTTCTTTCTTTCTTTCTTTCTTTCTTTCTTTCTTTCTTTCTTTCTTTCTTTCTTTCTTTCTTTCTTTCTTTCTTTCTTTCTTTCTTTCTTTCTTTCTTTCTTTTTTTTTCAATTAATTGTTTATTTTTAATGAAAACAGGCTAGAATTTGCAGTTGCTTTTTTTGTTTTGTTTAAATCTTGTATTTTAAACACATAAAAGATTCAAAATGGTGTAACAACACTGGACATTTTGTTTTAATATGGTAGAAAATTATGTGTCATTCTGAGTATACATAACATAACAATAAATATGTGTAAATATTGACAGATTCTGTCAGACTCAAGCTGAAGGTTTTCAAGTAAGATCCAATTACCCTTTTACCATCTCTGTTACTCTGCTGACTTGGTACATAACCAAAAAGTGTGTGGCCCCTTGCAAAAAATCATCATATTAATATGCATTTTTCTTCTTCTGAAAAACTAGGGAATAGGATAATGAGACAGAAAATGGAAATTCATTACAATGGAAATTCTTTTGGTATGATATGAGTGCTGGGTTCCACTGACTCCAGTGGAAATTAGGGGCAATCATGATTACCCATTTTAAATCAGACTTTGAATATTTTATATTATTTTATTTTTGTGCTTAGTCATTTTGTTCAGATGCAATTCTTTCTAGGACTGTATTTACACAATATACATGTATATGATCAGAGTTAAAATCTATCATAATACCTATAGTGCTCTAATAACCTTCAAATACCTCCAACATCCCCTTTCGGAATTCATTGTTTAGTATGAGGAAACCTCAACGATTCATTTATTTGTCATTCTTCTTCTAATGGGAAAGTCAACCCAAGCAGCATGAATAAAGGGGGACTTTTGTTGCTTAGATTTATTTTGAATCAACAAAAATCTATTACAGTATCTTCAATTGACTACAACTTTTGTGGTAACTTTTTCCTTTGTTTCTCTTTACTAAGCAAATCTTAAGAAGGACTCATATTTCTGAAACTCACTGTCTCTCCACATTCTGGATCTTTTCTATTTGTACATGACACATAAACAGTAGCTCTCTCCCATAAGAGGAAAAAAAAAAAAGAAAAATCTTAAAGCAGACTTAGGACCAGTAAACATTAGATTAATTCAAATGTTACTTTCTGTTGTATAATCCTGCCTTAGGGGCAGTAATTATCCAATTTGAAAAAAATAGACAAAAATGAAATGAGTAAACCTCAGCCAATACTTTTTGCATAAGGGTCAAAAATACCTGAAGTTATTGTACTCAGAAGTTTGACCACCTTCAAATTAACGTACATATAGACTTGCATGAAGACATCTGTGTGTGCATGAGATGACTTAGCACAAGGTGTCTTCATTCTTGCCATGGAGATGTTAAAAACATGGGCATCAACATAGTTGATGAATCTTTGTGAGAGATTTAGCTCACAAAGTTTCATTTGCCCGATCATAGGTGTAGTAACATAATCACAGAATGGTTGAGGTTGGAAGGGGTCATTGGAGGTCATCTGGTCCAACCCCACTGCTCAAGCATCTAGAGCAGATTGCCCAGAATCATGTCCAGATGGCTTCTGAGGATCTCTAAAGAGGGTGACTCCCTGATCATGATTTTACACACTTGAAGTTGTTTAGCACAGCATAGATCTCCATTTTATTTATTTTTTTACTGTAAATTCATAACTGCTACTTCCCTGTAAATTCTTAAATACCAGTGAGCTTTTGAATAGCATTAAATGTCTGAGTGTGTGCTGCAGAACTGTGTTTTGTTGGTCAAATTACATTGCTCCATTCAGTACTGCATCATTCTCTATGGAAACACTACAAAATTTTGTAGAAAGGTGATAGCCAAAGAAAGATTAAGCTATGATATATATTGCAGTCAATATAAAGTAACAATAACCTTTCAGTTGTTTCTCAAAGTCCTGGACATATGCACACTTCTTGATAATCTATTTGTGTTTTAAGTGTTTAACCATATTAAACCTGTGTTGGCAAAGAGCAAAAGCAGTGTTTTAAGAAATGAATTAT